>NC_036866.1:20940481-20953968 GCF_002910315.2 Salvelinus sp. IW2-2015 | reverse complement strand
GTGTGCTATGTTACAGGAAGTTTAGAACCAATGTGTCAAGGTGAACTAGTAATTATAATAATGTCTATCAGTAAAAGATTATGATAGAATGACGCTTGGACTCGCGCTAGAGTTGGAGGCTGTTCACGAACGGCATAGGGGCAAGATGCAGTAGATGGTATAAGAGTAGGCAGTATATACATAAGCAAGAATGCCATGAGTAATTCTGAGTAGATGGTTAGTTAGAGTAGATATCCAGAATATTGTGTTTGGCGCTTCGCGGTTTTTTTAAAGATTGGGGTTAATGAGTCCTGCGTCAGAGCAGTAGATTCGCAGCAAGCAATGGTGCCAGTGTGCGCAGGAAGAGAGAGAGCGGGACTATCAGCTTGCCAGATGCAAATTAAACAGGCTCTCGTAAGGTGTATAGCCGACACGTTCTGACAGAAGCTATGTTAGACGACCCAGTGAGTCGAGTAGGTTGCCAGTAGGTGAGCTATGTGCTCGAGTTTAGGAATGGCGTCATCAAGGTCTGGCAGAGTCGGTCTGGTTGTGTCGTCTTAGGACGAATACTTTCTCGACGAACCAGCCTGAACGTGTATTGCCTCTTGTGCACTTAAAGGACGCAATAATCGTGAGTGACGTCAAATCTTGCTCGCTAACTGAGGTAAATTTGGTGATACTGAGACATGCGTAAGTATCCCATATTTGTGGTATGTTTGATCGCGAGTCCACCTAATACTCATTGATATAAGGTATGATTGTTTCTTTAATCCATATGCTCCAATATAACTTCCTCATAGCGATCAGGGTAAATTGTATTGAAACTTGGGTTAACAATGTAAGGAAGTCTCACAAGAGCACACGTAGGATTGAGTATTACGATATTTTAATGTGATAAGCAATGACACATATACGGTGTTGTGACGTGTTATGTGAATAGAAGATATTAAAGTTATATGTGGTATTTCTAGCAGTTGTGCCACTACTGCAAAACGGGGTAATATTTTTGTAGTACAGCTGTGGGGTACTAAGTTTGTTTACCAAACACACTCCGTCTCTCTGAGGCTGTTCTGGACGCTTATCTACTTTAAGAGAGTCTCTATCTGTGTTTTCTTCTCTCACACTATCTCTCTGGCTTCGCAGTAATTGATTGTTTGTGTTGATCATGGAGAGGAGTACTCGCTCAATTAAGTGTTTATCAGTGGACTCGCTCTAGAGCTGGTGATTGGTAAACTGTATGTCGCTCTCTATTTTGGTATTCTTGAGAGTAGAGAGAATATGTAAACAAAAGAGACTATATTAATATCGTCAACAAGGTTTTGAGTAGTTATGTCTCTCTTCTCTATTCAAGCTATCTAAAAGAAAAGTGCGTATTCACCATTGAGTATTAGTTTTCTATGTGCGCCTGCTTCTAGCTCGTCTTTTGGTTTGACAGTGTTCTACGTTTTTTCCTCCTATATTTTTACTATGCCTATGCACAAACCAGTTGTCATCTGTGGCTTTTTGTTTTTTGTTTTGTTTTTTGTCAATTTCAGTTGTGCTTCTTTTTGCCGTTTGCCTGAATATATAGTTGATGTTTTTTACTGCTAGATTGATGCCTTCTTTACTGTGAGGTGAAATGTGATATCCAGAAAGTTATCTAGAGTGTTTGTATATTTTTGGTTACAGGTTGCTTTCTGGTATTCTTCCTGTGCTGTTTTGGGCCCATCTGTATGAATTTCTGATGTTGTACAGCTTACTGGGTTGTGAATGTGTGGTTGTTTCCATGTCTGTTCTTTTGAGGAACAAGTAATTTGGCTGTGTCAGAAGAGAGGTATCTCGTATGAGTGGATTAGATCCTAGTGTAGGCTCTTGAAACAGGAAATGA
Source organism: Salvelinus sp. IW2-2015 (assembly GCF_002910315.2). Taxonomy (NCBI): domain Eukaryota; kingdom Metazoa; phylum Chordata; class Actinopteri; order Salmoniformes; family Salmonidae; genus Salvelinus; species Salvelinus sp. IW2-2015. The sequence goes on along the minus strand of NC_036866.1, from coordinate 20,952,122 downwards.
GATGTTACATCGCATGAGTAGAATGGATTGGTGTCGGCGCGGATCGTCATACTCTACCGAGATTCTCAGAGTATTCTTAATCATCACGGTATACTCCTTATCTCGCAATCTCATGCGAGGCTATAATTGGACATACTAGCAATCACCACGTGGGACCATAAATTCGCTCCTGTGTGCATGAAGAATGCTTTATTTAGGCCTAACGTTTTTGTTTTTTGGGAAGTGGGGGTTGAGAAATCGGAGTCGCATCTCTCTCTCGTCTCTCTCAATCCTGCTCTCTCTCTCTCTCTCTCTCGTCTCTCTCGGTCGTCTCCTCTCTCTCCTCTCTCTCTCACTCTTCTCTCTCTCTCTCTCTCTCTCTCTCCTTCTCTTCTCTCTCTCTCTCCTCTCTCTCTCTCTCTCTCTCTCTTCTCTCTCTCTCCTCTCTCACTCTTCGTCTCACCTTTTCTCTCTTCTCTCCTCTCTCTCTCTCTCATCTCTCTCTCTCTCTCATCGTTCTCTCGTTTCACCTCTTTCTTCTCCACTCTTTCTTCTGAGTGATAATAAAGTTTGACGTCAGACTTTGTTTGCTCCCGGCTGTAGGGGTGAAGGCTTTGACCTTCCATTACCATGGTAATGACCACAATGGTGAAGTCTTAGCATAGTGACTGAGCTATGCAGAGTTTAGAAAACTGCTGAACCCCAGTGGCTCACTGTGGCCATTGTCAGGTTTCTACCCCAAACAAAGGAAATAAAGCACAGCACAGCGCCAGTAGGTTAGTATGGCCACCTGAACAACATTGTTGTTGGAACCACCGATTCAAATGAGCACTCCCCTTTTTCTCCCCAAGTTCATGATATCCAATTGGTAGTTAGTCTTGTTCCATCGAGGTGAAGGTCGAGAGCCATGCGTCCTCCAAAGCACGACCCTGCCAAGCTTGCTTAACCCGGAAGCGAGCCACACCAATGTGTCAGAGGAAACACTGTACAGCTGGCTACCGAAGTCAGTTTACCAGTTGCCCGGCCCGCCACGAGCACAATGGGACAAGGAAATCCCTGTCGGTCAAACCCTCCCCTAACCCGGACGATGCTGGGCCAATTGTGCACCGCCTCATGGGTCTCCTGGTCACGGCCGGCTGTGACACAGCATGGGATCGAAGTAGTAATCTATAATCTTAGAGGTTAAAGGTGAACTATGCAGAAATCACTTTGCCATTTCCTGGTTGCTAAAATTCCAATAGTTCGCCTAATTTCAGTTTATATGACAAAACAAGCAAGTATAGTGTAGAGAATAATTGTTCCATCTAAACCGCTGTTAAATATATTTTCCATAACCAACAATATTTTCTTTTCAGCTGTTTTGAGGTTGGTGTACAAAACCGAAAGTAAAAGATGCAAAAATGAAACTTACGAATGTGAAGCATAGAAATAGCGCGCGTAGAACATATCTACAGCTAATTAGACTTGCTTTCAATGAGAATGACAGATCTATAACTAACATTTCTATGTGAATTTGGTTAGGTCACCCAAAATACATATTGCAGATTTAATGATCAACCAGATTCACATTTACTTTAGTTTWGTTTCTAGACAGCGATTTCTCTTCACCCTCAGCTGGGTGTGTCTAGGTGTGTACATCCATCGAATATGCCATTTAGACTAGGGAGAGAGACTAGCAGTCATCTAGTTATTGACTCATAACTAATCAGAACGGCACGTGAATCATTCTCTAAGCACTTCCTGTTTCTGTGGCCAGAGGGAGAAAAACAGGGAGAGATTTGTGGGTGACTTATACTGAGAGTTGGCAGGCAGGCCTTCAGCTAATGAAGGCAAAGTAAAAAAAATTATGATGAAATCAGTTCTCTCTGCCCACACCCTCCCTCCAACAGGAAATTAACTTATGACATAGAGCAGACAAAAGCATGGTCAAAGGAATCTCTTTCTTTGCTCTTTTTTTCTGAATGGAGAGATGGATGGAATAGATAAAGAGAGCAAGCTGGGAGAGTTAAGATAATATATAAAATAGAAGAGTAGGCAATATGAAGCACCATGCTGCATGCATCACTACCTCATTGTCACTTAAGTATATTGAAGAATTTATACTTCTGACTCTCATCCTATAGAAACCTCCGGTAATTGATACCAAATGTCCTCATAAAGACCAATTAAATGTCACTTGGCTTTTTTGAACGTAGAGATGACTAAAAGCTATTTATCTGTCCACGTTGAGCGAGACTCAAGACGTAAGCTCTGCTTCAGCCAAGCTGTTGCTGTGAGTAAAACTCATAGTATAATGAAATCTTTCTACTAGTTTGAGGGCCCCTCATTATTTCACTAGTCGTGTGTGTGTGTGTGTGTGTGTGTGTGTTTGGTGCTGTGATGTTGATGTGTGGTGTGTGTGTGTGTAGTGTTGTGAGGTTGGTGGTTGAGTGTGAGTGAGGAGCCTATGTGTCTGGTCAGCCCTGCTGGTCAGTGTGTGTTGGCCTGCATGGTGAAATGCAGACAGTGCTGGCCACTCAGGCGCTATAAGTGGGAGGCTGTGTGTGTGTGTCAGAGCCTCCTCGGCCTGACGGTCGGACGCAGAGTAGCGTCCTCTCCCAGGACAAGCAGCTATTCATCAGAGGCTCTGTGACTGGGTGAATAGGCCTGATGTCCTCCTAGCCAACACACGCACTGATTCATCACCACCCCAATACACTCTAGTCAATCCCTGAATACACATCACGCAGACAGATCACAGCACAGCAGCCCTCACTCAGCACTGGGACAATTCTGATTCCTTACGTTGACTACATATAGGGAACATCTGAACGTACATTAACACATTAACATTGCCATTACTGTCTGGGTATTGTAATAGCACAGTAATTGCACATGTCTATAATTGGCCATATCTGGCACACAGAGAGTAGGCAACCCAGGGTCTGTTCTGGCAGTGGAACAGGGAACCAGGAGTGTTCGATATCTCATCATGAGACTAACAAGGTGCCGGAGTCAATGGAGTGTATCCATGGATGCCTAGGGAAACCAGGCTTCCCCAAATATTTGACCAATCTTTTTTTTTAAACAATTATAACATAATTTATCTTTCTCTTTCCCGTCAATTCGCAAGTGGGTGAATCTCAATGGATAAATCATCAGAGCGAGGGAAACAGCACCCCTCTGTCTCAGTATGTATAGACCATGTATCTGATGCTGTCAGGAACAAAAGAGTATGACATGTTGCCGCTGTAGCATTTGATTGATTGATGCCATCAAGCATTTGGTCTCCCTTGATAAAAAATGATAAAATAATTAGCCAATCAGCATTGAGCTGAACTCAACTGTTGGTTGTCCTGGCGCAGCAAAACTCCTCTCAATGTAGACCAGTCTGAAATTGTCTTCACACCAATCAAATCACAGCCTAAGCGAAACATCATCATTGTCAGACAAACGTGTCTGTTGATTTGATGTTCTGCTGTAGCTAGCTTGCTAAATCGTCCCTTTCCTAAGCCATGGATGGAGAAGTGGATTTGGACTTGTGGTTTTGACTTAATTCTCTGTACAGGCAATGCTTATGACGGCGATTCTGATCTAACCATAAATTAATATATTGTGCCACTGGCCTGAGACGACTAAAGTTCAATATGTAGCCTAGTAGGCTCACATTAACTAGCTAGCTAACTTAGCTGGTTCATTTTTCCCATACCAGGAAGTTAGGGTTAAAAACTAAAACTAAAAGTGTACTTTATGACAGAGTCATAAGACCATTTTACCAACATGAAAGAGAGGAGGATGGCATTGGTGTTCAACTAGTCTATAAGTAGGGTGAGTCAACTTCATTTTATTATATATTATACCTGCACGCGCACGCAAACACACATACAGAAATCAGTACCATGGACAGCCACATACACTCCTGTTCAAAAGTTTATGGTCACTTCAAAATGTCCTTGTTTTTGAAAGAAAAGCACATGTTTTGTCCATTAAAATAACAGCAAATTGATCAGAAATACAGTGTAGACATTGTTAAAACTTCTTCAGGCTGCAGGGGCAGTATTGAGTAGCTCTGATAAAATGTGCCCATTTCAAACGGCCTCGTACTCAATTCTTGCTCGTACAATATGCATATTATTATTACTATTGGATAGAAAACACTCTCTAGTTTCTAAAACCGTTTGAATTATTTCTCTGAGTGAAACAGAACTCATTCTGCAGCCCACTTCCTGACAGGAAGTGAGATTTCTGAAATCGAGGTCTCTGTTCTAGTGCTTGCCTATAAATGGGCATGATACGTATTAGTATACATGCACGTCATACACCTTCCCCTAGATGTCAAGAGGAAGTGAGAGAAGAAATGAAGTGATTATCTTGGTCTGAGGTGGTATAAATCATCTTGGAATGACATGTCCGCCATTTCCTGTTTTCTGAAAAGCGCGAAGATGGACCTGGAATTGCCTTCTTGAAAGCTGTCGTTATAGGCGACTACTATCTCCGGCTTTGATTTTATTTGATACATGTCACAATATCATCGTAAAGTATGTTTTTTCAATATAGTTTTATTAGATTATTGAAATTTTTTCGGGACATTAGGCGTGTTGCGTTGTGTCCCTTTGTTGAGGATGGAGAGCTTCGCGCTACTTGGCTAGTGCGCTTGCTAATTCAAGAGGGAAAAACGACGTTCTAAACCCAAACAAAGACTGTTCTGGACAAAGGACCCCTTGTACAACATTCTGATGGAAGATCACCAAAAGTAGGACCCATTTTATGATGCTATTTCATATATCTGTCGAACTGTGCTATCGCTACCGTTTGCCTTGAATCAATGCTGTTGTGTGTTAGCTATTGTAGTAAGCTAATATAATGCTATATTGTGTTTTCGCTGTAAAACACTTAAAAAATCGGAAATATTGGCTGTATTCACAAGAACTTTGTCTTTCATTTGCTATACACCATATATTTTTCAGAAATGTTTTATGATGAGTATTTAGGTATTTGACGTTGGTGTCTGTAATTACTCTGGCTGCTTCGATGCTATTTCTGACGGTAGCTGTGATGGTAGCAGCAATGTAAAACTGATTTATACCTCAAATATGCACATATTTCGAACAAAACATAGATTTATTGTGTAACATGTTATAGGACTGTCATCTGATGAAGTTGTTTCTTGGTTAGTTTGGTTGGATCTTGGTTAGTTAGGTTGGCTTTGWGCATGCTACCTGTGCTGTGAAAAATGTCTGTCCTTTTTTCTATTTGGTGGTGAGCTAACATAAATATACGTGGTGTTTTCGCTGTAAAACATTTTAAAAATCGGACATGTTGGCTGGATTCACAAGATGTTTATCTTTCAWWTGCTGTATTGGACTTGTTAATGTGTGAAAGTTAAATATTTAAAAATATATATCTTTTGAATTTCGCGCCCTGCACTTGAAGTGGCTGTTGTCATATTGTGCCCGACCTCGGGCTTGCAGCCAGAAGAAGTTAATGTTGTAAATAACTATTGTAGCTGGAAACGGCAGACTTGTAATGGAATATCTACATAGGCGTACAGAGGCCCATTATCAGCAACCATCACTACTGTGTTCAATGGCACGTTGCGTTAGCTAATCCAAGTTTGTCATTTTAAAAGGCTAATTGATCATTAGAAAACCCTTTTGCAATTATGTTAGCACAGCTGAAAACTGTTGTTCTGATTAAAGAAGCAATAAAACTGGCCTTTAGACTAGTTGTGTATCTGGAGCTTCAGCATTTGTGGGTTCGATTACAGGCTCAAAAGGGCCAGAAACAAAGAACTTTATTCGGAAAACTCATCAGTCTATTCTAGTTCTGAGAAATGAAGGCTATTCCATGCGAGAAGTTTCCAAGAAACTGAAGCTCTCGTACAAAGCTGTGTACTACTCCCTTCACAGAACAGCGCAAACTGTCTCTAACCAGAATAGAAAGAGGAGTGGGAGGCCCCGGTGCACAACTGAGCAAGAGGACAAGTACACTAGAGTGTCTAGTTTGAGAAACAGACGCCTCACAAGTCCTCAACTGGCAGCTTCATTAAAAAGTACCCGCAAAACACCAGTCTCAACATCAACAGTGAAGAGGCGACTCCGGGATGCTGGCCTTCTAGGCAGAGTTGCAAAAGCCATATCTCAGACTGGCCAATAAAAATAAAAGATTAAGATGGGCAAAAGAACACAGACACTGGATAGAGGAAGATTGGAAAAAAGTGTTATGGACAGACTAATCTAAGTTTGAGGTGTTCGYATCACAAAGAAGAACATTCGTGAGACGRAGAAAAAATGWAAAGATGCTGGAGAAGTGCTTGACGCCATCTGTCAAGCATGSTGGAGYCAATGTGATGGTCTGGGGGTGCTTTGGTGGTGGTAAAGTGGGAGATTTGTACAGGGTAAAAGGGATCTTGAAGAAGGAAGGCTATCACTCCATTTTGCAACGCCATGCCATACCCTGTGGACGGCGCTTAATTGGAGCCAATTTCCTCCTACAACAAGACAATGACCCAAAGCACAGCTCCAAACTATGCAAGAACTATTTAGGGAAGATGCAGTCAGCTGGTATTCTGTCTATAATGGAGTGGCCAGCACAGTCACCTGATCTTAACCCTATTGAGCTGTTGCGGGAGCAGCTTGACCGTATGGTATGTAAAAAATCAAGCCAATCCAACTAGTAGGAGGTGCTTCAGGAACATGGAGTGAAATCTCTTCAGATTACCTCAACAAATTGACAACTAGAATGCCAAAGGTCTACAAGGCTGTAATTGCTGCAAATGGAGGATTCTTTGACGAATGCAAAGTTTGAAGGACACACTTATTATTTCAATTAAAAATAATTATGTATAACCTTGTCAACGTCTTGACTATATTTCCTATTCATTTTGCAACTAATTTCATGTAAAACAAGGACATTTGTAAGCAACCTTGATTGGACTAACTTGTTTTTTGTATCTTTGATTGTTTTCAGTGTATTAAACTAAGCATATATAGCCTTGTTGAATTGACGATGTTTAAGTTGAAGTGGTTCTGGAATAGCGGAGGCAGGGCTCCTGTTGTCTTTGTGCTGACTTGCGGTAACTCTGTGGTTCTAAATCAGTAGTTGTTTAGTAGACTGTCAAACATTAACTTGCTTGACCATGCTGCAGGTCATAACTGTTTGTTAGGTGTAATATTTGCTTTGTGGACTTCAACGGACAGACGTTGCTCTCCGGTTTTGTGATGAAACAAACATATGTGTAGTTGACTTTATTCTGCTACTCTGTGACTGTTGTCTGTTTGTTGTCTCAGCCTTATTGTATATCACGCTGGTGTATGAATGAACGGGTTATAGAGAAAACAATGCAATTATCACAACATAGGTTGTAATATGGCTTTTTTACTGGCTTGGCTTCRTCAGTGGTTTTACCCACACACCGCTACTGGCCATGGTGGGGGTGGTACACTTTTTATCTGGCTGTGATTCAGGCAGCACAAAGAATATGGGAAATATATATTATTTATTTATGGTGTGTGTGCATGCGTGCGTGCAATTATGTGTGCGTGTGCATGTGTGTATGTCTGTGTACCTGTAATAGGGAGAACGACAGAGATAGTCAGGTCAGGATGTGTTATAATGGGTTTTAGACGGGGGAACCTCTGCTGACCGTATTAATAACCACACTGTGAACAGACAGACACTATCTCCACTGCATGGAACCCTGTCCCCACACCCTGTCAGGCTGGTCACAAACATCCTCATCCCAGTGATAGTCCATCTGGGCTAGGGAGGGAGATAGCCATGGGCAGGAGGGCGGGAGACAGAGCTGTAGCTCTCTCGGTCGTAAATGATCAGCCCTGTGCCCTGTGTGGCATTGCTCTTGGATAGAGGCCTGGGTGCTGAATAGACAGATAAACTAGGCCCCTCTGATATAGGCAACATGGACTCTCCCTCTCTCTCTTAATAAACACACATATGGACTAAGGTGGAAAACGCGAAGCCAGGCAATAAATCAGGAAGTGGAGGCGCCTCACAATTAACCAATCAGACGTAGCTAATTTAGCGACCTGTGGTCTAGTGAAGGGGGGCAGTTGGAGGAGATATATATATATATAGCCCTATGCCAGACTTGCCTTACCACTCTGTACTAGGGGAGGGAGAGGAAGAGGTACCGGTCAGGGGGGCGCTCCAAATATTGGTTTAGTTTCAAAGCATCCCATAGTGAGTGGGTGGCTGTGTTTGCTCCTGGCAGGCAGATGCAGCCTGTGTTGTGTGCTGTTAGGTGTCAGCTGTGTTTTATAGTTATTTAACTGTCCTGGAAGGTCTTGAGTCTGGTCTATGGAGTCAGCCTGCCCTGGCACTAGGGAATTTGACAGTCTAACATTATGGAAGTAAATGTTGTTTCTCACTGAAGGGCACTACAACCCAATATAACATCTGGAACTTTGTTCAACAAACTCTGGGAATCTAATCAATTAAAGACAACACAGCTTGTCTGTAAAGGAATAATGAACTAACCCTCTCTCCTTTCTTATGCAGAACGTTCTAGCCAAGGCCCTGTACGACAATGTGGCTGAGTCTCCAGACGAGCTGTCCTTCCGGAAAGGTGACATCATGACGGTACTGGAGCGGGACACCCAGGGTCTGGATGGCTGGTGGCTCTGCTCTCTGCATGGACGCCAGGGCATCGTCCCTGGCAACCGCCTCAAGATCCTGGTGGGCATGTACGACAAGGCTGGGCAGCAGCAGTCTCCACTCCCCCATGCCTCCCAACCTGGCCCTGCCCAGAGCCCGAGCCAGCTGGCCTTCCCCCCGCAGAGTGCCTACWSRAAGSCCTCCCCCTCCTCCCAGTACACAGCCATGCACCCTGCCTTCTCCAACCCTGGGCCTGTCCCCGCCCTACCTGACAGCATCTACATGATGCCCCCCAACCATGGCAAGCCTTCCCCTTCAAGCCTGTACCAGATACCCATGGGCCCGCAAGCCCCACCCAAGGCCCCCATGCTCTCCCAGAAGCAGTTCCACGCTCCTGTTCAGGACATCTATCAGGTGCCTCCCTCAGCAGGAGGGCCTGGTCCTGGGCAGGATATCTACCAGGTTCCCCCCTCCATAGAGAAGAGGAGCTGGGACTCCTCCAAACCTCTAGGAAAGGTAAGTCTGTTTTGAAACGTATTGCACATTTACATTTACATTTAAGTCATTTAGCAGACGCTCTTATCCAGAGCGACTTACAAATTGGAAAGTTCATACATATTCATCCTGGTCCCCCCGTGGGGAATGAACCCACAACCCTGGCGTTGCAAGCYCCATGCTCTACCAACTGAGCCACACGGGACCACCACATTACACAACAAACACATTCCTCTAATCTTAAATATAGACTTGTTAGACATTTAGGTCCACAATAGCTAGTTTAGGCTCTCATTGTCATCTGACCTCATCCTGGTTGGGATATGTTTGGTATCCTGTTATTGTTTCTCCCTCATGTCCTCTGTCTGTTGTTCTCACTCTCAACAACAGCTCAAGGCTCCATGTCATTTTCAAAGCCGCAGGGATGACAGAAAAGAAAACAGAGGATAGAAAGATAAAATAAAAGCCAAAAGAGAGAGGGGAGATGAGGAGAGGGAGACATATATTGGAATAAATAATGTTTTTTTTAATAATTCAGGGATCTATTTGCTGGGGTTGGGTGAGTAAGCATTTTGCTCTGTTAGGCAGCAGCAGCAACAGGCAGCAGGCTGGAAGGGGGGGTACCAGTACCAGCCAGTGCGGTAACAGTAACAGTACAGTTTGTTGTGGCTGGTATTCTCCAGGGAGTGCCACCCAGGCCTGCCTTAGAGCACTGAGCCATGTGTGAGAGCAGCGCTGGGAAGTGAAGTGTGATGATGATGATGGAGGAGTGATTGGGCGGCAGCAGCAAGGTGCACCTGGTGCCTACAGGAGGGGGCGTAACACATGAGATGTCTCACCATCTTAAGTCCCCACAGACTGTACGATTTTAGGTGTATTATGCAACGATTTTGCCGTCTCAGACAAAATTTCCACTTCATGGGGCAAATTCTTAGGTCATAAACGATTGTTGGACGTCTTGGCTCGTTCAGTGTGACAGGGTCTCGGTCTGCCGATTAGGTACCGCTACGTTCAGTCGTAGGCTCCGACAAATGCTTAGCCTTTATCGTGTAGTATGGCTGGTGTTACGAGCCGATCCCGGTGACTGACCAATAAGATCAAGGCCGGCACTTGAGTATGCACATAAGAATACGATTATTGTGAATAGTCAGACTAATATAATAGTTTGATTAATGCTTTGCAAAAATAAACATTTCACTGGTAATCCTGTTTACATGACGAACAAAATCACCAATCAAAATAAACGTTCTACCACAGCGACCATGTTATTTTGGGGAAGCCAGTGATTATTATTATTATTATATATATATATTTGACCTTTATTTTAATAGGGAAGACATAGTGTTACCTAGGTCTCTTTTTCAAATGCGCCCAATTGATTCTGAGTTTGTATGTAAAAACTATTGATATCAATATTTTAATTTGGGAACATCGCACAGTGTGATGTTTTTTTAATTGCAAAATACTGAATGTAACGTATGGTAGGTCTGCAGGTCGGCCTTTGACCTGGCTGCTGCTGCCATAGAAAGGGAATTAGAACACAGATACAGTATCTCTGTGGCCGCTCCTCTCACCCCACAGCAGGTCTGTCTGTCTAAGAGGCATGACCACAGGGCTTTGTCCTTCACAGAGGGGGCTAGAGATGGGCCTCTGCATGGTTGATATCTGCCTCTCAATAAGGCCAGCTATCTGTCAGATACAAAAGTACAGACGCTCACAAAGAGAAGGTACAGAGAGTTAAACAGTAGTATCTGGCAAAACAAACATTGCCTTTGTGTTCCCTTGCTGTGAGTGTGTTAAACCTATGACTTATCCCCAATGATGTATGGGTGCAACTTCAAAACAATCTGAAAACGAGAGGAGAATACCAACTGTAGAAAGAGGGAGTGAGTGATTTGAAGACAAAACAAACACACGTGACATTTGGATTGAGGCGACATGAGGGACATAAGAGAAAGGCCAGGGCTCACAGAGAAACAGTGGACGGGGTCGATGAGGAGCTCCTGCCCAGTGATAAGACAGAGGACTCCAACAGAGTTCACACTCCAGCCCAGTGATAAGACAGAGGACTCCAAAAGGCCAAGCAGCAGCAGCAGCTGGAACAAACTGTGATTGGTTAGCAGGCCTTACATCAAAGAGGATGTCTTTTGAAGGGGTGTGGCCCTGGCACACTCCTTCAAGGGCCTGGAATTCTCTCCCTCCTTCCCTCTTACAGCCCCCTGTCCTCGTCCTCCTCCATTCGCTCAGCCCCCCCTGTCCTCGTCCTCTCCTTCACTCAGCCCCCTGTCCATGTCCTCTCCATTCACTCAGCACCCCTGTCCTCGTCCTCTCCATTCGCTCAGCCCCCCCCTGTCCTCGTCCTTTCCATTCACTCAGCCCCCCTGTCCTCGTCCTCTCCATTTGCTCAGCACCCCTGTCCTCGTCCTCTTCATTCGCTCAGGCCCCCCCCTGTCCTCGTCCTCTCCATTCGCTCAGCCCCCCTGCCTCGTCCTCTCCATTCGCTCAGCCCCCCCTGTCCTTCGTCCTCTCCATTCGCTCAGCCCCCCCTGTCCTCGTCCTCTCCATTCGGCTTCAG
>NC_036866.1:20930807-20940456 GCF_002910315.2 Salvelinus sp. IW2-2015 | reverse complement strand
CGAGAGTTCACAACTCCAGCCCAGTGATAAGACAGAGGACTCCCACAGAGTTCACACTCCAGCCCAGTGATAAGACAGAGGACTCCAACAGAGTTCACACTCCGCCCAGTGATAAGACAGAGGACTCCAACAGAGTTCACACTCCAGCCCAGTGATAAGACAGAGGACTCCAACAGAGTTCACACTCCAGCCCAGTGATAAGACAGAGGACTCCAACAGGTTCACACTCCAGCCCAGTGATAAGACAGAGGACTCCAACAAGGGTTTCACACTTCCAGCCAGTGATAAGACAGAGGACTCCAACAGAGTTCACACTCCAGCCAGTGATAAGACAGAGGACTCCAACAGAGTTCACACTCCAGCCCAGTGATAAGACAGAGGACTCCAACAGAGTTCACACTCCAGCCCAGTGATAAGACAGAGGACTCCAACAGAGTTCACACTCCAGCCCAGAGCAGAGTGTTTCCAAATGTTTGGCTGATTCAGAGTGCTGCCTCAGTCCGGTAGAACTGTCATATAGTGTATGTCATCCCAACAGCAGCAGTACAGGAAGTAGAGAGGGAGGCCACACACACACACACACACACACACACACACACACACAACACAGACACAGACCACACAGACAACACACACACACAACACACAACACACACACACACACACACACACACACACACATACAAAGCTCTCACATACACACTGGGATGAAGACTAATTAGGGAGTGAGGGAAAACACCGGCATTGTCTCAGCATCCTCTGCTGCTCAACTGGAGGAGGTAGAGACTAGTACAAAGACAGTTACACTTGGCAAACATCTGATAAGCAGGAAGACAACACAGCTTGTCTGTAAATGTAAAGGAATAACACACACTCAGAATCTCACTCTAGACCCATGTCACTAGTGTTAGATTGTTATGCTGCTATCTTGATTTTGTGTGCTGACCACCTCAGCCTTTTCCTTAGATGAACCGGCAACAGTTGAGCAGGTGGAGGGGTGAGGAGGTTGGTAAAATACCCAGTTGTACGACGAGCCTTCCCCAGACTGGCACCTTTGAAAGGGAGCAGGGGGCGCCCTGATCCCAGTCAGCTGTGCCAGCCAAGCCTGGTCTGGGCCTGGGGACAGGGGATGGGAGACGGGGGCAGGTTGGGCAGGGTTGCGGAAGCCAAGCAGCAGCAGCAGCTGGAACAACTGTGATTGGTTAGCAGGCCTTACATCAAAGAGGATGTCTTTTGAAGGGGTGTGGCCCTGGCACACTCCTTCAAGGGCCTGGAATTCTCTCCCTCCTTCCCTCTTCAGCCCCCTGTCCTCGTCCTCTCCATTCGCTCAGCCCCCCCCTGTCCTCGCCTCTCCATTCACTCAGCCCCCTGTCCATGTCCTCTCCATCACTCAGCACCCCTGTCCTCGTCCTCCTCCATTCGCTCAGCCCCCCTCCTCCGTCCTCTCCATTCACTCAGCCCCCTGTCCTCGTCCTCTCCATTTGCTCAGCACCCCTGTCCTCGTCCTCTTCATTCGCTCAGTCGCCCCCCCTGTCCTCATCTGCTCTCTTCCCCCCTGTCCTCGTCCTCTCCATTCGCTCAGCCCCCCCTGTCCTCGTCCTCTCCATTCGCTCAGTCACCACTCTCGGACCGACTCAGTGTTTTTTAGTTTTCTACCTAATCCATTTATGCTGCATTGGTATGCCACGTAGCCGCCCAAAAACAACCCCCACCTCTCCTTCAAACCACAGCAACTGCTTAGCCCAGCCAGAGAAACAAACAAGTAAACAATTCACCGCTGTCTATCTGTCCTCTTCTCATCTGAAAGAGAAGACAGAACCTGAGTGGCCTCAGTAAACACCCAGCTGTGTTAGAGCTGAAAACACCACTGTACTCTGTGTCTCTGAAACCCAATGAATCAGAAAGGATATATTTCATCCAGACTCTTTGCTATCGCCCTCAGTACCTTTAGCAGGGTTGCTGTAAGAGGTCATGACCTGGCTCCTGTATGTCTATAGGAGAATTCACTGATTTCCTCATATGTGCTAAATGCTAAGCTGATAGGGGCTTGAGAGTTGCACCACTCAGACATTGAGGAGGAATGACAGACTCCACTGGGACTGGAGCTACCACGTGATCTTTTACAACCTTCTCTCCTGCTACTGTCTTAGAAATTATTTAAAAGTACAGTGTGTGTCTGTGACTGACATGTTCATAGCAGAACTCACTGCTATTGTGTGAGGCTGACGGTTGGTGGAGAGGTGGAGTTGAAGAGCGGCCTGTTTGAGCCTGGGCTCCTTTGATTAGGGCCATCGAGGTAGATCCAAGCCTTCTTATCACCTGCAGCCTCTAATGACCCTGTGTGCAGGTGAGAGACGCTGTGATAAGGAGCCTGGCAGCCGGAGGCTAACAGCACAAGCTCCTATGGGACTCAGCTCCTCTCCTCCCCTCTGCACTGCACCTGTGGAAAAAGGTGGGAGATTGAGATTCTATTGGTGGTTTTGTAGGCTGCCGTGGGCTGCCTGCTCTGAAAGTAAATGTGTAATCTCATGAGTGTTTAAAGAGACCTGGCGGGCGCTCACTTGAAATGTAGGGAGGAGAAGGGGGGGGGCTTATCTGCAGGAGCAGGCGGGCTTTTTGGGGGAGGGTTTGTCGTGGAGGGAGGGAGGGAGGATGGGGGTGGGTGAGGCATCAGGGAGAGAGAGAATGAAGGTGTGTGTGACCTGCTGAAGAAATGGCTGCGTGCTGTTGCCTATTTAGCACATAAATATACTAGATACACGTGTGTTTGTGTGCTCGCTTGTGATGGATGATGTGAGGAGAGGGAATGTGGGCAGGGAACAGAGAGAGATGGATGGATGTAAACGCCGAGGAGTCACTCTCCCGCAGGCTAGAGCAACAGTCTAAAAGCAGTGCAGCTGCCGGTCCGAAGATCAGAAATGAGCTCATCCATAGAGATGAGACGGCTGCTGTGTATTCCTGTTAGTGCCTCGCAGGCTTGTACTTTTGTGGCCTTCTTTATCTGTAACCACACATTCCTGTGTGCACTACCTCTCTCTGTGCCTCACTCCCACACGGCCCCTGTAGCTTTACCTCATCTAGTCTCAGCCTGGGAGCCAGAGGAGCTCTTCTGTGCTCTGCCACACACCCCAGCCATGCACTATCACACTACCACTTATTTATTTCTTCACTCCCCTTCTATATCTCTCCTCCCACACTCTCCCTCCCATTCTCTGTCTATGTAAGCAGAGAAGTCCTTCTCCTAATGAAGAAAGCGCTCCTGTCTGATTGTGTTAATGTAGGCAGTACTCTGCAGCCCTCTGGGGTTCGTGTCTCAGTAGCACTGAGATTAAAAGAGTGTCTCCCGCATTGTGTGCTTCTCTAAAAGGTCCTCTGATTCAGCCCACATCACTGTACTGCCCGAGCCTAGCTGTTAATGTCTGTCTCCTAGATACACAAACTTTGACCTGCAGGGGAAGACATACACGGCTAGCTGCTGTAATGGTCCTGTCTCCACCTAGATAACACAAACACTTTGCTTGCAGGGTGAAACTACACCGTTAGCTGCTGTATCGGTGTCTCCACCTAGATAACCAAGCATTTGACTGCAGGAATGAGAATAACACCGTCTAGTGGCTGCTGTATGGTCTGTCTCACTAAGATAAAAAAACGTTTTGACCTGCAGGATGAGACATACACGTCTAGTGGCTGTAATGGTCTGGTCTCAACCTAGATAAACAAACTTTGACCTGCGGTGAGAATACACCGTCTAGCGTGCTGTATGGTCCTGTTCCACTAGATAACACAACACTTGACGGCTGCCGGTGGAAACATACACGTTAGCTGCCTGTATGGTCTGCCCAACTAGAATAAAAACACTTTTGAACTGCAGGGGAGACATACACGTTAGCTGCCTGTATGTCTGTCTACCTAGATTAACACAACACTTGAACCTGCAAGGGTAAAATCACCGTCTCTAGCTGCTGTATGGTCTGTCCACCTAGATAACAATCAAACATTTGACTGCAGGGTGAACATACACCGTCTAGCTGCTGTATGGTCTGCTCAACTAGATAACACACACTTTGACCTGCAGGGTGGAAACCAATACAGTCTAGGCGTGCTGTGGTCTTGTCGCTCAGCCTAGTAACACAACACGTTCGACGCTGCAGGGTGAGACAATCGAACACAAGGAAAACTGAATTGAATTTAACTGAAATCATCTTGAATGGATATGAACAACTGAGGATAACATGCTGTAGTTAATCATCTCTCATCCCTCCACTGAAAAGACAGGAGAGAGAGAGAGAGTGCACAATTGAGGAGAGAGAGAGGAGGGGGGAGAGAGAGGAGACGAGAAAGAGAAGAGGAGGGGGGGAGAAGAGGAGGGGGAGGTTAGAGAAGAAGAGAGGGAGGGGGGGAGAGAGAGAGGAAAGCGAGAGAAGAGGTGGAAGAAGAGAGAAGGAAAGAGAGTGGATGGAGCAGAGAGAGGGGGGGCAGAGAGAGAGAAATGGGTGGGGCAGAGAGAGAGGGGGGGCAGAGAGAGAGAGTGGGGCAGAGAGAGAGGGGGGGCAGAGAGAGAGAGGGGGCAGAGAGAAGAGGGGGGGGCAGAGAGAGAGAGGGGTCAAGAGAGAGAGAGGGGGGCAGAGGAGGAGAAAGAGCGTGGGGGTCAGAGAAGGGAGAGGAAGAGGGGCTGAGAGAGAAAGGAGGAGAAGGAGGCTGGAGGAGAGAGAGGAGAGAAAGAGAGAGGGGGGGCCAGAGAGGAGAGGGGGGGCAGAAGAAAAGAGGGCGGGCCAGAAGAGAGGGAGGGGGGGCAGAGAGAGAGGGGGCAGACAGAGAGAGAGAAAGAGACAGCAAGATAAATAATTCCTTCCAAGCGATTAATTGCTCTTCCTTTAATAAGAGTATAATTTGTCTTTGTTTAGCTGATATAGAGAGGGCCCGTCAGGGTCTAATTATAGAACTGGATCAGACTTATTCAGGATGTGTTTGCTAACGCAACAGGAGGGAGGAGTGATACAATAACCAGACGGAATTCTGTTCTCACTGTCACAGATCATTAATGGTAACAATTACCAAAGACTGGAATGAGCTGGTGACTTCTAACCTCAGATGACTGGAATCAGAAGGATGGATTAAAACACAATAAATTGACGTTTGTAAGGAGAGTAAAGCAGATAAAGCAATGGACAGTATAGAAGACTGACGCCAGAAGTAGAAGCAATGACAGTATAAGTAAGATCTGACTGAGAGGAGGACTAGACGCAATGAATGTATAGAAGACTGACAAGAGAGATAGAAGCAATGGCAGTTATAGAAGACTGACTTGAGAGAGATAGAAGCAGTATGGACAGTAATAGAAGAACTGACTCAGAGAGGATTAGAGCAATGACAGTATAGAAGATGATTAGAGAGATAGAAGCATGACGTATAGAAGACTGACTCAGAGAGATAGAAGCAAGTGACAGTATAAGGAAGACTGATTCAAGAGTAGAAGCAATGAAGTAAATAGAAGACTGAATTAGGAGAGATAGAAGCAATGACATTATATAGAGAAGACTGACTGAAGAGATAGAAGATGGACAGTTAAGAAGCTGACTTGAGAGAAGAAGCAATGACAGTTATAGAAGACTGAACTCAGAGAGATTAGAAGCATGACAGTATAGAAGACTGACTTAGAGAGATAGAAGCAATGACAGTATATGAAGACTGGACTCAGAGAGATAGAAGCAATGAATATGAAGACTGACTTTAGAGAGATAGAAGCATGACAGTATAGAAGACTGACTCAGGAGAATAGAAGCAATGACAGTATATATGAAGACTGACTCGAGAGATAGAAGGCAATGACAGTTATAGAAGACTGACTGAGAGAATAGTGTGGTGTGTGTGTGTGTATATATATAGAGTTAAATATGTGTGTATTTGTGGACTACAGTAGTTGGGAGAATGATCAATTTAAAAAGTCATGGAGAAAACGGCTGCTGTGTAGACGCTAAAACCACTATCACACACACACACCCACACACACACACACACAAGTTACCACACACATCCACTACAACCCGACAACACACACACCACAACACATCCGACACACACACACACACGACACACACACCACAACGACACAACATCACCACACAACTCAACAACAACCCCCCTCAACATTGTGGAGAACCCTTTCCCTTGACACATAGTCAGTTATGTTTGGTGAATAATTGCAGTAATTCAATAATTAATATCTTGACATTAAAGCCTAAGGAGTTGCTTACTAAAGATTGACCCAAAGAAACCGTGAAAGGAGGGGAATGTGGGCAGGGAACAGAGAGAGATGGATGGATGTCATCGCGAGAGTCACTCTCCAGGCTAGAGCAACAGTCTAAAAACAGTGCAGCTGCCGCGTCCGAAGATCAGAAATGAGCTCATCCATAGAAGATTGAAGACGGCTGGACTCGTGTATTCCTGTTAGTGGCCTCGGCAGGCTTGGTCCTTTTGTGGCCTTCTTTATCTGTAACACACATTCCTCTGTGTGCACTACCTCTTCTGTGCCTCAACTGCCGCAACCTAATTCCTACAACGGCCTCCTGTAGGCTTATCATCTAGTTCAAGCCTGGGAGCCAGAGAGCTCTTCGTGCTCTGGCCACAAGACCCCCAGCATCGCACTATCACACTACCCGAACTGGGTTGAACCTTATTTATTTCTTCACTCCCTTCTTTATATCTCTCTCCCACACTCTCCCTCCCAAGTCAATGCCTGTCTATTAGATAAGATGCAGAGAATGTCTCTCTTGTCAACCACACGTTATAATAGAATGGACAATGTGGCTCACTGTCTGATGTGGTGATTATTATGTAGGCAGTTACTCTGCAGCCCTCGGTCATTTAGGGGAAACACTCCCCTTAAGTTAACTATTTTCCTGTGGTGGTGGGGTGGAGAGGATGGCTGCGTGCTCTGTTCGTGTGTGTGTGTGTGATGTGTGTGTTGTGTGTGGGCTGGAGAAGAGTGTCCCTGCGATGCCTCGGGTTGGTGTGGGTGTGTGTGGTGTTGTGTGTGCGCGCGCGGCGCGTGTGTGTTGTGTGTGTGTGTGTGTGTGTGGTGTGTGTGTTGTGGGTGTGTGTGTGTGGTGTGTGTGTGTGTGGTGTGGTGTGTGTGTGGTGTGTGTTGTGTGGTGGTGTGTGTTGTGGTAGGAGAGGAGTGTCCTGTGTTGCCTTGGCTCATGTGCTGAAGGGGTGACTTCTGTTCTGCCGTCACATACACTGTTGGACTCACATCTATTCAAGACTAAATATATAATGGTGAACATATGCGTGTTACTGGAAACCATTTCATAAAGATCCAGCTTGGAATTCACACAGCTTCTGATCACATAGAGCAGCTGATTTCACGATGCCTTCTCTGGTACAGTGTAGATGAGTGGCAGTTGCAGGGGTTCGTGTCTCAGTAGCACTGAGATTAAAAGAGTGTCTCCGCGCATTGGTGTGCTTCTCTCAAAGGTCCTCTGATTCAGCCCACTCACTGTACTGCCGCGAGCAGTGACAGCGGGGGGGGGGGGGGGTACCTGCTCAACATAGCATTAGACTCCTTACCACTGCATTGGGCAGTGAGTAACTCAGTAAGCATCTCACTAGGCATCTCTGCACAGTGCTCCACTATGCATCAGAATGTTGTGGGACTGTGTATAAACATAGGCTCCAGATGTGAGTGTCCCTGCCCAGCTGCTCTGTGGCTGTGCTCTGGGAAGGGAACACTCTGGGAGGGTGGGAGGCTGTGGTTGGAGTCCCATTCTGGGGCAGCAGGTGGTTAGAACGTTGGGCCAGTAACTGAAAGGTTGCTAGATACGAATCCCCGAGCTGACAAGGTAAAAAATCTGTCGTTCTGCCTGAACAAGGGCTGTTAACCCACTGTTCTAGGCCGTCATTGTAAATAAGAATTTGTTCTTAACTAACTTGCCTAGTTAAATAAAGGTTAAAAAAATAATAATAAAAATTCTGTCCCCCCCGCAGCCTGAGCTCAATGCTGGGATGCAGCTTTTATGGCTCTGCTGCCACTCAATGGGGCCAAAGCTTTAGAACCAACTTGAAGTGTGTGGGGATGAAGCAGGGTTGAAGTGGTTGGGTTAGTCTTTATAGATCAGAGTTCACTTTCTAGTACATGGCATGTGGGCTCATTGGTCCAGCAGCACTGAGGGATGTCTAGAGTACAGCCTCACTAACGGACCAGGTGAATCTATATGTAATCTATCTGTGGCTGCTCAATGGAAGTTGCTCTGGATAAGTTAAGTTTCACACATTGCCTCTGTAGATGTGATGCAGTCTGAGTAAGGAGGTCAGTGAGTGTGTGAGTGTGTGTTTAAAAGCTTGTTTCTTGCTGCCAGGTCTCCCCTCCATTACCTACTGTGGACTCATTTTCTGCTCTGATACTGTAGGAAAAGGGGAGAGAAGTGAGTATGGGAGACAGAGGGAGAGTGAGAGAGTGCAGAAGGAATCACAGGGAAACATTGCCCTGAGCAGTGGAGCGCTGATGGGACCTTTTTTGGTGTGTCCTGTTATTACCTCCCAACAAAGCCTACAGCAGATATTGGGGAGGGATGGGGAAGTCTACATCAGATAGTGGGGGGGAGGGGGGAAGCTTACATCAGATAGTGGGGAAGGATGGGAAAAGCCTACATCAGATAGTGGGGAGGGAATGGGGAAAGCCTACATCAGATAGTGGGGAGGATGGGAAAGCCTGCATCAGATAGTGGGGGTGGAATGGGGAGGCTACATCAGATAGTGGGGAGGGATGGGGAGGCCTACATCAGATAGTGGGGAGGGGTGGGAATAGCTACAGTCAAGAGTGGGGAGGGATGGGGAAAGCCTACACAGATAGTGGGGAGGGATGGGGGAAAGCCTACATCAAGATAGTGGGGGAGGGATGGGGAAACACTACATCAGATAGTGGGGAGGGATGGGGAAGGCCTACATCAGATAGTGGGGAGGGGTGGGGAAAGCCTACATCAGATAGTGGGGAGGAGGTGGGAAAGCCTACATCAGATAGTGGGAGGGATGGGAAGGCCTACATCAGATAGTGGGGAGGGATGGGGAAGCCTACATCAAGATAGTGGGGAGGGATGGGGAAAGCCTACATCAGATAGTGGGGAGGGATGGGGAAGGCCTACATCAGATAGTGGGGAGGGATGGGGGAAAGCTACATCAGATAGTGGGGAGGGATGGGGAAGGCCTACATCAGAGATAGTGGGGAGGGATGGGAAGGCCTACATCGGATAGTGGGGGGGTGAGGGAAAGCCTACATCAGATGATGGGGGGATGGGGAAGGCCTACATCAGAATGTGGGGAGGGATGGGGAAGTCCTACATCAGAATAGTGGGGAGGGATGGGGGAAAGCCTACATAATAGTGGGGAGGGATGGGGAAAGCCTACATCAGATAGTGGGAGGGATGGGGAAAGCCTACATCAGATAGTGGGGAGGGATGTGGAATGCTACATCAGATAGTGGGGAGGGATGGGGAAAAGCCTACATCAGATAGTGGGGAGGGATGGGGAAGGCCTACATCAGATAGTGGGGGAGGGATGGGGAAAGCTACACTCAGAATAGTGGGGAGGGATGGGGAAGGCTACATCAAGATAGTGGGGAGGGAAGGCTCTGATGTGGAGGATGGGGACCTAC
>NC_036866.1:20895367-20930782 GCF_002910315.2 Salvelinus sp. IW2-2015 | reverse complement strand
AGTGACAGGGGGGGGGGGGGGGTACCTGCTCAACATAGCCATTAGACTCTTACCACTGCATTGGGCAGTGAGTAACTCAGTAAGCATCTCACTAGGCATCTCTGCACAGTGCTCCACTATGCATCAGAATGTTGTGGGACTGTGTATAAACATAGGCTCCAGATGGAGTGTCCCTGCCCAGCTGCTCTGTGGCTGTGCTCTGGGAAGGGAACACTGGGAGTGGGAGGCTGTGGTTGGAGTCCCATTCTGGGCAGCAGGTGGTTAGAACGTTGGGCCAGTAACTGAAAGGTTGCTAGATCGAATCCCCGAGCTG
Organism: Salvelinus sp. IW2-2015; assembly: GCF_002910315.2. Lineage (NCBI taxonomy): Eukaryota > Metazoa > Chordata > Actinopteri > Salmoniformes > Salmonidae > Salvelinus > Salvelinus sp. IW2-2015. The sequence continues at coordinate 20,930,469 of NC_036866.1, read as the reverse complement.
ACAAGAGTAAAAATCTGTCGTTCTGCCTGAACAAGGGCTGTTAACCCACTGTTCTAGGCCGTCATGTAAATAAGAATTTGTTCTTAACTAACTTGCCTAGTTAAATAAAGGTTAAAAAATAATAATAAACAATTCTGTCCCCCCCAGCCTGAGCTCATAGCTGGGATGCAGCTTTTATGGCTCTGCCTGCACTCAATGGGGCCCAAGCTTTAGAAGCCAACTTGAAGTGTGTGGGGATGAAGCAGGGTTGAAGTGGTTGGGTTAGTCTTTATAGATCAGAGTTCACTCTTCTAGTACATGGCATGTGGGCTCATTGGTCAGCAGCACTGAGGGATGTCTAGAGTACAGCCTCACTAACGGACCAGGTGAATCTATATGTAATCTATCTTGTGGCTGCTCAATGGAAGTTGCCTGATAAGTTAAGTTTCACACATTGCCTCTGTAGATGTGATGCAGTCTGAGTAAGGAGGTCAGTGAAGTGTGTGAGTGTGTGTTTAAAAAGCCTTGTTTCTTGCTGCCAGGTCTCCCTCATTACCTACTGTGGACTCATTTTCTGCTCTGATACTGTAGAGAAAAGGGGAGAGAAAGTGAGTATGGGAGACAGAGGGAGAAGTGAGAGAGGTGCAGAAGGAATCACAGGGGAAACATTGCCCTGAGCAGTGGAGCGCTGATGGGACCTTTTTGGGTTGTCCTGTATTACTCCCAACAAAGCCTACAGCAGATATTGGGGAGGGATGGGGAAAGTCTACATCAGATAGTGGGGGGGAGGGGAAAGCTTACATCAGATAGTGGGGAAGGATGGGAAAAGCCTACATCAGATAGTGGGGAGGGATGGGGAAAGCCTACATCAGATAGTGGGGAGGATGGGAAAGCCTGCATCAGATAGTGGGAGGGGATGGGGAAAGCCTACATCAGATAGTGGGGAGGGATGGGGAAGGCCTACATCAGAGGTAGTGGGAGGGGATGGGGAAAGCCTACATCAGATAGTGGGGAGGGATGGGGGAAAGCCTACATCAGATAGTGGGGAGGGATGGGGAAAGCCTACATCAGATAGTGGGAGGATGGGGAACACTACATCAGATAGTGGGGAGGGATGGGAAGGCCTACATCAGATAGTGGGGAGGGGTGGGAAAGGCCTACATCAGATAGTGGGGAGGATAGGGGGAAAGCCTACATCAGATAGTGGGGAGGGATGGGGAAGGCCTACATCAGATAGTAGAGGGATGGGGAAAGCCTACATCAGATAGTGGGGGGGAGAAGAGAGTGGGGGATGGGAAGCCTACATCAGATAGTGTGGGAGGGATGGGGAAAGCCTACATTCAGATAGTGGGGAGGGATGGGGGAAAGCCTACATCAGATAGTGGGAGGGATGGGAAGGCCTACATCAGATAGTGGGGAGGGATGGGAAGGCCTACATCGGACTAGATCCTCTCTACATCAGATAGTGGGGAGGGATGGGGAAGGCCTACATCAGATAGTGGGGAGGGATGGGGAAGGCCTACATCAGATAGTGGGGAGGGATGGGGGAAAAAGAAAGGGGTTAGCGAGGGACATGGGTCTTCCCCTTAGCGTAAAAAGCAGATCCCCAGAAGCCTCTCTCTCTGTGCTCCAGTGGTTTCTCATCAAAGGGATGGGATATCACAGAAGCCAGGGGCGATCTTTGTTCTGGGCTGGGGGAGTCAAAAGGCCAGAGAGAGAGAGAGGCCAGATCAGAGTGGAGGGACACAGGGTTCACACACGCACCACATCAGCTCAACACCCACTCCTGACTCCTGAGTGGTGTCATTAGTGTGAGGATGTGTGTAGCCATGTATGGGTGTTTATTTGTGTGTGTGTATATGTGGTGTGTGAGGTTGGCCTTATTAGTGAGTAGTAAACCTAGTGGTCATGGCTTTAATAGGGGCTGGCTCTTTGATGTTTTCATGGTCCTCTCAGTAGGGTCAGGGATAGAAGGGACCAACCTTGAGTAAGGAGACAGGAAATACATAAAGCTTGAAATAATGGGGAACTTAGGCTATGTTCTAGTGTCAATAGTGCATTCATGTAAAAAAGCAAAGCCTAACACTGCTTATTCCACAGTCCAAACAACATGGAAGCATTTCTATTCCCACTTGACACTCTCTCTACCATAGAAATTACAGATGAATAGATTGATAGTGAAGGATTCTCCTGTTCTTATCCGACGGTGCTGTGACTAATACCCTGTCACTGCTAGGAGACCTCTCTCACTGCGTTTCCACGGTAACACAGTCACGGACATTTTTTTCAACTTTTTATTTTCATTTAACCTTTTATTTAACTAGGCATTTGAGACAGACCTAACTGTGGTGTTGCCAGGAGATGCTGAAGAGAGATTTTACATGGGGGTTGTAGACAAACACCCTGAGATAGAGCGAAAGAGAGAGTTGTAGAGAGTGATGCTCCCAGCCAGTCACGGCCTGCCCAGTCACGGCCTGCCCAGTCACGGCCTGCCCAGTCACGTCCTGCCCAGTCACGTCAGCTATTTGGGGCATGTGTCCCTGGGCCGTGGGGCTGTTGAGGGGGTCTTTGCGGATTAGTTGTTGGGCGCTCCCTGTCTCCAGTAGCTCTGTACTCCGTCCTGCCAGGCCCACCAGGCTGACCCCCTGTGCCACATGGCACACAGGGGCCAGGGGGCCAGCAGGAGAGCTCCGACAGAAGTGTGGAGTTAATTAGGGCCTGATTAATCCTGCAGCCCGGACCAAGCAACCAGGGATATGGGGCTGTAAATCTACACACCCCACCCTGCGTCAGCGTCTCAGCCCCCCACACCCCCACGGGCTCCACTACAGTCAAGCATTACTGCACTGCTCCCATTTACTGCTGCGGCTGGGATGGATATTAGTTCTGATCTGGGTCACACACCAGCTGCTTGGAAAGTTTTAGGTTAAACAACCCTAGTTCTGAGGGAGGATTATGACCTTATTTAAGAGCATTCTCGGAATTGAAACACTTCATCACTACTCTATCCAGGTGAAGTAGTCAGTTTGAATATCCCCACATTTATTTATAAATAAGCAGTTTACCACATACTTATAGGATAAAATTACTACCTATCGGACAAATTTGAATGGGTCTTCTTTGACCTGTCCTATATCCTGTAGTCTGTGATCTGTGTGTTAGACCTGTCCTATTTCCTGTAGTCTGTGATCTGTGTGTTAGACCTGTCCTATTTCCTATAGTCTGTGATCTGTGTGTTAGACCTGTCCTATTTCCTGTAGTCTGTGACCTGTGTGTTTGACCTGTCCTATATCCTGTAGTCTGTGATCTGTGTGTTTGACCTGTACTGCGTCCAAGCCACACTGCCTACATCTCTCCCTCCCTCTTCGCCATCTTTGAGTGGGCGGTGGTGTAGATGAGGTCCCTCTTCTCTGACAGCCATGCCACTCTACCACTGAGGAGGACCCAGGAGCTGGGTTGCTATGACACAGCTGCAGCCTGCCATGCCCTGTGCTGTGTTGGGCCGGGCACTGGCATCACAGCTGATCATGCCTGTAACCTGTGCAGCTGTGAGGCAGTGGTTACACGCCCCAGTCTCTCATGTCTAGGGAAAGATGAGGAAAAATAACATGGAAGAGAGATGCTTGGTGGGGAGGTCATCATCTGCTGTTTGAAGCTGGTGTACAAAATCATCTGCCCCCTGTCCTCCGTCCCCCCTACACATCTTTCGAATGGTCACAGATGGCCCCTCATCAGGCTGAGAGGGGGGGGGGGGGGGGGGGGTCTGTGGAGGAATTCTCCTGCACGGTCGGTCGGCGAAATCGCACATCATTAGCTCATTATGGATGCATCCCCCCCAAAAATCACTAGAAAACAGCTTAAACAAATGCAAATGCAGCTACTTTGCTGTTATTCTGGCTACACTACACTAGCAAGCAAGGAATAAGAACGTTGCCAGCCATCATGGCAACCGAACTGATAGAACGAACGACCAGCCTGCTTGGGTAGCAACCCTAGATTTGTCTCGGGACTATATGTCGTGGAAGGATGAAATAGTATAAATAAATTAATCAAAATAACGTTTTTTTATGAAAATATGTCAATCATTATTTGTGTATATGTTGGTATCCCGTTGTATAAAAGTGATAATACCCTCGAAGCCAGTGTCAACATCGTCTCGGGCCTAACAACACCTGTGCCAATATATCCTCCAAACACCGGCTTCTCTGGCATTATCACTTAAATATATCACATACCTTTTATTTTCCTGCATATGTAAAATCAGGATTATGCCTCTCCTGCCATTCATTCCAAATAGACTGGTTTTGATTTCTCCCTGCCAATATGACTGCCATTTTCACCCCGTTCTTGAACTTTGAGTGTTTGACAGCCCTCTAGTAATCGAATAGGATCTCTATGGTCAGGGCATTGTACTAACGCTACAACACTCACACTACCTGGGAACTGAAATGTGTTCTGCCTCTGGGAGAGTAATAGAAACACACAGACTGCATTTTCATTCAACCTAAATCAGATTGAATTCTCCTCATCATAGGGATGGAATGAGGATTATTAGGTTATTATAATATTTTATATTATAATAACACTTTACCTAAGGTGTTTGAATGTAGCACCAAAAAGCTATCAAGGGTATCGAAGGAAGCCATAAAACGGTTTCTTTTTCAAACATGTGAGGTCCAACGTGGGATATTAGTCTTCGTAGTCTAGCCTTGGTTCACTTGAAAGACCATGTCACAAGAGTCAGGAYAAGTTTTTCTTTGTCTTGCCTGTTGCAGGTGGACTGGCAAACCCTTGTGTTCTGAAACGATCTGGACAGACAGACAGGGTGGCTGTGGAGAGTGGTGGCATGTATCATGGTGTCAGCTGGGTTAGGGGTCAGTGGACTGTGGCTGGTGGGGGACATGGGCAACAGAGGGGCAGTGGGGTGGTGGTGATGGGGGCTTTGCAATCTGTTCCTCTCCTCAGGGTGACCCCTGTTCTAACAGACAGAGCCTCCATGAGGGTACKTTGTGACCAGCTGCCAGCCCAGTAAAGCAGCGAGGGCTCAGGGCATCACTGCTCCACATTGTTCTACACCCTCAATGGCTCCAATGTAGCTCCTCGTCTTTTAGTGACATCATCATTATGACCTGATAGAATGTTGTGACAGCTTTCGGCTGGGTGTGCCCCCCCCCCCCTGCTTCTCTCCCATTGACAGGAGCCTTTCAACACTATTGATGAGGACTTGGCTAAGAGCCAGAGCCTATATGTACCCATCCCCTCCCCTCTCCAGCGTCTTCCTCCTTGATAATTCACACTATTGACCGCCATTACTTATGCTGATGGAGCTCAGGGCCTCAGAGGGATCCTCCAATACCATTAGAAGACTTTAAGGGCCAGCTGAGGAGGGCATTGATAGGGCTGGCTCATTACCATGTGTTGAATTACCAAAACTCTGAGAATGTTTCCTTCTAATCTCATTAAAAGCTCACGGAGGATCTTTGTCAATAAGAGCGAGGTTGCGTGATAGACATCTGACTCTCACTTACTTCTGTCAATAAGTAGCCTGACGCTCTCAGGAACATGCTGGTGTATAATGTGTGATCATGTTTCTGTGGGCTGTTTACATTCATGTCAACAGGACAAAACATGACAGATAAAACGCAATATATATGAATAAACTCAGAATGACATGTTGCCAGTTGTGCTTGGGTATCCCATCTCATCACCCTTATAGCACAAAGGAACGGGTATGTTGTTACTATGTGGTAGTAAAGGTCTTTAGGTCAAGAGGAGCACACAATAAATGTTATGATCTACACAGTATATCTGAGTATTGAGAAAAGCGAGCGTTTTGTGTGAGAGAAGGCTGCCAAGGAGGCTGGGAGATATCACCCTGGAATGTGTTAGATGAAACACCTGCTGTGTACTTTAAACGTGTGTGAAACTGGCTGGCTCCATGGGGAATAGGCTGTCTGGAGAGACTAGGAAAGTYAGGCAGGGATGGGAGGGGAGAGACATGGAAAGTAAGGCAGGGATGGGAGGGGAGAGACATGGAAAAGGGGGGAGGGAGGGAGTTTTGTGTAGGGAGACATTCTAATATTACTTTGGTTCAGTTGATTCAATTTGTTCTGGGGTTTTCCCTTACTCCTATTTCAGCTTATAGGCTGTCAGGTTAGAACATCTACTTTCTTTAGACACTGGTTCTGAATGAATGGAAGTTACTAAGGGAGCCATATAGAGGCGGAGGAAGGATACAGACAGGACATGAGGACAGGGATGAGACATATTAACAGAGGCAGATTGTCAGATTTATTTCATGTGCAATGGCTTAATTATCTGTTTAGCTGGGCTGTCACCTTTCAAGTGGCAGGCAGCCTGACTGGGAGAGCAAATATTATGACAGGATCCAGGAGAGTTCATTAGCAAAGAATGTGATTGGTTTCTTGAATGCCAGTCAAGCAGACTACTGAGGTACCCTTCACAAAGGAGAGGCAGAGAAGGGGAGTAGAATTAACAATTAGTAAAGGCTGGTGTGTGTTGGTGCTCGAGTACTCATGCATATTTGTGTATGCAAGCGTGTCGGTAAGTATTTGTTTCTCTGTCTATCTAAATGGACAATGGATTTATTTTATTGAATGTGAACTCACATATTGATTACTAGTAGATATTTATTGCTGCATTTTATAAACTTGGATTGGTGCACACTCAATATCTGAAGAGCATCTATCTCACTCCCATCTGCCTGGTTGCCATAGCCACTAGTGAGGAGTGGATATGATGAGATTCTATTAAGTGCTATCGGGCGGTTCACTAGGCACCACCATCTTGTACCAGGAGGTGTGTTCAGTATAGTTAGTACCAGTGCTGCAGCTTTTGTATTTTGTATTATTTCTCTAAGGTGATGTGTGGTGTGTTGTGTGTGTGGTGTGTGGTGTGTGTGTGTGTGTGTGTGTGTGTTGTGTGTTTGTGTTGTGTGTGTGTGTGTGTGTGTGTGGTGTGTGTGTGGTGTGTGTGTGGTGTGTGTGTGTGTGTGTGTGTGTGTGTGTGTGATTGTACTGCTACATTCCTCACCCATCAGTAGTGAGGGCAGCAGTGTATCCCTGTAGCTGGGAGTAGATCATCAGAGATCTCCCCCAGTGTCCTGATTGGGAGAGAGATAGCAGCATTCCTTCTCTGTGTGATTCCACAGACCTCGTCTGCAGGGGATCGATAGCAGGGCCAGATTAAAGGAAGTTAGAGGAGAGACATCCACACACACAGACGAACACACAGCCAGAGGAACTCAGATATAGACTGCCAAGGAGCACTGATGCAGGGAAATATCATATGATTATATGACATGATATGGTCCTGATAGGGAATGCTAATGCTTTGATTCGTAATATCCTGTGAGAATGTGTACTAGTTTGGATGGAGGGTATGCTCCAGTTAGTGTGTCTGTATTGATGGAAAGCCAGTGTGCTGTTGTCTATATAGCGGTCTATCTGTCTGTTTTCATTTCCCAGGCCCAGACAGTTGACATAACCCTGAGACTATAATACTGTGGGTAAACAGGCAGACAATAGGACAGCCCTTGTTCCCATACTGATCCCCCAGGACCCCCATTCTGTTTTTACTGCCTCTGTGGTTAATCCAGACGGTCACAGGCTGTGTTGACTCCTCACTGTGGGTCAGGGGGATTTCATTATGATTGAGTCTTGAGTAGATATAATGTGCATACTACAGTAATCGTCTACGTGATGGAGTCATTTGGACAGAGGAAAAGCACATTAGGCTTAAAGTTGCATCAATTTGACAAAATACTGTAACAGACCATTTCATTAACATCATGTCTCCCTCCGTCCGTCCGTCCGTCTCTCTCTCTCTCTCTCTCTCTCTCTCTCTCTCTCTCTCTCTCTCTCTCTCTCTCTCTCTCTCTCTCTCTCTCAGGTGGTGGTGCCAACGCGGGTGGGTCAGGTATATGTGTATAACACAGGGAAGTCAGAGCAGGATGAGTATGACGTCCCCCCCAGACACCTGCCTCCATCCCAGCAGTCCCAGGACATCTATGATGTTCCCCCGACCCACAGCCAATACAACCAGCAGGTGAGGAGTCAGCTAGAAACACATGATCTCTCTCCTGAGCCCTAGGACCATGCCGGATGACTCCTGGCTGTCTCCGTCCCCAGTCCACCCGGTCGTGCTGCTGATCAAGTTTCTGTTGTTTTGCCTGTGGCTACGGAACCCTGACCTGTTCACCAGACGTGCTACCTTGTCCCGGACTTGCTGTTTTCGTCTCTCTCTCAATTCAAAGGGTTTTATTTTCATGGGAAAAATATGTTTACCTCACCTGTGTTTATGTTAACACACTGCACTTCCCTGCCTTTCTAGTAAAGTATACAGTAACATATACAGTAACATACCCAGAACAAATTTTTCATCTTCCATATCATCAGCAATTGAGCCACACTAGTTGGTGTCCGATGTATGAGAGGGGCTGTGGTATTCATGTCCTCTCACTGTCCTGCCTCGCCACTTATTGTCTCCTATGTCAATGAAGTGATTTCGTCCTCTTCACAAGATTGATGGCTATTATTCCTCTCGACTGCCTTAGACACACTTCCTGACTCGATTGGTCATCTGTCTGTGAAGTGTCTCACTTCTCATTAATAATTGATGTATTAGGAATATTAAACCACTCTCACTCTCCTCCCTCCCTCTCTTCCCTCTCCTCCCTCACCCTCCCTCCCTCTCTCTGTCGCCACCTCTTCCCTCACTCTCGCTCCCTCTCTCTGTCTCTCTCTGTCCTCCCTCTCTCTGTCTCTCTCTCACTCTGTGTATGTTTAAACCCACAGCGGTTCTGTGACTCCATGTCTATTTTTAGAGAAGGTCATACATTACTAACAGGGGAAGTAGATATTTCAGTGTCTGGAGGCGTTAGAAAATGAAGGTTGTATTTTTCCACAAAGCACAGTGAGCAGCGTGTCCTGAGCTGCATGTGCTTTGGCCTGACGTGAACCCGCTTTTCTGTGTCATTCACAACACACACACACACACACACCACACAAACACACACACACACACACACACACACACACACACACACACACACACACAGACACAGACACAGACACAGACACAGCCACAGACACAGCAAAGGTCGCATGGCAGTAGAGAGGGGTAAAGAACCAGCTGGAAGGAGGAGAGAATGAGGGAAAAAGAGGAAAAGCTGTTTGACTGCGTCAGAGAGGGAGAAAAGCAGTTGGAAGACAAACTGAGAGTAGAAACAAAAATGAATAAGAGGAAGCTGAAAGGAGTAGACATACAGCCTTTTAGAGAGGCAACGTGATCCTTCAAATATAGTGCAGGGCCTGTAGGGATATCATTGCATTCAAGCTCAGATAGCAGCCCAGGTTCACTGGACAATCGATTGAGCCCTGGTTTTGGTTTTCTGCTGAGAGGAGTAACACAAACATCTATTTTTCACTCCAACCTGTCTGCTATCAGATCAGTGTACCCGCGTTGAATACCAACTCCAATCAAATTCCATCGGCTGAATTCAAGATTCTGATCAAGTGTCTTCTCAAGGTGCCCAATGGTTGGGGGGGTGGATTTGTTATTCATACTGTAGTCCCTCTTGCCTCCTCTCTCTGTCAGTCTCATCCCCCAAAGGCCTGGAGAACAGATTGTATCACACTGTTTGGTCTGAATTATAATTGCTAATCTGCTTGTTTGGGGACAGCCACATTTCAAGTGATGGGAGTGCAATTTGCTGTGTGTTATAAGTGTTTAGGAGGAGGGAGAAGTTGGCTTGTCAGTCTGCTGCTGTTTGCTGTCAGGTTGTAGAGAAACAGGAATGAAGTTGATTCTTAGATACCACATACTCTATTCCTCCTCAGGTGCAACGCTTATTGACACCCAGCCTGCAGATAATCCTTCCTCAGCATCATCAACTTTAGAGGGGGTCCTTTGTCAGACACTGGCAGCAGATTGTCAGACCCTGGCAGTAGACTGGTAGACCCTGGCAGTAGACTGTCAGACCCTGGCAGTAGATTGTCAGACCCTGGCAGCAGACTGTCAGACCCTGGCAGCAGATTGTCAGACCCTGGCAGTAGATTGTCAGACCTAGCAGTAAGATGTCAGACCTGGCAGTAGATTGTAGACGCCTGCGAGTAGTTGTCAGACCCTGGCAGTAGACCTGTTCAGACCCTGGCAGTAAGATTGTCAGACCTCTGGCAGCAGATTTGTCAGACCCTGGCAAGTGACTGTCAGACCCTGCAGCAAGGATGTCAGACCCTGGCAGTAGATTGTCAGACCCTGGCAGCAGAGACTGGTCAGACCTGGCAGTAGATTGTCAGACCTGGCAGTAGATGTCAGACCTGCAGTAGATTGTCAGACCCTGGCAGTAGACTGTCAGACCCTGGCAGTAGACTGTCAGACCTGGCAGTAGACTGTCAGACCCTGGCAGTAGATTGTCAGACCCTGGCAGTAGACTGTCAGACCCTGGCAGTAGACTGTCAGACCTGCAGTAGACTGTCAGACCCTGGCAGTAGATTGTCAGACCCTGGCAGTAGACTTCGACCCTGGCAGTAGACTGTCAGACCCTGGCAGTAGACTGTCAGACCCTGGCAGTAGACTGTAGACCTGGCAGTAGACTGTCAGACCCTGGCAGTAGACTGTCAGACCCTGGCAGTAGACTGTCAGACCCTGGCAGTAGATTGTCAGACCCTGGCAGTAGACTGTCAGACCCTGGCAGTAGACTGTCAGACCCTGGCAGTAGATTGGGTTGTGTGTTTGTGAGTGTGCGTTTGTCACACACGGAGCGTCAATCTGATGTTTATGATCAACAAAGCGCTGTTTAATACAGCCATTAACCTAAAAGATGTACCACTAAACTGCCCTCTAAAACTCATTACCAAGCTCCTTAACTTGGTGACTAACATCACCTATATAGTTCTGAAATAGTCTGTTCATCAACATCAGACCCTTCATAGGCTGGAGACAGACAGAGACAAGACTTTGGCTGCTGCATGGCGGTATGTTCCAGAAGTTTACTCACACAAGACTGACAGCAAAGTTAATTCCCTCGCTGCTGCTCCAGGCTCAAGTGCATTCTGGGATTGAATTCGACAGTGCTTTAGAAAAGAGGTTAGGCAATAGGCATCCTCTCAAACACATTCTGTATCATTGTTGCACTAAAATCTCCACATTGATTTGAATGTTGTATTTTTTGGGCATCACAAACCTTATGGTTTTCATATGTCATACAGTGGCGAATGCAGGCACAACTGACCAGTAGCACTGAGGTTTTATGAGAGCAGAGTTAGCACTGAGGTTAAGGTCTCTGCTGTATAAAATATTTTCTCCAGCTGTTTCCAACTTGGATCCTGCTCCAGTCAGTCCTGTGTGTGTCAGGGCCAGTCCCAGATGGGATGTGTATCCTCTGTGTAGGAGTGGGAGAGAGGGTCCTATCGCGTGTATCAACGCCATCACTAACCCCCTCTCAGTCTGCAGCCTTAATAATGCCTCTGTTTGTCTCCCCTTCCCTGACATTATATACCCTAACTAATGGGGAAGAGGAGAGAGGTAAAAAAGAAAGCATACAAAAAATGGTAGGAAGGTGGATGTGGATGTTTATGTAAGTGTAAATTAATACACATGTGAATTGGAAATGTGTTCTTTGCATATCCCAACTCCCCCTGAGACACCCTCAGAGTAGGGTCACGGCCAGGGTCAGCCATTATCAACGGTGACCTTCGAGCAATTAGCAGTTAGCTCATGCTCAGGCATGTGAACTACCAACCTTTCAGTTACTGGCCCAACGCGCTAACCGCTGGGCTACCTGCCGCCCTGTGTGTGTGTGTCTGTGTGCACGTCTCTTTTAATGTGTGTCTGTATATCTCTGATAGTGTGTCTGTATGTGTGCACGTCTCTTTTAATGTGTGTCTGTATATCTCTGATAGTGTGTCTGTAAATGTATCTTTATTGCTTGGGTTGTTTTATCTCACTGTGCCTCCTATCTTCCCCCCAGGTGTATGACACGCCACCCATGGTGGTGAAAGGCCCCCCCAGTGGCCAAGACATCTATGACACGCCCCCCAGTGTGGACAAGAGCCAGCTGTTCTCCCAGCAAACGGTGAGAGGCTGCTGCTGCACCAATAGGGTGTCCTCTCTGTCTGTTGTTGTAGGAGAGGAGGGATACAGTGGTAGACTCATCAATCCCAGTGTACTTTACCATCTGTCCTTGTTTGCTGGATATGTGGGGCCTTAAAGTAACCATCCCTCCTCCTTATCATGAGTCAGAATGTGTGTTTGACATCATTATGAAGTCCCATGGCAGTGAGAGTCGGTACAGTATGTGTGTTTGATGTTGCCTCTGTCTCCCTCCCAGGTGTACGACTTCCCCCCCTCCGTCAGTAAGGATGTTCCAGACGCTCCTATCAGGGAGGAGACCTATGATGTTCCCCCCCACTTTGCCAAGCTGAAGAGTCTGGAGAGCCACAGCCAGGGCTATCTGATCCCCGGGGGGCCTGAGCCCCCCATCCCTGAAGACGTGTACGACGTCCCTCCCCCTCCCCTCACCGGCAAGCGCCACCCAGACGCCCACCACGCCCCCCTGGGCCAGGAGATCTACGACATCCCTGCCAGTCTGAGAAAGGGCGGACCCCACAACCCCCAGGATGTGTACGATTTCCCACGCGAGCGGCCTGCAGGCGAGGACTCTATCTATGACGTCCCCCCACAGGTGGTGAGAGACGCGGGTGCCACAGAGGACCTGACGGTCAGCTTCAAACGACTGTCTGCCTCCAGCACGGGCAGCACCCGCAGCAACCTGTCTACCTCCTCTCTGGACATGGTGCCAGTCAGGGAGTCGGCGGTGCCCAGCCAGGCCGGCCCGGGGAAGCTGTTGATCCTAGACCTGGAGCAGGCCATGGAGCGCCTCTCCCACCTACAGCAGGAGGTGGAGGGCTCCGTCTCCCTCCTCATGTCCTTCATTAGTGGGAACTGGCGCAGCCRCACCCAGATGGAGGCCAACCTGCCAGCCATCAGGCAGGCGGTGGACAGGATGAGGGTGGCCGTCAGGGACCTGCTGGAGTTTGCACGGGGGGCTGTGGCCAACTCTGCCCAGGCCACTGACCGCACGCTGCAGGCCAAGCTGGGCAAGCAGGTGCAGAAGYTGGAGGAAGCCTTCCAGGGCCTGGTCAAGTACAGCCAGGCTCTGGATGCTGTGGGCTGGGCCCCCTCTGCTCAAATGGCACCCTTAGCAGGCAGTGGTGGGGATGACCTGGACCGGCTGGTCATGTGTGCCCGGGGCGTGCCCGACGACACTAAACAGCTGGCCTCCTTTCTCCATGGCAACGCCTCGCTGCTCTTTAAAAGGACAAACAAGCAGCAGCAGCTTCCTCTGCCCCCCGTCCCCCACACTGCTGACCTCATGGGTCAGATGACCAACAACAACATCTCAGCTTATCAGACAGGAGACGGCAGGGCCAACATCCAGTCCCGGCCCCTGCCGTCCCCGCCCAAGTTCACGGCCGAGGAGGAGACCCATGACCGGCCGTACGAGACTACAGAGGAGGGCTGGATGGAGGACTATGACTATGTGCATTTACAGGTAATACCTCCTCATACGAAAGAACAAAACAGATCATCACATATGCATTTACATCCTCAATTATCAGTGGAGAATAAGGTTTGAGTGTGTTGGTACTGTCAGTGACAGCACTGGTACTCTTATAACAGCATGGTGGTTTGGAGCAATCAGGAGCACTCTACATTAACCCATGGATTACGTTAAGCATGTCAAGCCATAGTGTCTGTCTGTGTTTAATGATAGGCTGGTACAGTATTTCAGATGAGAGAGAAGATAGAGATGACGATACACCAGTAGATTGATCAATTTCCCATACAAAGCTTCGTCATGTGGGATACACATACTCCCCCAACGCACTGCTTCAGGTGTCATCATCAGTCACCATTACTGCATGTACAGGCATGTTTCTCTACCCATCATATGTCATCGCTTTTGCTGTCCATTGCTGCTGTTGTATCCCTCATGTGCAGCAGTGTTGTTGTTATGAAAATGCAAGGAGAACAGATTATGTTAAGATTATATGATCTTGTTTAAAATACAGTTATATCTTAAATATGTTTCAGTGCTATATGTGTGTTTGGCACACTAACATACAAATCTCGATGTCATGTGTCACTTTCTCTCAGTGCAGTGGCAGAGCTGCAGTCTGGTCTGGTGTGATATGAGCTCATACTGCCCTCTGCCGATTAGGAGAATTATCACACGTGGTGTCAGACATTATTTTATATGGGTGATCCTCCCTTGAGCCAGTTGAATTAAAATTCCATCCCAGCATTGTCTTAGTGTGTTTGTGTCTATGTGCTTGGAGCAGTAAATACGATACATTTTCTTTCTGTCGTTTGATTTCCAGGGTAAGGAAGAGTTTGAGAAGAATCAGAGGCAATTATTAGAGAAAGGGACCAGAAACAACAAAACCACACTGGAACGGCAGCAGGTGAGGACCTGTGGGTCTGTCAGTGAGAGTGGATGTGTATCTGAGGGATTAATAAGGGAGTGTATGAATGAACATTGTGTGCGACTGTGCTGTTCCATTGGTGTCTTAGTGGTTGAGGGTTCAGTCAGTTCATAGGGGATGTTTTACAGATCAGGCAGGTATTTATTTACTCTCTTTGTGTTCCCATCTACTGCAGCTGAAACAGTTTGAGCGACTGGAGCAGGAAGTCAGCCAGCCAATCAACAATGACATCTCAGGCTGGACCCCGCCTCCCCACTATCCGGCGGCCCAGCGGAGCAAGCTGAGCATGGGCGACCGGCAGCTGCTGCTCTTCTACTCGGAGCAGTGTGAGGCCAACGTCACCACCCTCACCAACGCCATCGACGCCTTCTACTCCTCCATCAACAACAACCAGCCGCCCAAGATCTTCGTGGCTCACAGCAAGTTTGTCATCCTCAGCGCACACAAGCTGGTGTTCATCGGGGACACGCTCTCTCGGCAGGCCAAGTCCCCAGAGGTGCGGGCYCATGTGGCKCAGCACAGTAARYCMCTGTGTGACAAACTCAAGGACATRGTGGTGAGCACCAAGACTGCAGCGCTGCAGTACCCGTCCCCCGGTGCGGCGCGAGACATGACGGAGAGGGTGCGGGAGCTGGCCGGCTGCACACAGCAGTTCCGCATGGCTCTGGGCCAGCTGGTGGCCATGTGAACCTCCGGTCCTGAGACACTGACATGGGGAGTCCACACTGGGACACACAGCACCCACACACCCAGTGTGCCACTATCACAGACACATGGACCCTTCATCCTCCTCTTGTGCTTTTTATTTTTTAAAAGGACAACTATCTGACTGGGCTGGGCCATAGGTTGTAAATGAACCATTGTAAATATTTAAGTTACTATTAGCCAGAAAGAAAATGTACTTCCACTATATATGTTTTTGAGACCTTCTGGAAAAACTCAACATGATGTAGTTTTTAGGCAATGTCCATTATTATTATTATTGCTATACTGTAATTATTGCCCTGATTATTATAATTGTTATCATTATTGTTATAATTCGTTAAGGATGTTTACATTTCAAACAAAATGTATGTAGTACTTAATGCTGTTTTTCATCCTAGATTATCAATAATGGTGGATTTTGTAAAAGTCATGTACTTAGGTGAGGTGGAGGATATGTTGACAGAAAATGAATAGCTTTCCTTAGAGCTGTCAAAGGAGGCTGGGCATTGTGTTGTGAGTGCAAGGCATTCTGGGTAGGACCTGGGAGGGAGAGGTTTCCCTGACAGACAGTTAATAACGTTCTCACTGCTGTCATGGGACAGGTTTCATTTGAGTAGCTCTACATGCTAATTAAAATGTCCCAATTAGAATACTGTATTTTAGTACCATCTCTTCCTTTGAGATTGAAGGAAGAATGAAAATAATTTTATGGTCAGCATTTCTACTTCCCTTGTTCTTCAAAAGCACAAAGCTTTATCCGTCTGTCTGCTGCCACTAGAGAGCTAGTATTCACCACACTCTCCCAGACTCTCCTAGGCCTGCATGCTCTGTGGTCTATAGGGTTGGTTTGGACTCGTGTGACTCTGTTCCAGAAGTCTGTTCTAGAAGTCTCCTGTGCTCCATACCAGGCTCTCTGCTCAGCTCCCAGAGGTGGAACTCTGCCTCTCCTCCCCCTAGCACTTCCTGGACAGCACCGCTGCACCCTGCAGGCCAGGGGAACCTGTAATGGTTAGGTGTACTGTTTGTGAGGATATAATTGGTGTGAAAAGTGCATTTGTTTTCATTAGCATGCACTCAACCCCCTTGTAAATTGATGAGCATATTAAGGAGTGGTTGTTTATGAGCTCCACCTCTGCTTTTTACCAAATGGATGTGTACACACACACACACACACACACACACACACACACACACACACACACACACACACACACACACACACACACACACACACACACACACACACACACACACACACACACACACACACACACACACACACACACACACACACACACACACACACACACACACACACACACACACACACACACACACACACACACACACACACACGTAAGATATTGACGGTAATATCTGTTAGCCTAACATTAACCATTCAAATCACATTGCTGCAGCTGTATCATATCCCACTTCAATAGCTGTACCAGAGGGATGTGAGTTAGCTTGGCCAGGGGGTGTGTTTTACTATTTCTTCAGTCCTGGAGAAATCTCCAAACAAAGCAGAGGAATCTGCTAACACTCTAGTTTCCATTGACCTGTTGTATTCTAAGTATCAGATTATGTCAGAGGGCGTAGTTCAATGCAACATATTGTACTATAAAGCACTGCAACATGTTGTTGTGGATATAGTTGAAACCCCTGTGAAGTAAAAATAATACATTGAAAACTAAGCTGACTGGTAATGTTATTCTGGTCTCAAATCTGTGTTTTAAGATTTGAAATATATATGTTAAGAACATACTTCTGCTGTACATTGCATAACTGGAAAATACGGTGCTTCGGAAGTATTCAGGCCCCTTGACTTTTTGTTACGTTACAGCCTTATTCTAAAATTGATTCAATAGTTTTTTTTTCTTCTGATCAATCTACACACAATACCCCATAATGACAAAGCAAAAACAGGTTTTTAGAAATCTTTCCAAATTTATAACAAATAAAAAAAATGATATGACATTTACATAAGTAT
Source organism: Salvelinus sp. IW2-2015 (assembly GCF_002910315.2). Lineage (NCBI taxonomy): Eukaryota > Metazoa > Chordata > Actinopteri > Salmoniformes > Salmonidae > Salvelinus > Salvelinus sp. IW2-2015. The sequence goes on along the minus strand of NC_036866.1, from coordinate 20,913,285 downwards.
TCAGACCCTTTACTCAGTACATTGTTGAAGCACCTTTGGAAGCGATTACAGCCTCGAGTCCTCTTGGGTATGATGCTACAAGTTTGGCACACCTGTATTTGGGGAGATTCTCCCATTCTTCTCTGCAGATCCTCTTAAGCTCTGTCAGGTTGGATGGGGAGTATTGATGCACAGCTATTTTCAGATCTCTCCAGAGATGTTCGAACGGGTTCAAGTCTGGCCTCTGGCTGGGCCACTCAAGGACATTCAGAGACTTGTCCCAAAGCCACTCCTGCTTTGTCTTGGCTGTGTGTTTACGGTCATTGTCCTGTTGGAAGGTGAACCTTCGCTCCAGTCTCAGGTCCTGAGCACTCTGGAGCAGGTTTCCAAACTTCTTCCATTTAAGAATGATGGAGGCCACTGTGTTCTTGGGGACCTTCAAAGCTGCAGATATTTTTTGGTACCCTTCCCCAGATCTGTGCCTCGACACAATCATGTCTCAGAGCTCTATGGACAATTCCTTCAACCTCATGACTTGGTTTTTGCTCTGACATGCATTGTCAACCGTGGGATCTTATACAGACAGGTGTGTGCCCTTCCAAATCATGTCCAATCAAGTTGTGGAAACGTCTCAAGGATGATCAATGGAAACAGGATGCACCTGAGCTAAATTTCTAGTCTCATAGCAAAGGGTCTGTAAGGTGTTTTAGGTTTGTCATTATGGGGTATTGTGTGTAGATTGATAAGGGGGGGGTTCATACATTTTAGAATAACGCTGTAACATAACAAAATGTGGAAAAAGTCAAGGGGTCTGAATACTATCTGAATGTACTGTATGTACTTCACTCATTTTCAGTCACCCTTTCGATGGTGTTACAGACCTTTATTTTTTGGAGTGACTTCAGCTTTCGGACAAGTAAAAGATCAGTCCTGCTTGCTTACTAATAAAAACACTAAAATACCATATTACAAAGTAATGAAAATGTAACAAAATGCATACACACATTTATTCTGCCAAATAACCTGCAGTTTTTGTTAGTTATTTAGTAAACTCATAAATCAAGTGCTCAATATACCCACAGTGGAGGCTCCTCAAAAGAAAGGGGAGGACCATCTTCCTCAGTGAATTTCATACAAATGAAGTGAAACATTCAAGATGAACCTTTTTAGATAAAACTAAATATATTCACATCATCAAATAATTTAATAAAACACACTTTTTTGCAATGAAGGTCTACAGTAGCCTCGACATCACTCTGTATGGTAGCATCACGGTGTAGCTGGAGGACAGCTAGTTTCCATCCACCTCCGGGTACATTGACTTCAATACAAAACCTAGGAGGCTTGTGGTTCTCACCCCCTTCCATAGACTTACACAGTAATTATGACGACTTGAGGAGGACGTCCTCCAACCTCTTGCAGCATGAACTGACATGTTGTCCACCCAATCAAAGGATCAGAGAATGAATCGAGTACTGAAAGCATAAGCTACAGCTAGCTAAGACTGCAGTGCATAAAATGTGGTGAGTAGTTGACTCAAAGAGAGAGAAAGACAATAGTTGAACAGTTTTGAACTAATTCAAAAGTGAAGGAGAAGCAAGAGAGAGAGCTAACTATATTACGTTGTATTTTCTTCCAATTTCACTTTAGCGAATGCAGCTAGCTATTTTAGCCTACTCAAACACCCAGCTCAAACAGAGAAAGATGCTATGTTAGCTAGCTGGCTGGAACTCTTCCAAGTCAAGGTAAGCTTTTGGTTTTATTAATTTATTGCCACCAGCGCTGCCGGTGTAACTGCTAAACTGCTTGCTGACTACACTGTACTGCATGATTGTAGCGGGTTTACAATCACGTTAGTTCTAGTAGCTATGTTGACTATGACATTCGCTAATATTGTGACAACAATGTAGGCTGTGTGTAGAGGTTAGCGGTTATGATTTGATTTATGGTTTGGCATGAAGGGAAAACCGAGTGCGTAGATGCGAGAAGGAATTATACAAGGAGCAAAGTGATCATGCTGTTTGTATGTGGCTGCTATGAAAGTGAACTGTGTTTGAGTTTGATCAGTGGTGTATTCAGTCCGCCAATTCTGTTAAAACGTTTCTTAAACGGAACGAAACGGGGATAAACATACACTACATGACCAAAAGTATGTGGACACCTGCTCGTCGTACATCTTATTCCAAAATCATGGGCATTATATGGAGTTGGTCCCCCTTCGCTGCTATAACAGCCTCCACTATTCTGGGAAGGCTTACCACTAGATCTTGGAACATTGCTGAGGGGACTTGCTTCCATACAGCTACAAGAGCATTAGTGAGGTCAGGCACTGATGTTGGGRGATTAGGCCTGGCTCGCAGTCGGTGTTCCAATTAATCCGAAAGGTGTTCGATGGGGTTGAGGTCAAGGCACTGTGTAGGCCAGTCAAGCTCTTCCACACCAATCTCGACAAACCATTTCTGTATGGGCCTCGCTTTGTGCATGGCGGCATTGTCATGCTGAAACAGGAACTTCCTCAAACTGTTGTTGGAAGCACAGAATCGTTGAGAAAGATTTCCTTTCACTGGAACTAAGGGGCCTAGCCCGAACAATAAAATACAGCCCCAGACCGTTATTCCTCCTCCACCAAACTTTATAGTTGGCACTATGCATTGAGGCAGGTAGCGTTCTCCTGGCATCCACCAAACCCAGATTCGTCTGTCAGACTGCCAGATGGTGAAACGTGATTCATCACTCCAGAGAACACGTTTTCACTGCTCCAGAGTCCAATGGCGGCGAGCTTTACACCACTCCAGTTGACACTTGGCATTGCACATGGTGATCTTAGGCTTGGGTGCGGCTGCTCGGCCATGGAAACCCATTTCATGACGCTCCCGACGAACAGTTTTTGTGCTGATGTTGCTTCCAGAAGCTGTTTGGAACTCAGTAGTGAGTGTTGCAACCGAGGACAGACGATTTTTATGCGCTACGAGCTTCACCACTTGGCGGTCACGTTCTGTTAGCTTGTGTGGTCTACCACGTCGGGGCTGAGCCCTCGTTGCTCCTAAACGTTTCCACTTCACAAGCAGCACTTACAGTTGACCGGGGCAGCTCTAGCAGAGCAGACATTTGATGACCTGACTTGTTGGAAAGGTGGAAACCTATGACGGTGCCACGTTGAAAGTCACTGAGCTAATTCAGTAGCCTTTCTACTGCCAATGTTTGTCTATGGAGATTGCATGGCGGTGTGCTCAATTTTATACACCTGTCAGCAACGGGTGTGGCTGAAATAYCCAAATCCACTAATTTGAAGGGGTGTCCACATACTTTTGTATATATAGTGTACCTGAACTTGTCCAATAGAAACTCTCGTTGGACTAATGATTACGCTCAAATTAGCTACATGCAGGCAAGAGTGTGCAAGGCGGTATTGAATGCGTCCCTGTCTCACTTTGATTACTCCAATTTCTCTCTCGACCCGTGCGCCGATGCTGTAAACTTTCAGCCATAGGCTAGGTTGTAGCAACCTCATGATGGGTATAGGGAAAATTCAGGTATCATGTAGTAGCCTAAACCTATCGATGTTACATTGGAAATTCATTGCAAAACCCACAATGTATCCTTACATACTTCTAATCAAAAGATAATTATGTGTTAGTAATAAAAACATGAATTTATAAACATATTGCAAAGTGATAAATGTAATAACACAAAAACCAAACACCACATTTATTCTGCCAAAGAACCTGTCTGATCATCACTTGCCTGATTACACCACACCACTGTGTTGGCACCGCACGAAGCTACTGCAGTGCTCACACTAATCTGATGAGTTGAATTGGAACGGAGATCTGAAGTTGCATTTGTGGAGTTGGTTTCCCTGTCTTGATTATGCTTTGCTTTGATTCTGTGTCTTGATTCTGCTTTGAGGCATACAAGAAGGGGTTCAAACAGCTGATGATGAAGGTCAACGTCTTGACAGCATCCCCAACAATCCTCCTAAAGGATTTCATGTTGTCGTAGGCCCCCGGATCAGATGTTTTGATTAAAGTAGTTGCGATATCTAAAACATTGATATTTACAGGCATCCAGAATATGAACGTCACTAAGATGCAGGTCACTAGCTTGGTCATTCTCCGACGCTGTGAGACAGCCTTTTGATGCTTAAGTAATTATCTTCTGTGACCACCTCCACTGGCTCGGACTTATTGATTTGTTTGCTAACCTTCTTCTGGAGACAAAAGTAAGAAGTGGCCAGGATGGAGAAAGGGATGAAAAACCCCAAAATAGTCTCCATCAGAAGAACTGCCACTTTCTCCCAGTCCGAACTTGTACTCCTTTGGCACCTCAGCCGTCCCCTCTTGGGCTCGACTGAAGATGGTGGGGGAGGCGAGGACACACACCAGTACCCAGAGGCCCACCAACATCTTATTATGACACATGCGACMAGGACAAGGCAGAAACCCACTGCCAGACTCGTGGTGGCATAAGGCAGGGGAAGGGACTTTTTTTTCAACATTAATGAGTTAAGGAAATTCATTGCAAAAACCACAATGTAGCCTTACATACTTCTAATCATAAGATGTGTAAGTAATAACACCAATTTATAACACAAAAATCAAAACACCACATTTATTCTGCCAAAGAACCTGTCTGATCATCACTTGCACCGCACAAAGCTACTGCAGTGCTCACACTAATCTGATGAGTTGAACTGGAACGGAGATCTGAAGTTGCATTTGTGGAGTTGGGTTGACTGATTCCTTGTCTTGATTATGCTTTGCCTTGATTCTGTGTCTTGATGGTATCATGGCGATGGAAAAGATGGCTGACGTTTTAAGTGCTCCTAACCAACTATTTTATTTCTCTTCGTTTTTTTTGCGTTGTTTGTAAAAKATAAAAAAAATAAAAACGTATTCTGTACATAAGAGACGGTAGCAGCAACATTATGACCGAAAATAACTTCTGGACATCAGAACAGAGATTACTCACCACAAACTGGCAGAAGCTTTTTTTCCCATTAACGAGTCTGACGAGCCCGACGTGAAGGACATACTGCTTTCCCGGGAACAGGCCCAAATCCCTGTCATTTGCGTGAAGATAAGAAAAAGAGGACGGAGGTAGGACTGCCTTCTGAGAATTCGTAAGCGATCAAATAAACCCCCACTGCCTTCCTTCTGTTCTACTAGCGAACATGCAATCATTGGGAAAAAAATCTACGAGGAAGATTAAACTACCAACGGGACATTAAAAACGAATATCTTATTCTTCACGTAGTCGTGGCTGAACGACAACATTATCAACATACAGCTGGGCTGGATATACGCTGTATCGGCAGGATAGAACAGTGGCGTCTGTTAAGACAAAGGGGGCGGACTATGTATATTTGTAAACAACAGCGGGTGCACGATAAGGAAGTCTCAAGGTTTTGCTCGCCTGAGGTAGAGTATCTCATGATAAGCTGTAGACCACACTATTTACCAAGAGAGTTTTCATCTATATTCTTTGTAGCTGACTTTTAACCACCACAAACCAATGCTGGCACTAAGACCYCACTCAATGAGCTTTATTCCACCATAAGCGAACAGGAAACGCTCATCCAAAGGCACCGCTCCTAGTGGCCGGGGACTTTAATGCAGGGAAACTTAAATCCGTTTCACCAAATGTCTATCAGCATGTTAAATGCGTTCTATAATTACAATATTAGTTTGTGGTTCTTACATCTGCAAACAGCTAGTTTGTATTTTCTTTGCAAGTTTAGCTAAATCGTGTTAGCCACTAATACTAATCACTAGTTAGCTGGCTAGCTAACTAGCTAATAAAAGTACTGAGTCAGAGCAAACGTAGCTAGCTAATACAACTTGATACCAGTACTGGTGGAGGCTTAAATCAGCATGTTGTGCAACAGTATCTTCTAACTCAAACAGGAATAGGCGAAGCATAACTATGTTGGATATATGAATAAAGATTTAACGTAGCCAAAGATTATGGGGTCCTCTAGGAAACACTGAAAATCACTTTGGTTCCTACCCTGTCACAATAACTCGTCCATGGCATTTTCATTCGTTGTCATGTCAAACACTGTATTCAAAGTGCCCACTATTATTATAACAAACATTCTATTTCCATGATTCCAAAAGTTCACAAAAGTGTTTTGATCTAAATTGCAATTGCAACATTTGGTAAAAAATAAAGCCTAGTATTTTTGCCCATATCGTGGCAGTGTGGATCTGATTTCAAATGACTGCAGGAAATGCAGAAATTGATGGAAATGCAGGAAATTATTTTTGGTTGAATTGAACAGTATAAAACAATCCGAATGGAGAAATAATTTAGAATATATATGTGTTGCCACCCTAGGGTCACGTCACAAATTTGAAAAATACCATACATACACACATATATATACAGTGGGGCAAAAAAAGTATTTAGTCAGCCACCAATTGTGCAAGTTCTCCCACTTAAAAAGATGAGAGAGGCCTGTAATTTTCATCATAGGTACACTTCAACTATGACAGACAAAATGAGAAAAAAAATATCCAGAAAATCACATTGTAGGATTTTTAATGAATTTATTTGCAAATTACGGTGGAAAATAAGTATTTGGTCAACAACAAAAGTTTCTCAATACTTTGTTATATACCCTTTGTTGGCAATGACAGAGGTCAAATGTTTCTGTAAGTCTTCACAACACTGTTGCTGGTATTTTGCCCATTCCTCCATGCAGATCTCCTCTAGAGCATGATGTTTTGGGCTGTTGCTGGGCAACACGAGCTTTCAACTCCTCCAAAGATTCTATGGGGTTGAGATCTGGAGACTGGCTAGGCCCCTCCAGGACCTTGAAATGCTTCTTACTAAGCCACTCCTTCGTGCCCTGCTGTGTGTTTCGGGGCGTTGTCAAGCTGGAAGAACCAGCCACGACCCATCTTCAATGCTCTTACTGAGGGAAGGAGGTTGTTGGCCAAGATCTCGCGATACATGGCCCCATCCATCCTCCCCTCAATACGGTGCAGTCGTCCTGTCCCCTTTGCAGAAAAGCATCCCCAAAGAATGATGTTTCCACCTCCATTGTCTCACGGTTGGGATGTGTTCTTGGGGTTGACTCATCCTTCTTCTTCCTCCAAACACGGCGAGTGGAGTTTAGACCAAAAAGCTCTATTTATTTTGTCTCATCAGACCACATGACCTTCTCCCATTCCTCCTCTGGATCATCCAGATGGTCATTGGCAGACGGGCCTGACATGCGCTGGCTTGAGCAGGGGACCTTGCGTGCGCTGCAGGATTTTAATCCATGACGGCGTAGTGTGTTACTAATGGTTTTCTTGAGACTGTGGTCCCAGCTCTCTTCAGGTCATTGACCAGGTCCTGCCGTGTAGTTCTGGGCTGATCCCTCACCTTCCTCATGATCATTGATGCCCCACGAGGTGAGATCTTGCATGGAGCCCCAGACCGAGGGTGATTGACCGTCATCTTGAACTTCTTCCATTTCCTAATAATTGCACCAACAGTTGTTGCTTTCTCACCAAGCTGCTTGCCTATTGTCCTGTAGCCCATCCCAACCTTGTGCAGGTCTACAATTTTATCACTGATGTCCTTACACAGCTCTCTGGTCTTGGCCATTGTGGAGAGTTGGAGTCTGTTTGATTGAGTGTGTGGACAGGTGTCTTTTATACAGGTAACAAGGTCAAACAGGTGCAGTTAATACAGGTAATGAGTGGAGAACAGGAGGGCTTCTTAAAGAAAAACTAACAGGTCTGTGAGAGCCGGAATTCTTACTGGTTGGTAGATGATCAAATACTTATGTCATCAATAAAATGCAAATTAATTACTTAAAATCATACAATGTGATTTTCTGGATTTTTATTTTAGATTCCGTCTCTCACAGTTAAGTGTACCTATGATAAAAAATTACAGACCTCTACATGCTTTTTAAGTAGAAAACCTGCAAAATCAGCATGTATCAAATACTTGTTCTCCCCACTGTATATATATATATTTCTTTTTTGGGGGGGCGGGGCGGCGCATTATCGCCCAGCTCTGGCCGCCCCCAGGTGGTAAGGGTAGGTAACAACACATCCACCATGCTGATCTTCAACACAGGGGCCCCTAAATGGTGTATGCTCAGTCCCCTCCTGCACTCCCTGTTCACTCATGACTGCACGGCCAGGCACAACTGCAACAACATCATTAAGTTTGCCGATGACACAACAGTGGTAGGCCTGATCACCGATAACGACGAGACAGCCTATAGGAAGGTCGTCAAGAGACCTGGCCGTGTGGTGCCAGGACAACAACCTGTCCCTCAACTTTTGGATATTAGAGCGACGGTAACTCACAAGCATTACAACTTTCCCGAATCGGATCCTTTGTTCGCACCCCCCAGGGCAATTTAACTTATTCCAGAGGCTGCTCCAAAACACCGCCGCCGGAGAAGAGGTATTCAGAGTGGACTTCTAGTCCGACTCAGGAGGCGTGCACACTCTCCACCGCTTCGGAGTATATTACTCGCTAATGTTTAGTCTCTGGATAATAAAGTAAATGAGCTCAGGGCGAGGATCTCCTTCGAGAGAACCATTAGGGATTGTAACATACTGTTTCACGGAAACATGGCTCTCTCGGGATATACTATCCCCCTCCATTCAGCCATCTGGGTTCTCAATACATCGCCTAGACAGGAATAAATACTTCTCCGGGAAGAAGAAAGGCAGGGGTGTATGTTTCATGATTAACCACTCATGGTGTGATTGTGATAACATACAGAAACTCAAGTCCTTTTGTTCACCCAACCTAGAATACCTCAATCAAATGCCGACCGTATTACATCCAAAGAGAATTCTCTTTGGTTATAGTCACAGTCATGTATATTCCCCCTCAAGCCCATACCACGATGGCACTCAAAGAACTACACTGGACTTTATGGAAACTGGAAACCACATATCCTGAGGCTGCATTTATTGTAGCTYAGGATTTTTACAAAGCAAATTTGAGGAAAAGACTACCTTAGTTCTACCAACACATTGACTATAGTACTCACACTTGTAAAACATTGGACCACTGCTATTCAACTTTTCAAAATGCCTACAAGGCCCTCCCTCGCCCTCCCTTCAGCAAATCTACTGAAGACTCCATTTTGTTCCTCCCTTCCTATAGGCAGAAACTCAAACAGGAAGTACCCGCGCTAGGGTCTTTTCAACACTGGTCTGACCAATCGGAATCCATGCTTCAAGATTGTTTTGATCACGCGGATTGGAATATGTTCCGGGTAGCCTCAGAATAACATTGATGAATACACAGACACAGTGACTGAGGTCATCAGGATGTGTATAGGAGATGTATCCACTATGACAACTATAACCTACCCAAACCAGAAACTGTAAACATATGGCAGCATTCACACAAAACTGAAAGTGTGAACCACCGCATTTAACCATGGCAAAGTGACGGAATATGGCCGAACACAAAGTGTAGTTACTCCCTCTGTAAGGCAATCAAACAGGCAAAACGTCAGTACAGAGACAAAGTGGAGTCGCAATTCAACGGCTCAGACACGAGACGTATGTGGCAGGGTCTACAGACAACAAAGGGAAAACCAGCCACGTCGCGGACACTGACGTCGTGCTTCCGGACAAGCAAAACACCTTCTTCGCCCGCTTTGAGGATAACACAGTGCCACCAACATGGCCCGCTACCAAGGACTGTGGGCTCTCCTCCTCCYTAGCCGATGTAAGACATTTAAGCTTATTAACCCTCACAAGGCTACCGACCCAGACGGTATCACTAGCCACGTCCTCAGAGCATTCGCAGACCAGCTGGCTGGAGTGATTACGGACATTTTCAATCTCTCCCTATCCCATTCTGCTGTCCCCACTTGCATCAAGATGGCCAGCATTGTTCCTGTACCCAAGAAAGCAAAGGTAACTGAACAAAATGACTATCACCCCATAGCACTCACTTCTGTCATCATGAAGTTCTTTGAGAAGCTAGTTAAGGATCATATCACCTCTACCTTACCCGACACCCTAGACCCACTTCAATTCGCTTACCGCCCCAATAGATCCACAGATGATGCAATCACCATCGCACTGCACACTGCCCTATCCTATCTGGACTAGAGGAATACCATTGTAAGTTTGCTCATCATTAAGCTCGGACCCTGGGTCTGAACCCCACCCTGTGAAACTGTGTCCTGGACTTCCTGACAGGCTGCCTCCAAGTGGTGAAGGTAGGAAACACCTCCACTTCACTGATCCTCAACACAGGGGGCCCACAAGGGTACATGCTCAGCCTGCTCCTGTATTCCATGTTCACCCATGACTGTGTGGCCACGCACGCCTCCAACTCAATCATCAAGTTTACAGACGACAACAGTAGTAGGCCTGAGTACCAACAATGACGAGACAGCCTATAGAGAGGTGAGGACACTGGGAGAGTGATACCAGGAAAATAACCGCTCACTCAACGTCAACAAAAGGAGCTGATCGTGGTTTTCAGGAAACAGCACGCCCCTATCCACATCGACGGGACAGCAGTGGAGAAGGTGAAAAGCTTCACGTTCCTCTGCGTACACATCACTGACGATCTGAAATGGTCCACCCACACAGACAGTGTGGTGAAAGCGGCGCAACAGCGCCTCTTCAACTTCAGGCTGAAGAAATTTGGCTTGGCCCCTAAAACCCTCAGACTTTTGGGCTGTATCACCGCCTGGTACGGCAACTGCACCGCCCGCAACCGCAGGGCTTTCCAGAGGGTGGTGCGTTCTGCACAACGCATCACCAATGGCAAACTACCGGCCCTCCAGGACACCTACTGCACCCGATGTCATAGGAAGGCCAAAAAGATCATCAAGGACATCAACCACCCGAGCCACTGCCTGTTCACCCCGCTATCATCCAGAAGGCGAGGTCAGTACAGGTGCATCAAAGATGGGACCGAGAGACTGAAAAACAGCTTCTATCTTAAGGCCATCGGACTGTTAAATAGCCATCACTAGCCGGCTTCCACCCCGTTACGCAACCCAGCACCTTAGAGGCTGCTGCCCAATATACATAGACTTGGAATCACTGGCCACTTTAATGTTTAAATACTGTTTACTCATCTAATATGCATATACTGTATTCTATTCAATGCCACTCTGAAATCGCTCAAACTAATATTTATATATTTCTTAATTGCATTCTTTTACTTTTAGATGTGTGTATTGTTGTGAATTGTTTTTAGATACTACTGCACTGTTATAGCTAGGAACACAAGCATTTCGCTACACCTGCAATAACATCTGCTAAACATGTGTACACGACCAATAAAATGTGATTTGTTGAAATATTTTATACTAATATAAAATGCTAACAGATTGTTTAACTTTTTTTTTTTTTTTTTTAAAGATACGGGTCTAAATTATTGGCACCCCTGTTTTGAATACTCTAGCACCCTCCACTTGTGAGGATAACAGTATTTTTATGAGATTGGAGAACATGTTGGGAGGGATCTTGAACCATTCCTCCATACAGAATCCTTGATATCCTTCTGCTCTTATGAATATCAATGAAAAGCATTCTATACACCACTATTGATGAAAATAGGATCATGTGTAGATAATTGGGAATAGACAAACGATTGCATTTTGTTTAGACTGGTGTGATAGCTACCCTACCATTGGTATTGAAACAGCAATATGGAGAAATTGGTCAGAGGGGAAACAGTTTCTTAGTTTCATGTTTTAAAGCCATCTTTAATTGAAAATAAAAGATAACTCCTTGGTAATTCCTTAAAAAGTAATGAAAGATGACAAAGTAGTATGTTACAATGATTTAAAAAAACAAGCACTGTTCTATGTTCTAAAAACAGTCAACTCCCATCTACAAACAAAGAAAATCAATACTTGTGTGACTACAAAATGTTTCATGTCACAAAGTAATAGTTCTGTAAAGGTTGACACAGAAAGATTAATACATTCTCTTATTTTCTAAACAACATCCAGATCAATATTTAAATGTGTAGTATCACTGGGGACTCTGTTTTAAGAGAAGTGTAGTGAAATCCTGCTTGCCCATTCTCTTCTGKCCAGGCTGAACTCACAGAGACAGTCCTTGTGTCGCCACATTCAAGTAGTAGGATTTAATTGTATATGAAGTTGAACCTGCAATACAAATAATGGTTGCATTGTGAATAGAACAACTAATCTATAATGCACATCTGTCCATCTTTAAAATGCCAGTTGTACTCTGATTTGAGTCTTATCAAGTAAGGTATTTCATATTATGGTGAATATACAGCAGTATGGTGAATACCTTACCTACTCAGCAGTTGTGGGAGACTGGATATGATTGGCCCGTAGCCTGGGGCATTGTCATACAGCTCAAACAGAGGGGCAGCCACCAGCTTATAGTTCTTGGGCACTGCAAACAGTGCTGGGAGACAGACAACCGGTCAATATCCACATTCACTCAGACACACCAACTACACATCAAAATATGTTAACCTTCTTAAAGCTCTTATATACAGGTGATAACCACAGCGATCAACATCAATCAATTGATATGAACTATGTCACATTTAAACATTACAGGCTGGTCAACTTACCTTTTTCCTGCAACTGAACCAAGAAGAGCTTCTTGTGCTCTTTGGGTTTGGTAATGTGTGCTGGGATGTAGGGGTACTGTAGGTAAAACAGAAAAACCAAACTTTGAAGTCCAGTGCCTTCGGAAAGTATTCAAACCCCTTGACTTTTTCCACATTTTGTTAGGTTACAGCCTTATTCAAAACTTTATTAAACCCCCCCCCCCCAATCAGTTTACACACAATACCCCATAATGACAAAGCAAAAATCAGTTTTTGCTAATTCATTAAAAAAACAGAAATATTCAGACACTTCACCCAGTACTTTGTTGAGGTACCTTTGTCAGCAATTAGAGCCTCAAGTCTTGTTGGGTATGACTCCACAAGCTTGGCACACCTGTATTTGGGGAGTTTCTCCCATTCTTCTCTGCAGATCCTTTCAAGCTCTGTCAGGTTGGATGGGGAGCGTTGCTGCACAGCTATTTTCAGGTCTCTCCAGAGATGTCCGATCAGGTTCAAATCCGGGGCTCTGGCTGGGCCACTCAGAGACTTGTCCCGAAGCCACTCCTGGCTTGTCATTGGCTGTGTGCTTAGGGTCGTTGTCCTGTTGGAAGTGTGAAAGTCTCTGAGCGCTCTGGACCAGGTTTTCTTTAAGTCTTTATTGAAGACTCATCTCTTCAGTAGGTCCTATGATTGAGTGTAGTCTGGCCCAGGAGTGTGAAGGTGAACGGAAAGGCACTGGAGCAACAAACCGCTCTTGCTGTCTCTGCCTGGCCGTTCCCCTCTCTCCACTGTGATTCTCTGCCTCTAACCCTATTACAGGGCTGAGTCACTGGCTTACTGGTGCTCTTCCATGCCATCCCTAGGAGGGGTGCGTCACTTGAGTGGGTTGAGTCACTGACGTGATCTTCCTGTCTGGGTTGGCGCCCCCCCCTTGGGTTGTGCTGTGGCGGAGATCTTTGTGGGCTATACTCGGCCTTGTCTCAGGATGGTAAATTGGTGGTGTGGGGGCGTAATCTCTCTAGTGGTGTGGGGGCTGTACTTTGGCAAAGTGGGTGGGGTTATATCCTTCCTGTTTGGCCCTGTCCGGGGGTATCGGCGGATGGGGCCACAGTGTCTCCCGACCACTCCTGTCTCAGCCTCCAGTATTTATGCTGCAGTAGTTTGCGTCGGGGGGCTAGGTCAGTCTGTTATATCTGGAGTATTTCTCCTGTCTTATCCGGTGTCCTGTGTGAATTGAAGTACGCTTTCTCTAATTATCTCTCTTTCTCTCCCTCGGAGGACCTGAGCCCTAGGACTACCTGGCCTGATGACTCCTTGCTGTCCCCAGTCCACCTGGCCGTGCTGCTGCTCCAGTTTCAACTGTTCTGCGGCTATGGAACCCTGACCTGTTCACCGGACGTGCTACCTGTCCCAGACGTGCTGTTTTCAACTCTCTAGAGACAGCAGAAGCGGTAGAGATACTCTGAATGATCAGCTATGAAAAGCCAATGACATTTACTCCTGAGGTGCTGACCTGTTGCACCCTCGACAACCACTGTGATTATTATTATTTGACCCTGCTGTCATCTATGAACATTTGAACATCTTAGCCATGTTCTGTTATAATCTCCACCCAGCACAGACAGAAGAGGACTGGCCACCCCTCATAGCCTGGTAACTCTGTAGGTTTCTTCCTAGGTTCTGGCCTTTCTAGGGAGTTTTTCCTAGCCACCGTGCTTCTACACCTGCATTGCTTGCTGTTTGGGGTTTTAGGCTGGGTTTCTGTACAGCACTTTGAGATATCAGCTGATGTAAGAAGGGCTCTATAAATAAATTTGATTTCGTCAAGGATCTCTGTACTTTGCTCCGTTCATCTTTGCCTCGATCCTGACTAGTTTCCCAGTCCTTGGCGCTGAAAAACATCCCCACAGCTTCACGGTAGGGATAGTGCCAGGTTTCCTCCAGACATGACACTCGGCATTCAGGCCAAAGAGTTGAATCTTGGTTTCATCAGACCAGAGAATCTTGTTTCTCATGGTCTGAAAGTCTTTAGGTGCCTTTTGGCAAACTCCAAGCAGGCTGTCATTTGCCTTTTACTGTGGAGTGTCTTCCGTCTGGCCACTACCATAAAAGCCTGATTGGGGGAGTGCTGCAGAGATGGTAGTCCTTCTGGAAGGTTCTCCCACCTCCAAAGCTCTGTCAGAGTGACCATTGGGTTCTTGGTCACCTCCCTGACTAAGGCCCTTGCACCCCGATTGTGCAGTTTGGCCAGGCAGCCAGCTCTAGGAAGAGTCTTGGTGGTTCCAAACTTCTTCCATTTATATCATGTCCAATCAATTGAATGTACTACAGGTGGACTCCAATCAAGGTGTAGAAACATCTCAAGGATGATCAATGGAAACAGGATGCACCGGAGCTCAATTTCAAGTCTCATAGCAAAGGGTCTGAATACTTTTTTCAAAAATGTCTTTTTGTAATATTTTTTTTAGTTGCTAGGATTTTTCTTAATACATTTTAGAATAAGGCTGTAACGTAGCGCAAGTAAAAGGATCTGAATACTTTCAGAAGGCACTGTATTCAAATTCAAAAGTCAAGCATAAGTGTGAAAGCCAATGAAATATAAAGAGACCTGGGACAGGTCAGGTGACTCCTCTGAGAACTATAGTATGAACCATGGGTTCGTTAAGAGGTCCCTGCATACTTCCCTTCCAAAACAGTTTGTGCATATATTATGACAACATTTTGTGACGTTTGTTTGTTTTGGCCTTCAGCATGGTTTTTTTGGGCTGTTAGTCACCACTTTTTTGGAGGGTAAGCCGAAGTCGGTAGTCCCTTTGTCGGTGATTGGTCAAGAGTAGGGATTCTTCAATTTAGTGTTTGTTGTCATTCAACAAGTGACTAATCATTTTCATGCACATTTTTCCACTTGAGAAATACGGCACCAAACATCTTTGATGTAAAATTGTACAACTAAGATATCCTCAGCCAAAACGTCAAAGTTAATGACAGATTTCTTGAGTTAACCTCTCTCGACAACAGCCAGTGAAATTGCAGGGCGCCAAATTCAAAACAGAAATCACATAATTAAAATTCCTCAAACATACAAGTATTATCCACCATTTTAAAAGATAAACTTCTTGTAAATCCAACCACAGTGTCCGATTTCAAAAAGGCTTTACTGCGAAAGCACACCAAACGATTATGTTAGGTCTGTACCTAGTCACAGAAAAACACAGCCATTTTTACAGCCAAAGAGAGGTGTCACAAAAAGCAGAAAGAGATAAAATTAATCACTAACCTTTGATGATCTTCATCAGATGGCACTCATAGGACTTCATGTTACACAATACATGTATGTTTTGTTCGATAAAGTTCATATTTATATCCAAAAATCTCAGTTTACATTACATATGGTCAGAAATGTATTGTCTCAAACAAACATCCGGTGAAAGTGCAGAGAGCCACATCAAATTACAGAAATACTCATCATAAACATTGATAAACGATACAAGTGTTAACCTGTCTAGGACTGGGGTTCCGAACCCCTCGCCAACAGCCAATAAAATTGCAGGGCGCCAAATACAAAACAGAAATCTCATAAATCAAATTTCTCAAACATACAAGTATTAGGCACCATTTTAAAGATAAAATTCTTGTTAATCCAGCCAGTGTCTGATTTCAAAAATGCTTTACAGCGAAAGCTCCACAAACGATTATGTTAGGTCACCACCAAGTGACAGATACACCCAGCCATTTTTCCCGCCAAAGAGAGGAGTCACAAAAAGCACAAATAGAGATAAAATGACTAACCTTTGATGATCTTCATCAGATGACACTCATAGGACTTCATGTTACACAATACATGTATGTTTTGTTCAGTAAAGTTCATATTTATATCCAAAAATCTTATTTTACATTGGCGTGTTAGATTCAGTAGTTCCAAAACATGCAGTGATATTGCAGAGAGCCACATGAATTCACAGAAATACTCATAATAAATGTTGATGAAAATACAGCTATTATACATGAAACTTTAGATACACTTCTCCTTAATGCAACCGCTGCGTCAGATTTTAAAAAAACTTTACGGAAAAAGCATAATCTGAGAACGGCGCTCAGATCCCAGACCAGCCAGAGAAATATGCCATGTTGGGTAGTCAACATTATTCATATATAAATATTCACTTACCTTTGATGATCTTCATCAGAATGCACTCCCAGGAATCGCAGTTCCACAATAAATGCTTGGAATTGCGACTCGATTTTGTCTCTGTACTGAGACTTAGCCTGTTTGATTGCCTTGCGGAGAGAATAGCTACACTGTTTGTATTCGGTCATGTTCCGGTCACCTTGCTGGTTAAAAGCAGTGGTTCGCGCTTTCAGTTTCACGCGAATGCTGCCGTCAATCCACGGTTTCTGGTTTGGGAATGTTTTTATCGTTGCTGTGGGTACGACATCGTCAATGCACTTCAATGAACTCGCTCACCGAATCAGCATATTCGTCAATATTGTTGTTGGACGCGATGCGGAACATATTCCAATCCGCGTGATCGAGCAGTCTTGAAGCGTGGATTCAGATTGGTCGGACCAGCGTTGAACAGACCTGAGCGCGGGAGCTTGTTGTTTGAGTTTCTGTTTGTAGGCTGGAATCAACAAAATGGAGTCGTGGTCAGCTTTTCCGAAAGGGGGCGGGGGAGGCCTTATAAGCGTCGCGGAAATTAGTATAACAATGGTCTAGGGTTTTTCCAGCCCTGGTAGCACAATCGATATGCTGATATAATTTAGGGAGTTTTGTTTTTAGATTAGCCTTGTTAAAATCCCCAGCTACGATGAATGCAGCCTCAGGGTGTGTGGTTTCCAGTTTACAAAGAGTCAGATAAAGTTCGTTCAGGGCCATCGATGTGTCTGCTTGGGGGGAGAATATATACGGCTTGTTGATATGATTGAAGAGAATTCCCTTGGTAGATAATGGGGTCGACATTTGATTGTGAGGAGTTCTAGATCAGGTGAACAGAATGACTTGAGTTCCTGTGTGTTGTTATGATGATCACACCACTTCTCGTTAATCATAAGGCATACCCCCCCGCCCCTCTTCTTACCGGAAAGATGTTTGTTTCTGTCGGCGCGATGCATGAAGAAACCAGCTGGCTGCACCGACTCCGTTAGCGTCCCTTGAGTTAGCCATGTTTCCGTGAAGCAGAGCACGTTGCAATCCCTGATGTCTCTCTGGAATGCTACCCGTGCTCGATTTTATCAACCTTATTGTCAAGAGACTGGACATTGGCGAGTAGTATGCTAGGGAGTGGAGCGCGATGTGCCCGTCTCCGAAGCCTGACCACAGAGACCGCCTCGTTTGCCCCCTTTTTCGGCGTCGCACAGGGTCGCCGGCTGGGATCAGATCCATTGTATTGGGTGGAAGGCAA
>NC_036866.1:20843225-20891057 GCF_002910315.2 Salvelinus sp. IW2-2015 | reverse complement strand
GGGGTTGTTCGATAGTGTCCATAAATAATGTCCATTTATGTCCAATAGCTTTTTTTGTTAGAGCATTTGGTAAACAATCCAAAAGCGCGATCTGGTCGATTCGGACGAAACGTTCAAAAAGTTATATTACAGGTCGAAGAAACTTTTCAAACTAAGTATAGAATCAATCTTTAGGATGTTTTTATCATAAAAGTTCAATACAGTTCTAACCGGAGAATTCCCTTGTCTGTAGAATTGCCATGGAACGAGAGCAACCCTCAAGTGAAAGCCGTGACTGAGAACGAGGCTGTAGGCAGACCCCTTAGTAAAACACTCCCATCGGCCCCCTTCACATGAGCAGCCTGAAACCACATTCTAAAGACGGTTGACATCTAGTGGAAGCCTTAGGAAGTGAAAATAACCCATATCCCTCAGTGTATTCATTAGGGGTGAGTTCAAAAACTACAAACCTCAGATTTCCCACTTCCTGTTTGGATTTTTCTTCAGGTTTTTGCCTGCTATATGAGTTCTGTTATACTCACAGACATCATTCAACAGTTTTAGAAACTTGAGTGTTTTCTATCCAATACTACTAATTAATATGCATATATTAGCAGTCAATGAGTAGGAGGCAGTTCAAATCAAATCAAATCAAATTTTATTAGTCACATACACATGGTTAGCAGATGTTAATGCGAGTGTACGAAATGCTTGTGCTTCGTAGCCGACAACAGTAATAACCTAACAATTCCACAACTACTACCTTACACACACACAAGTGTAAAGGGATAAAGAATATGTACATAAAGATATATGAATGAGTGGTGGTACAGAACGGCATGGCAGATGCAGTAGATGGTATAGAGTACGGTATATACATATGAGATGAGTACTGTAGGGTATGTAAACATAAAGTGGCATAGTTTAAAGTGGCTAGTGGTACATGTATTACATAAAGATGGCAAGATGCAGTAGATGATATAGAGTACAGTATATACATATGAGATGGGTAATGTAGGGATTGTAAACATTGTATTAAGTGGCATTGTTTAAAGTGGCTAGTGGTACATTTTTACATAATTTCCATCAATTCCCATTTTTAAAGTGGCTGGAGTTGAGTCAGTATGTTGCAGCGGCCGCTAAATGTTAGTGGTGGCTGTTTAACCAGGGCAAGAGTTGCGTGTGGATGGGCCTTAGAGGAAATACGAAAAGATGCGGGTGGTTATTTCGTAGGTGAACACTGGATCCGTTTCGGGAAAGTCATATTCCTGGTAGGAACGATGATGAGTTGACGTTAATCGTATATTCAGTAGTTCCTCCCGACTGTATGTAATGAAACCTAAGATTACCTGGGGTACCGATGTAAGAAATAACACGTAAAAAAACAAAATACTGCATATTTTCCAAGGAACGCGAAGCGAGGCGGCCATCTCTTTTTGGCGCCGGAAATGTCCTCAGTTCACTCTGGGCATGCTATTCATCCAAAACTGAAAATGCTGCCCCCTATCCCAAACAAGTTAAACATGGAATTATAGATATACTTCTCCTTAATGCAACCGATGAGTCAGGTTTCAAATGCTTTACGGCGAAAGCACACTTTGCGATTATGTTAGGTCAGCTCCTAGCCACAGAAACCCATGCAGCCATTTTCCAAACAAGAAGAGGTGTCACAAAAGTCAGAAATAGCATTCAAATGAATCCCTTACCTTTGATGATCTTCATCTGGTGGCACTCCCAGGTCTCCATGTTAGACAAATGTTTGTTTTGTTTGATAATGTCCCTCTTTATGCCCAAAAACCTTTTTGTTCTCGTTTTGTCCAGTAATCCGAATGCAGAAGGCGCGTGCACTAATTCCAAACGAAAACTTTTTAAAAAGTACAATAAAAGTTAGTAGAAACATGCCAAACGATGTTTAAAATCATTCCTCTGGTTGTTTTTGTCATAAATAATCAATAATATTTCAACCGGACAAAAGCTTCGTCAATAGGAAAGGAGAAACAAGAAAGGCGCGTTCACGATCAGACGCATGGCTGATGAATGGAAATTTCCACTGGCCACTGATTGGAAGTGCTGTATCTCCCTCATTTTTCAGAGTAAAAGCCTGAAACAATGCCTAAAGACTGGTCACYTGTTGAGGAAGCCACAGAGCTCGTGAACTGGGTCCTAAGTCTTTGTATGGTGGATAGGCTTACAATGGAAAACAGCCTTTCAAAATAATAGTACTTCCTGGTTGGATTTTCCTTGGGTTTTCGCCTGCCATATCAGTTCTGTTATACTCACAGACATTATTTTAACAGTTTTGGAAACTTTAGAGTGTTTTCTATCCAAATCTACTAATTATATGCATATCCTATCTTCTGGGCATGAGTAGCAGGCAGTTTAATTTGGGCACACTTTTCATCCAAAATTCCAAATGCTGCCCCCTACCCTAGTGAAGTTAACTTATATTAATTCTTTCTATTTTTAGGTATACTGGCTACGGCGTCTCAAGATGGACAAAGTACCATTGCCGCTTTTTTCTAGTTTTTCAACTGAAGGTCTTAACCTCTCTTGGGTACGTGAGACGTTAGCGTCCCACCTCTTCAACAGCTAGTGAAACTGCTGGGCGCCAAATTCAAATACAGAAATACTCATTATAAAAATTCAGAAAACAAAACATATTTTACATAGGTTTAAAGATTAACTTCTTGTGAATCCAACCACGGTCAGATTTTWAAAATGCTTTACGGCGAAAGCATACCGTACGATTATTTGAGAACATAGCCCAGCAGACAAATCATTACAAACAGTAACCAGCCAAGTAGAAGAGTTACACAAGTCAGAAATAGAGATAAAATTAATCCCTTACCTTTGACGATCTTCATGTATGGTTGCACTCAGCAGACATTCATTTACTCAATAAATGTTCCTTTTGTTCGATAAAGTTCTTTATATCCAAAAACCTCCCGTTTTGGTCGCGTGTTTTCTTCAATAATCCACAGGCTCAAACACAGTCAAAACAGGCAGACAAAAAAATCCTAATTTTATCCGTAAAGTTCATAAAAACATGTCAAAACGATGTTTATATTCAATCCTCAGGTTGTTTTTAGCCAAATAATCGATAATATTTCAACCGGACAATAGTAGTCAATATAAAAGGTAAACAAGAAAGCACTCTCTCGGTCTGCTCATGAAAAAGCTCTGTGACACTTTAGGGTCCACTCATTTAGACTGCCTTCTTACCCTCATTTTTCAGAATACAAGCCTGAAACTATTTCTAAAGACTGTTGACACTCTAGTGGAAGCATAGGAACTGCAATTTGAGTCCTAAGTCAATGGATACTGTAATGCATTGAATAGAAAACTACAAACCAACAAAAATCCTACTTCCTGAATGGATTTTTCTCAGGTTTTCACCTGCCAAATCAGTTCTGTTATACTCACAGACAAAACTATTTTTAACAGTTTTGGAAACTTTAGAGTGTTTTCTATCCAAATCTACCAGTTATATGCATATCATATTCTTCTGGGCCCGAGAAGCAGCAGTTTAATTTGGGCATTGCTTTCATCCAAAATTCCGAATGCTGCCCCCTACCCTAGAGAAAGTAAGGGAGTATGAGTGTAACAGTATAACTTTAGTCCGTCCCCTCGCCCGACCCGGGTGCGAACCAGGGACCCTCTGCACACATCAACAACAGTCACCCACGAAGCATCGTTACCCATCGCTCCACAAAAGCCGCGGCCCTTGCAGAGCAAGGGGAACCACTACTTCAAGGTCTCAGAGCAAGTGGCGTCACCGATTGAAAGGCTATTACRGCGCACCACCGCTAACTAGCTAGCCATTTCACATCTGTTACACGAGCACACTCGTTTGGTCCGCCTAGCCAGCCGAACCGAAGCATGCTGAGGCCTTTCGCGTAACAGGACAGGAAGGATAACTCCTTGGTAACCCACCTGTGGGGGCTCAAAGTTGGGTCTCCACCAGTTTCCAATAGAGTCATCGATCACCCAGTCCTGCTTCACTCCATCCTGCCGCCCCAGGATCTGGACGTGGGAAAAACACATATGTTAAACTAATATCAAAACTAAAATCAAGTTTCAGTATGACAACTATGCATGCTATGTCAGCAAATAATTATCCAGTAGACAAGCAAATGGGAAGTCTAGGTAGTCATGCTATGGTTAACCAGCTCAAATGAAACTGAAATAATCAGCTGCTTCATCTGCCCTGGAATCCATCACTCTTGTAGTTTTACTGTGTGATGGGATTTTTTCTCCTCAATTTCTGATCAATGTGTTACCATTCAATAGTGCTCAACATGAGACATTTTGAAAAGTACGTAACCCTTTACCTAGAATGGTCTGCAGTGTGATGTCAAAGTGGTTCTATTGTCCATTGTTGCCAGTGATAAGCCACTTCCATCTTGTCAGAGCTGACCAATTGTTTCCAACCTCTATGCCACTCCCAGTTTTCCACCAAAGTAAATGGAATGGTTTTGATGTCACTAATCAAATCTTTCCAGATGATCAGGTCACGTTTCATGATACTAATCTGAATGAAGACCATGTTGCCTGCCTACCTCTGTCATCAATCGCTTCAGTCCTTCCACTTCGTCCTCCCCTGCATTCAATTCTCCACCAGGACTGCACACAATTAAGTTTCAAAAATACAGTTGGGGGGCACTTTTTGTTGACTTTAAAATTAGACTATATGCTCCTGCCAGTTAGAGAGGTGTCAAGCTTTTCCTTGTAAATGCTTAGTTGCTTACACATTAGTAACTGGCACCATGCAACATTGTTGCAGAGGTGGGATGAGAACCAACTCACAGTTTGAAAAAGGTTGTCCCCAACTGCAGCAGTAGAACGTGTGGTAGCCTGTGTTCGTGTACGATCAGAACACCCTCCACTGCCCGCCTCATGCCTATTTTTTCGAACCCCTCGCGCATCCTCTGGAACCGAGCCGCCACCGAGCTATCCTTCTCGTAGAGAGGTTCCTTTGTACCAAACGTGTAATTCGTGAGGGGATATCTGAGAGGGCCAATCCCAATAAAATGTTAGCAGCTTAGTTAGGTAAACTCTTAATGTGTTTGCATGCTATGTAACTAACTAGCTACGTAATTGTGTATATTGTACAATAATTAGGCTTTACTCCACAAGTAACGTTAGGGAATGTTTTTTGTGTTTGCAACATGTAAGAGCACTGTGTGTCGTAACTAACTAGGTGGGCCTATAGCTAACTAGTTAAAAACCCAACACCGAAAATTACATTCCGCTATCTAGTTAGACAGTTAAATAACAATTGCACTTCATAGCTAGCGACGTACAAGTTGATGGTTCTCTCCAGCGTGAGAGGTTTGGAAGGCGGGCTGATGTATTTGTTTTCGAACTGGTTCAGTCCACGGCGTGGCCAACCAGTTGAAGGTCGGTTGGGAGGTACAACCGACATCGTTCCACCAAATAAGCAGGATACACCTATGTCAAAATCAAAAACAGGAATGAAGAGAAAACATTAGATAACTGATCCAAAATTCAGCACACTACTCTTTCCGCAAAAAAAAACATATATCTCCGGTGTTCTCCCGCCTGCCAGAATCCCCCTTCGCGTGAACACGCACGCACTCAATTCTTCATTGCTGCGACTTGCTTGAACGCGCACGCACTCCAATTCTTCATTGCTGCGACTTGCTTGAACTCGCACGCACTCCAATTCTTCATTGCTGCGATTTACTTGGTAGTTAAGATATCTGATCACGTTAGGCTGCGTTTAATTTTATATATCGGTTTGATCGCGGGGGATGCACTAGTAATGTCTGCAGTTTTAAGTGTGGATATTTGTTTCAAGTGTATTAGTCTATATATCTTTGCCAAAATTCGTCATCTCTTCCATGTCATATTCGACTAGTAGTTCTGAAATGTTTATTGTTTGCCAACATTTTATTCCCTCCTCTATGTTTAATATAACACACATACATGAATTATTAATTTCGGTTGACTATCCCGACGAGAAGTTTGTTCTATAGAAAGTATTTGACTCTGATGTGTGCCACAGAAAGTATTGACTAGCCACAAAATTAATTTTTGCCTGCCAAAGTTCTCCCCCCCCCACCCTTCTATCTTGGGACAGCAAGGCCTGGCACACTTCAGAATAATTTTTGGTGACCCATCATGCCATCTGATGTGTGCCACAGGAAGTATTAGACTCTAGTCACAAAAGGAAGTGGTTATTTCAGCAGTAATAGTTTCCAGAGCCCTCTACTGTTCTCTCTACCCATCCCTCAATCCCCCATCCCATCGTGCTTTTACCTCTTATGGCTTTTCCTACATTTTTTTTTACACTTTTTCTGTTTCAGTTTTTAAGAGTGTAGGTACAGTAGCAATAATAAAATAGCAATAACAATAATACATCTAAAATTTGTACTCTGGGTGAAAAAGAAAGTTCAAATATACAAGTCAACATGAGTGCATGTATCCATAATCATGTTGAGTGCAAAAAAATAAATCAATGTATAATAATAAAATAAGCAAAACTATGACTGAATGTACCTCCATGAAGAATACCCTCCCCAATAGGTCCCTTCGCCCTCAATAGGACACCCCCAACACCTCCACCTTTTATTTAATTTTTATTTCCAATTTATTTAACCAGGTAGGCTAGTTGAGAACAAGTCCTCATTTGCAACTGCGACCTGGCCAAGATAAAGCATAGCAATTCGACACATACAACAACATAGAGTTACACTTGGAATAAACAAAACACAGTCAATAATACAGTAGAAAAAAGAAAACAAAAAGTCTATATACAATGAGTGCAAATGAGGTAAGATAAGGAAGGTAAGGCAATAAATAGGCCATGGTGGCGAAGTAATTAGAATATGGCAATTAAACACTGAAATGGTAGATGTGCAGAAGATGAATGTGCAAGAAGAGATACTGGGGTGAAAAGGAGCAAGATAAATAAATAAATACAGTATGGGGATGAAGTAGATAGATGGGCTGTTTACAGATGGTCTATGTACAGGTGCAGTGATCTGTGAGCTGCTCTGACAGCTGGTGCTTAAAGCTAGTGAGGGAGATATGAGTCTCCAGCTTCAGTGATTTTTGCAGTTCGTTCCAGTCATTGGCAGCAGAGAACTGAGAGGTGGCCAAAGGAYGAATTGGCTTTGGGGGTGACCAGTGAGATATACCTGCTGGAGCGCGTGCTACGAGTGGGTGCTGCTATGGTGACCAGTGAGCTGAGATAAGGTGGGGCTTTACCTAGCAGAGACTTGTAGATGACCTGTAGCCAGTGGGTTTGGTGACGAGTATGAAGCGAGGGCCAGCCAACGAGAGTYTACAGGTCGCAGTGGTTGGTAGTTTATGGGGCTTTGGTGACAAAACGGATGGCACTGTGATAGACTGCGTCCAATTTGATGAGTAGAGTGTTGGAGGCTATTTTATAGATGACATCGCCAAAGTCGAGGATCGGTAGGATGGTCAGTTTTATGAGGGTATGTTTGGCAGCATGAGTGAAGGAGGCTTTGTTGCGATATAGGAAGCCGATTCTAGATTTAATTTTGGATTGGAGATGCTTAATGTGAGTCTGGAAGGAGAGTTTACAGTCTAACCAGACACCTAGGTATTTGTAGTTGTCCACGTATTCTAAGTCAGAGCCGTCCAGAGTAGTGATGCTGGACGGGCGGGTAGGTGCAGGCAGTGATTGATTGAATAGCATGCATTTAGTTTTACTTGCATTTAAGAGCAGTTGGAGGCCACGGAAGGAGAGTTGTATGGCATTGAAGCTCGTCTGGAGGTTAGTTAACACAGTGTCCAAAGAGGGGCCAGAAGTATACAGAATGGTGTCGTCTGCGTAGAGGTGGATCAGAGAATCACCAGCAGCAAGAGCAACATCATTGATGTATACAGAGAAGAGAGTCGGCCCGAGAATTGAACCCTGTGGCACCCCCATAGAGACTGCCAGAGGTCCGGACAACAGGCCCTCCGATTTGACACACTGAACTCTTATCAGAGAAGTAGTTGGTAAACCAGGCGAGGCAATCATTTGAGAAACCAAGGCTGTCGAGTCTGCCAATAAGAATGTGGTGATTGACAGAGTCGAAAGCCTTGGCAAGGTTGATGAATACGGCTGCACAGTAATGTCTCTTATCGATGGCGGTTATGATGTCGTTTTGGACCTTGAACGTGGCTGAGGTGCACCCATGACCAGCTCTGAAACCAGATTGCATAGCGGAGAAGGTACGGTGGGATTCGAAATGGTTGGTAATCTGTTTGTTGACTTGGCTTTCGAAGACCTTGGAAAGACAGGGTAGGATAGATATAGGTCTGTAGCAGTTTGGGTCTAGAGTGTCACCCTCTTTGAAGATTGGGATGACCGCGGCAGCTTTCCAATCTTTGGGAATCTCAGACGATACGAAAGAGAGGTTGAACAGGCTAGTAATAGGGGTTGCAACAATTTCGGCAGATCATTTTAAAAAGAGAGGGTCCAGATTGTCTAGTCCGGCTGATTTGTATGAGTCCAGATTTTGCACATCTTTCAGAACATCAGCTATCTGGATTTGGGTGAAGGAGAAATGGTGGGGGCTTGGGCGGGTTGCTGTGGAGGGTGCAGGGCAGTTGACCGGGGTAGGGGTAGCCAGGTGGAAAGCACAGTCAGCCAAGGAGAAATGCTTATTGAAATTCTCAATTATAGTGGATTTATCGGTGGTAACAGTGTTTCCTAGCCTCAGAGCAGTGGGCAGCTGGGAGGAGGTGCTCTTATTCTCCATGGACTTTACAGTGTCCCAAAACTTTTTTGAGTTTGTGCCTCAGGATGCAAATTTCTGTTTGAAAAAGCTAGCCTCAAGCTAGCTAACCTAACTGCCTGTGTATATTTGTTCCTAAGTTCCCTGAAAAGTTGCATATCACGGGGGCTATTCGATGCTAATGCAGAACGCCATAGGATGTTTTTGTGCTGGTCAAGGGCAGACAGGTCTGGAGTGAACCAAGGACTATATCTTTTCCTAGTTCTACATTTTTTGAATGGGGCATGCTTATTTAAGATGGTGAGGAAGGCACTTTTAAAGAATAACCAGGCATCCTCTACTGACGGTTTGAGGTCAATGTCATTCCAGGATACCCCGGCCAGGTCGATTAGAAAGGCCTGTTCGCAGAAATGTTTTAGGTAGCGTTTGACAGTGATGAGGGGTGGTCGTTTGATCGCAGACCCATTACGGATGCAGGCAATGAGGCAGTGATCGCTGAGATCTTGATTGAAAATAGCAGAGGTGTATTTGGAGGGCGAGTTAGTTAGGATGACATCTATGAGGGTGCCCATGTTTACGGATTTGGGGTTGTACCTGGTAGGTTCATTGATCATTTATGTGAGATTGAGAGCATCAAGCTTAGATTGTAGGATGGCCGGGGTGTTAAGCATGTCCCAGTTTAGGTCACCTAGTAGCACGAGCTCAGAAGATAGATGGGGGGCAATCAATTCACATATGATGTTGAGGGCACTGCTGAGGGCAGAGGGTGGTCTATAGCAAGCGGCAACAGTGAGAGACTTGTTTCTGGAAAGGTGAATTTTTAGAAGTAGAAGCTCAAATTGTTTTAGTACAGACCTGGATAGTAAGACAGAACTCTGCAGGCTATCTCTGCAGTAGATTGCAACACCGTCCCCTTTGGGAGTTCTATCTTGGCGGAAAATGTTATAGTTAGGGATGGAGATTTCKGTTTTTTTGTGGTTTTCCTAAGCCAGGATTCAGACACGGCTAAGACATCCGGGTTGGCAGAGTGTGCTAAAGCAGTGAGTAAAACAAACTTAGGGAGTAGGCTTCTAATGTTAACATGCATGAAACCAAGGCTTTTACGGTTACAGAAGTCAACAAATGAGAGCACCTGGGGAGTGGGAGTGGAGCTAGGCACTGCAGGGCCTGGATTAACCTCTACATCACCAGACGAACAGAGGAGAAGTAGGATAAGGGTACGGCTAAAGGCTATACGAACTGGCCGTCTAGCACGTTCGGAACAGAGAGTAAAAGGAGCAGGTTTCTGGGCACGATAGCATAGATTCAAGGCATAGTGTACAGACAAAGGTAAGGTAGGATGTGAGTAAACGTAGGACGTGAGGTAAACGTGAGGTAAACGTAGGCATTGAGTAATGATGAGAGAGATATATTCTCTAGAGACGTTTAAACCAGGTGATGTCATCACATATGTAGGAGGTGGAACAACATGGTTGGTTAAGGCATATTGAGCAGGGCTAGAGGCTCTACAGTGAAATAAGACACCTCGACCATCCCCATCCCCATCAACCTCCCCCCACCCCCACCCCTCAACCACAAAACACAATAATGATAATAATAATAGAAATTAAAATAAAATATATATATACCAAGATATATATACACATACATGTACAGGACATATACATAAAAATATTCACAGGACACTCGATTTATCTATTTTCCTACATCAGATATGCAGGTGACATTTCCACCTGGATGACAGCACATAAATCAGCAAGACGGATATGCTCTTCATCTGAGGGAATGCCTGCCCATACACAGATGATAAATAATCAGAGATGATCACATGTCATTTACATTCCAGCCCTTGTCAGCTCCAGATTTGACTACTTAAACTCACACCCTGCTGGAATCCCTGCATTCTCAGATTACCCTCTGTTATTAATCTCTATATTGTAATCAATAAAGTGTTTCCAGATGCTGTACTTGTATTAACARATATGTTCAGATCATTCCTGAGAGAGAAGGGGTGTAGTATCTCCAGATGGGCGTGTGGTACCTTCCTCACCCATGCCAACAAGATGTTACTTCTTGTGGGGTCTTTGTCTTGAAAGTAAGTATGAGAGTATAAGTAATGTACAATTAACCTACTGAAAGTATACTGACTAAAAGGAAAAACAGAACTGTCAAATTATATTATAGCTGGGTCATTGTATACTTGCGAATTAGAATCTTAAGTGTAACTTAATTTTATTGGGGAAAACTAAAATGCCCATCACATTTTTTCCCCAGTTTGCTGAATGTGTTCTGAAGGAGGAGTCGATTGTCTTTTCAAATACGGACAAAGATGTTAACATCATGAGAGAAGAAATATCAGTCCCTCTCCTCCAAAACACTGTTATGTTTAATTTCTAATTTAATATAATTGTAGATTTTTAAAAAACAACATTTATATGGATCTTTCAAGGTTATCTTTGATCCAACTTCTGACTAGATTGCCCCTAAAACACATGTATTTAAATAATTATGTTACAAGAAACCTATACTATTGCCTTGTTCCCTGTTTCCTGTTTGCTCAGAAAAATACTTGTAAAGATGTATAGACTACTTGACATTATGTTTTGCTAGATGACCTGAGCCAACTGTGTCACTTCTGTGGGGAGGTGGACAATAACACTACTGTTCAACATGAGCTACCAAAATGATTCTGAAGTGTGCCAGGCCTTACAGTCCCAAAATAGAAGGGGGGGGGCGGCGAATTTCGTCAGGTAAGAAAATGGCCTTGCCGAAATTCTCCCCCCGCTTCTAATTTCCTTAATTTTGTGGCTAGAGTCAAATACTTTCTGTGGCACACACTACTGGTCAACATGGTCAACACACAACCAATAAACAATGAATACCGTCTTCAGGCGTTTTAATATCATGGTTTGATTTTCAACACCACAATAAATAGACTATGTCAATCTCGACAAACAGGTGGTGGGCCGTAGCAAGTTATCGGCTTTAGTTTTCAAGATGATGTCGACAGAGGAGTTGGTTTTTACATATTGTGTAAAAATAGGGGTAGGGTTGTAGAGAATCGAAGGACCATGAATGTAATAAGAAATCTTAGGTGCTCTTAAGGCCGGTAGCAACCACTACAGAATGTCCGGTCAGAACAAGGATGAGGCAGATGTCCAGGTTAAGGGGGGTTTAATGGAAGAAGATGTCCACATTCACACACACATCTGACCACTCATGGTTCAGATAACTGAGAATCATGTCCAGTGAGAACTGACATTAACTATGGTTAATTAAACATCAGTCATGCTGGGATTCAGTCCACAGGAGGAAAAGTTCAGCAGGAGGGAAAACTGTGGAAATGCTCATCATGATAGGGAAAGCACGTTTCTGACCACACAGCGTGCTGGGGTCATAGACCAGCTGAAACTGAAGTCCCAGGAATCAAGGCTGCTGATAGGCTGAACGAGATGTGGTGATAAGTATTTGACGTGACCTTGATCAATAAGACACTAACAAAAGTAGGGGTCCTCTGAATAGGATACTAAGCTGCTCAACTAGAACTAACCATAAAGGATGGCTAGAATCAGCTGACTGAAGCGGGCCTTTTTAACATTGTGTATATTTATTTCTTCTGAAGACATTTCCGTTTGTTGGCAATGTCAATTCTTGCAAATGTTTTCTAAATACTTTTATGTTCGCTAGCTGGACAGGCAAATGCCACCGAGTACTAAACTGTAAACCAATCAAAACTTGTACTATTCATGGTACTATCTCTGGTCCGGGAAATGATGGCGGACGCTGATGTGGATCTTGAATCTGAGAGTGTGCAAAGCTGTCATCAAGGCAAAGGGTGGCTACTTTGAAGAATCTAAAATCTAAAATATATTTGGATTTGTTTAACCCTTTTTTTGGTTACTACATGATTCCATATGTGTTATTTCATAGTTTTGATAACTTCACTATTATTCTACAAACTGGTACTGCATATACACAAAGTTGTATATATGATATATGACCGGGATTGCAAGTCGGGGACTTATTTCCATTGAGGTCTCTATTTTTTTAACCATAAATACATATACAATTACATAGATACAGACACATTACAGAGATAGAGACAATCCCCATCCCCATGGGCTGTTGGTGAACCGTAATGTGCAGGCATAATCAGTGATACTGGAGTAGCATACTTACCAGAGTCTTAAAGGGTGTCTAGGTTTCCATCCAATTGTTTCCATCAAAAGATTTTCATGTGAATATTCAAAAATCTTCACTAAAACCTCACGGTTCAGCTGTCAGAGATTTAAAGACTAAATATATCAGGGCACTGCATGCAAAGGCCTATCAGCTTAGGTGTCCACTGTATGATTATCATTTCTCAATATATGAAAATATATGTATACAGTGCCTTCAGAAAGTATACATACCCCTTGACATTTTCTACATTTTGTTACGTTACAGCCTTATTCTAAAATTGATTAAATAAAAAGAAATCCTCAACAATCTACAGCCAATACCCCAAAATGACAAAGCAAGAACAGGTTTTTAGAATTTTTGCAAAAGTATTAAAAATAAAAAACAGAAATACCTTACCTATGAGACTCGAAATTGAGCT
This sequence comes from Salvelinus sp. IW2-2015, assembly GCF_002910315.2. Classification (NCBI taxonomy): domain Eukaryota; kingdom Metazoa; phylum Chordata; class Actinopteri; order Salmoniformes; family Salmonidae; genus Salvelinus; species Salvelinus sp. IW2-2015. The sequence continues at coordinate 20,877,761 of NC_036866.1, read as the reverse complement.
CAGGTGCATCCTGTTTCCATTGATCATCCTTGAGATGTTTCTACAACTTAATTGGAGTCCACCTGTGGTGAATTCAATTGATTGGACATGATTTGAAAAGGAACACACCTGTCTATATAAGGTCCCACAGTTGATAGTGCATGTCAGAGCAAAAACCAAGCCATGAGGTCGAAGGAATTGTCCATAGAGCTCCGAGACACAATTGGGTCAAGGCACAGATCTGGGGAAGGGTACGAAAAAATTTCTACAGCATTGAAGGTCCCCAAGAACACAGTGGCCTCCATCATTCTTAAATGGAAGAAGTTTAGAACCACCAAGACTTTTCCTAGAGCTGGCCGACTGGCCAAACTGAGCAATCAGGGGTGAAGGGCCTTGGTCAGGGAGGTCACTCTGACAGAGCTCTAGAGTTCCTTTGTGGAGATGGGAGAACCTTCCAGAAGGACAACCATCTCTGCAGCACTCCCCCAATCAGGCTTTTATAGTAGAGTGGTCAGACGGAAGCCACTCCTCAGTAAAAAGGCACATGACAGCCCGCTTGGACCAAAAGGGACCACCTTTGCTATGAAGCCCCTAAATAAGATCTGGTGCAACCAACTAGCTTCAGAAGTCACATAATTAGTTAAATAAATTCCACCTGTGTACAATCTAAGCGTCACATGATCTGTCACATGATCTCAGTGTATCTACACCTGTTCTGAAAGGCCCCAGAGTCTGCAACAACACTAAGCAAGGGGCACCACCAAGCAAGCGGCATCATGAAAACCAAGGAGCTCTCCGAACAGGTCAGGGACAAAGTTGTGGAGAAGTACAGATCAGGGTTGCGTTATAAAAAAATATCAGAAACTTTGAACATCCCACGGAGCACCATTAAAACTTCACTAGGGTAGGGGGCAGCATTCYGAATTTTGGATGAAATGCATGCCCAATTTAAACTGCCTGCTTCTCGGGCCCAGAAGATATGATATGGATATAACTGGTAGATTTGGATAGAAAACACTCTAAAGTTTCCAAAACTGTTAAAATAGTGTCTGTGAGTGTAACAGAACTGATTTGGCAGGCGAAAACCTGAGAAAAATCCATTCAGGAAGTAGTTTTTTTAGTTGGTTTTGTAGTTTTCTATTCAATGCCATAACAGTATCCATTGACTTAGGACTCAAACTGCAGTTTCTATGCCTTCCACTAGATGTCAACAGTCTTTAGAAATAGTTTCAGGCTTGTATTCTGAAAAATGAGGGAATAAGAGCATTCGGAATGACTGGATGCTAAAGTGTCGCAGAGCTTTTTCATGCGCTCGACAGAGAGAGAGCAATTCTTGTTTACCTTTTAAATTGACGACGTTATTGTCCGGTTGAAATATTATCGATTATTTAGGCTAAAAACAACCTGAGGATTGAATATAAACATCGTTTGACATGTTTATGAACTTTACGGATACAATTTGTTTTTCTCTTCCTGTTTTGACTGCGTTTGAGGCTGTGGATTACTGAAGAAAACACGCGAACAAAACGGAGGTTTTTGTATATAAAGAGACTTTATCGAACAAAATAAACATTTATTGAGTAAATGAATGTCTGCCGAGTCAACCATATGAAGATCATCAAAGGGAAGTGATTCATTTRATCTCTATTTCTGACTCTGACTCTGTTCTACTTGGCTGGTTACTGTTTGTAATGAATTGTCTAGTGGGCTATGTTCTCAAATAATCGTAAGGTATGCTTTCGCTGTAAAGCATTTTTAAAATCTGACACCGTGGTTGGATTCACAAGACGTTCATCTTTAAACCTATGTAAAATATGTTTTTTTTCAGAATTTTTATAATGAGTATTTCCGTATTTGAATTTGGCGCCCAGCAAATGTGGGACGCTAATGTCCCACATACCCAAGAGAGGTTAAATCCATTATTAAAAAATGTTAAGAATATGGCACCACAACAAACCTGCCAAGAGACAACCCAACAATTCCTAGATACCCTTCCAGACTCCCTCCACCTACCCAAGGACGTCAGAGGACAAAATCGGTTAACAACCTAACCTAGGAACTAAATATAACCTTGCGTAATACCCTAGATGCATTCGCACCCCTAAAAACAAAAAACTTTTGTTATAAGAAACTAGCTCCCTGGTATACAGAAAATACCGCGCAGTATCGAAGAGCTCTCACTGCTGCTCGATCATCCTATTTTTCCAACTTAATTGAGGAGAATAAGAACAATCCAAAATGTATTTTTGATGCTGTCGCAAAGCTAACTAAAAAGCAGCATTTCCCAAGAGWAGATGTCTTTCATTTCAGCAGTGATAAATTCATGAACTTCTTTGACGAAAAGATCATGATCATTAGAAAGCAAATTACAGACTCCTCTTTAAATCTGTGTATTTTTCCAAAGCTCAGTTGTTCTGAGTCTGCACAACACTTCCAGGACCTAGGATCAAGGGAGACACTCAAGTTCTTTAATACTATATCTCTTGACCCATTGATGAAAATAGCCATGGCCTATAAACCTTCAAGCTGCATACTGGACCCTATTCCAACTAAAATACTGGAGAGCTGCTTCCTGTGCTTGGCCCTCCTATGTTGAACATAATAAATCCTCCTTATCCACCGGATGTGTACCAAAGTCACTAAAAGTGGCAGTAATAAAGCCTCTCTTGGTAAAGCCAAACCTTGACCCAGAAAATACAAAAAACTATCGGCCTATATCGAATCTCCCATTCCTTTCAAACATTTTAGAAAAAGCAACTCACTGCCTACCTGAAGACAAACAATGTATACAAAATGCTTCAGTCTGGTTTTAGACCCCATCATAGCACTGAGACTGCACTCGTGAAGGTGGTAAATTACCTTTTAATGGTGTCAGACCAAAGCTATGCATCTGTCCTCGTGCTCCTAGACCTTAGTGCTGCTTTTGATACCAACGATCATGTCACGTGTGCTCCCTCTCCGGCCTCTAGGTCACCAGGCTGCTCGTTATGGCGCACACCTGTCACCATCATTACGTGCACCTGCGCGTCATCAGACTCACCTGGACTCCATCACCTCCCTGATTACTTTTCCTATATATGTCACTCCCTTTATTCCTTCCTCAGGCGTTATTGTTTCTGTTCCAGTGCTAAGTCTATGCGTTGTTCGTGTTTCTTGTTTCGTTTTATGTTGCATTTATATATTAAAACACTCACTCCCTGAACTTGCTTCCCGACTCTCAGCGCCCATCGTTACAGAATAACGCCTCACCTACGGGAAGCGTCTGAGTGTTTTTCTTGATTTTTTTGTGTCAGGTGGAATGACGTTTGGTCCAGGCGCCACTACAGGCTTTCATGCCTCAGCCAGATCGCCAGGCTCCCCTGCCTCCACTGGCTCGTTAGGCTCTCGTGCCTCAGCCGGATCGCCAGGCTCCCCTGCCTCAGCCGGTCTGTCAGGTTCCAGCGCATCAGCAGAGGTGACTGGGCCGCTCCGGATCCCCGGGATCGTCCCTTGGGTTGGCGTCCTGCGGCTGGTGCCGAACGCGCGAGGGAGGGGGTACTGTCAGGTATGCTCTCTCTCCAGCGCTCTAGGTTGCCATGCTCCTGCATCTCAGCCGGATTGACAGGTTTCCTGCGCCTCTGCAGAGGTGACCGGTCCGCTCCTGATCCCCGGGATCGTCTTTTTGGTTGGCGTCCTGCGGTAGGAGCCGTGCGTCGGGGAGGGGGTACTGTCACGTGTGTTCCCTCTCTGGCCTCTAGGTCACCACGCTGCTCGTTATGGCGCACACCTGTCACCATCGTTACGCGCACCTGCGCATCATCCGACTCACCTGGACTCCATCACCTCCCTAATTACCTTCCCTATATATGTCACTCCCTTTGGTTCCTTCCCCAGGCGTTATTGTTTCTGTTCCAGTTTTAAGTCTATGCGTTGTTCGTGTTTCTTGTTTTGTCTTATGATGCGTTTATTTATTAAAACACTCACTCACTGACTCTCAGCGCACATCGTTACAGATCACCACATTCTTTTGGATAGATAGGACACTCAAATTGGTCTACACAGACAAGTTCTTGCCTGGTTTAGATCTTATCTGTTGGAAAGACCACGAGCCACGAGTCACGGGCACTTGCCGACAAGTTGCCATTCACTCTGTCTACATGGTCAGATGCATCAAGATGTTGGTGCCAATGATGCTGCTTTCCACTTTGCTTCTTAATATAAATCCACAAGCGTTATATTATTACACTATTAGTTTGTGTATCTTACTGTCTGCAAACAGCTAGTTTTTCTTTTCTTAGCAAGTTGTTGCAAAAATAAATCTCGCTAGCCGRTAATGCTAATTGCTAGTTAGCCGGCTGACACACGTTCGGCTCTTAACCAACAATGCTATTTTTTTGTTGTTGCGTTGTTCGTAACTTGTTTTGTACATAATGTTGCTGCTACCGTCTTTTATGACCGCAAAGAGCTTCTGGACATCAGAACTGCGATTACTCACCTCAGATTAAACAAAGTTTTTCATCAATGTGTCGGACGGGAGTGATATACTACAGACACTCGACCAGGCCCAGATCCCCGCTGGAGAATGAAACAGAGACTTTGCGGAAAAKGATCAGGGTGTGTTCTGAGGATCAGGCAACGAGTGGCTAATCTGCCTTTGCCTTCCATCCTACTAGCTAACGTTCAGTCGCTGGAAAATAAATGGGACGAACTAAAAGCACGTATATCCTACCAACGGGACATTAAAAACTGTAATATCTAATGTTTCACGAGTCGTGGCTGAACAACGACATTAAGAACATACAGCCGGCAGGTTATACACTCTATCGGCAGGATAGAACAGCAGCCTCTGGTAAGACATGGGGTGGMGGCCTATGCATATATGTACACAAAAGCTGGTGCACGAAATCTAAGGAAGTCTCAAGGTTTTGCTCGCCTGAGGTAGAGTATCTCATGATAAGCTGTAGACCACACTATCTACAGTTTATCTGTATTTTCCGTAGCTGTCTACATACCATCACAGACTGATGCTGGCACTAAAACCACACTCAATGAGCTGTATACCACCCTAAGCAAACAGGAAAAAGCTCATCCAGAGGCGGCGCTCCTAGTGTCCGGGGACTTTAATGCAGGGAAACTTAAATCAGTTTTACCTCATTTCTATCAGCATGTTAAATGTACAACCAGAGGGAAAGAAATTCTAGACCACATTTACTACACACACATTTGGCAAATCTGACCATAATTCTATCCTCCTGATTCCTGCTTACAAGCAAAATGTAAAGCAGGAAGCACCAGTGACTCGGTCTATAAAAAAGTGGTCAGATGAAGCAGGTGCTAAGCTACAGGACTGTTTGTTAGCATAGACTGGAATATGTTCCGGGATTCTTCCGATGGCATTGAGGAGTACACCACATCAGTCACTGGCTTCATCAATAAGTGCATCGAGGACGTTGTCCCCATGGTGACTGTACGTACTGTACATACCCCAACCAGAAGCCATGGATTACAGGCAACATTCGCACTGAGCTAAAAGGTAGAGCAGCCGCTTTCAAGGAGCGGGACTCTAACCCGGAAGCTTATAAGAAATCCCGCTATGCCCTCCGACGAACCATCAAACAGGAAAAGCGTAAAGTTCGAATCGTACTACACTGGCCCCGACGCTCGTCGGATGTGGCAGGGCTTGCAAACTATTACAGACTACAAAGGGAAGCACAGCCGAGAGCTGCCCAGTGACACGAGCCTACCAGATGAGCTAAATTACTTCTATGCTTGCTTCGAGGCAAGTAACACTGAAACATGCATGAGAGCATCAGCTGTTCCGATGTGAGTAAGATCTTTAAACAGGTCAACATTCACAAGGCCGCAGGCCCAGACGGATTACCAGGACGTGTACTCCGAGCATGGGCTGACCAACTGGCAAGTGTCTTCACTGACATTTTCAACCTCTCTCTGTCTGAGTCTGTAATACCAATATGTTTCAAGCAGACCACCATAGTCCCTGTGCCCAAGAACACTAAGGTACCCTGCCCTAAATGACTACCGACCCCTAGCACTCACGTCTGTTGCTCACATGAACACCCTTATCCCAGAAACCCTAGACCCACTCCAATTTGCATACCGCACCAACAGATCCACAGATGATGCAATCTCAATTGCACTCCACACTGCCCTTTCACACCTGGACAAAAGGAACACCTATGTGAGAATGCTATTCATTGACTACAGCTCAGCGTTCAACACCATAGTGCCCTCAAAGCTCACCACTAAGCTAAGGACCCTAGGACTAAACACCTCCCTCTGCAACTGGATCCTGGACTTCCTGACGGGCCGCCCCCAGGTGGTAAGGGTAGGTAACAACACATCCACCACACTGATCCTCAACACGGGGGCTCCTCAGGGGTGCGTGCTCAGTCCCCTCCTGTACTCCCTTTTCACTTATGACTGCATGGCCAGGCACGACTCCAACACCATCATTAAGTTAGCTGATGACACAACAGTGGTAGGCCTGATCACTGACAACGATGAGAGAGCCTATAGGGAGGAGGTCAGAGACCTGACCGTGTGACGCAAGGACAACAACCTCTCCCTCAACGTGATCAAGACAAAGGAGATGATTGTGGACTACAGGAAAAGGAGGACCGAGCACGACCCCATTCTCATCGACGGGGCTGTAGTGGAGCAGGTTGAGAGCTTCGAGTTCCTTGGCATCCACATCACCAACAAACTAACATGGTCTAAGCACACCAAGACAGTAGTGAAGAGGGCATGACATAACCTACTCCCCCTGAGGAGACTGAGAATATTTGGCATGGGTCCTCAGATCCTCAAAAGGTTTTACAGCTGCACCATTGAGAGCATCCTGACGGGTTGCATCACTGTCTGGTATGGCAACTGCTCGGCCTCCGACTGCAAGGTACTACAGAGACCCAGTACATTACCGGGGCCAAGTTACCTGCCATCCTGGACCTCTATATCAGGCGGTGTCAGAGGAAGGCCCTAAAATTGTAAAAGACTCCAGCCACCCTAGTCATAAACTGTTCTCTCTGCTACCGCTAATTTAACAATTAGCTTCCTACCGTAATGTAGGCCTATTATTATCATGTTTGGTAACATTTGCTCTTGTATTTATTTTCAGTTTCAATGAGTTGTAAAAATGTCCCAGAACTCTGCTGAATTCCCTCAATTGAAGGTCAGCTATGTTTACCTAGGCTACTTAACGTTACTAGCTCTGTATTTGAAGTTATATTATCATTAGTAGTCTATTATCAGGTAAAAACATATGCTTAATATTCATTAGCTAATCATTCAGTTGAATACGCTATGCTACAGCCATTGAATCTGTCTTTGAGCGTTAAGGGACGTTAATGGCTAGCTTTGTCCACGACATTATGTTATATTATTTTTCAATCTTGAAATACAGGGGCAAATGTTATTAATCAGTGACTGAAATTTTGCGCTATGTGATATTCACTTCCGGACTTGGATAGTACTCAAAGCGTTGTAGAACGCCTCTCTGAATAACGGGGCGTGGTTTTGGCTTAACTGAGTTTGGAAAAAGAAAGGAGCGGCATCAATCAATCAAATGCTACAGCGGCAACTTTTGATCCTGACAGCATCAGATACATGGTCTATACATACTGAGACAGAGGGGTGCTGTTTCCCTCGCTCTGATGATTTCTCCGGTGAGAGTCAGCCATTTACGAAATTATGGTTAATTAGGAAAACACAGAGAGAGACGAAAGATAATGTTTTATTTGTAAAATATTTGAGGAAGCCTGGCTTCCTTTGGCATCCAAGGACTGACCAGGTGAATCCAGGTAAAACCTATGATCCCTTGTCACCTATCAAAACTACTTCAATCAGTGTCAGGACCCGGTGCGAGAAACAGTCACTAATAATTGGCAGAACCCAGAAGATGAGGCAGACACAGCAGTACTAGAGATGGTGGTTTAATAAAAAATAGATATCTTCCAAAATACAAAAGAAAATCCACAAAGTGGTAAAAACAGCAAGGGGAAAAACAAACCTCAAAAGACCAATCCAAAAATACACGAGAACAAAACCAGAGAACCTCTGGAAAATCCAACAAGAGAAAAATGATCACAAAGGCTGGGGCTGGGTGCTAACATACAAACACTGAGCAAGGAACTGAGGAACACACAGGGTTTAAATACTAACAAGGGAATGACTTACAGGTGCAAACAATAATTAGGGCAAGAAAAACAAAAGGTACAAAAAAGGTGCAAGGGGGACATCTAGTGAACAAAACCAAACAGTCCTGGCCAAAACCTGACAATCAGTGTCGATTTAAGGGAGGAGACAGGTTATTTTTGTAAGACTTGAGACAGTTGAAGACATGGATTGGGTAATGTGTTCTATATTAGAGGCTGAATGGGCAAGACAAAGATTGAAAGTGACTTTGAACGGGGTATGGTAGTCAGTTGAAGTCGGAAGTTTACATGTCAGCTTTTAGCCTAAATACTTTAAACTCAGTTTTTCAACAATTCTGACATTTCATCCTTGTAAAGAATTACCTGTCTTAGATCAGTTAGGATCACCACTTTATTTTAAGAATGGGAAATGTCAGAATAATAGTAGAGAGAATTATTTATTTCAGCTTTTTTTCTTTCATCACATTCCCAGTGGGGTCAGAAATGTACATACACTCAATTAGTATTTGGTAGCATTGCCTTTAAATTGTTTAAATTGGGTCAAACGTTTCGGGTAGCCTTCTCACAAGCTTCCACAATAAGTTGGTGTGAACTTTTGCCCATTCCTCCTGACAGAGCTGGTGTAAATGATCAGGTTGTAGGCTCCTCCTTGCTCGCACACGCTTTTTCAGTTCTGCCCACACATTTTCTTTGGATTGAGGTCAAGGGGTTTGTGATGGCCACTCCAATACCTTTGACTTTGTTGTCCTTTAGCCATTTTTGCACACAACTTTGGAAGTATGCTTGGGGTCATTGTCCATTTGGAAGACCCATTTGTGACCAAGCTTTAACTTCCTGACTAATGTCTTCAGATGTTGCTTCAATATAGCCACATAATTTCCCCACCTCATGATGCCATCTATTTTGTGAAGTGACCAGTCCCTCCTGCAGCAAAGCACCCCCACAACATGATTCTGACACCCCGTGCTTCACGGTTGGGATGGTGTTCTTCAGCTTGCAAGCCCCCCCTTTTTCCTCCAAACATAACGATGGTCATTATGGCCGAACAGTTCTATTTTTGTTTCATCAGACCAGAGGACATTTCTCCAAAAAGTACGATCTTTGTTCTCATGTGCAGTTGCAAACCGTAATCTGGCTTTTCTATGGTGGTTTTGGAGCAGTGGCTTCTTCCTTGCTGAGCGGCCTTTCAGGTTGTCGATATAGGACTCGTTTTACTGTGGATATAGATACTTTTGTACCCGTTTCCTCCAGCATCTTCACAAGGTCCTTTGCTATTGTTCTGGGATTGATTTGCACTTTTCACACCAAAGTACGTTAATCTCTAGGAGACAGAATGCGTCTCCTTCSTGAGCAGTATGACGGCTGCGTAGTCCCATGGTGTTTATACTTGCGTACTATTGTTTGTACAGATGAACGTGGTACCTTCAGGCGTTAGGATGAATCAGACTTGTGGAGGTCTACAATTTTTTCTCTGAGGTCTTGGCTGATTTCTTTTGATTTTCCCATGATATCAAGCAAAGAGCCACTGAGTCTGAAGGTAGGCATTGAAATACATCCACAGGTACACCTCCAATTGACTCAAATGATGTCAATTAGCCTATCAGAAGCTTCTCAAGCCATGACATAATTTTCTAGAATTTTCCATGCTGTTTAAAGGCACAGTCAACTTAGTGTATGTAAACTTCTGACCCACTGGAATTGTGATACAGTGAAATAATCTGTCTGTAAACAATTGTTGGGAAAACGACTTGTGTCATGCACAAAGTAGATGTCCTAACCGACTTGCTAAAACTATAGTTTGTTAACAAGACATTTATGGAGTGGTTGAAAAACGAGTTTTAATTACTCCAACCTAAGTGGATGTAAACTTCTGACTTCAACAGTAGGTGCCAGGCACACAGGTTTGAGTGTGTCAAGAACTGTTTTTTCACGCTCAACAGTTTCCCGTGTGTATCAAGAACGGTCCACCTCCCAAAGGACATCAAGCCAACTTGACACAACTGTGGGAAGCATTGGACTCAACATGGGCCAGCATCCCTGTGGAATGCTTTCGACACCTTGTAGAGTCCATTCCCTGAAGAATTAAGACTGTTCTGAGGGCAAAGGGGGTGCAACTCAATATTAGGTGTTCCTAATGTTTTGTAAACTCAGTATTCCAACTATATAACTAGAATAATCATTATATTTTCATGATTCCAACAGTTTCCCCCAAGTGTTTTGATCTAAATCATAATAGGCCTAGATTTATTTTGCCCATATCATGCAGCCCTACTTGGAAATTTAAAAAAATGAGTGCAGGTAATGTACAAATTTATGAAAATGCAAAAAATGATTGATTGAAGTTGGATGGAACAGTAAAAAACAATCAGAATGGAGAAAGACCAATTAAAATAATCTATAATATATGTTTTGCCAGCCTAGTGTCATGCACCACTTATAAATCATATTTAGAACTTGTTTTATTCAAAAAATATAAAATACTGTTATACTGTCAAATGMAAAACATATCTTGATATGATATTTTGGCCATACCGCCCAGCCCTACTACCACCCCGCAAAGATATGAGAGTTTTTCCTACATTTGTGAGGAGATTACAGTTACCATTTCTTACAGAAATAATACAAAATAWTTTTTTACAATTAGAAACTAATCACATACATTAAATACGATAATTTGATGATAGGCCTCTTTTTGGTTAAATACTCCACCCCTGCCTCTTTCCCACATGCAAACAAGAGCGCTTGTACAATGCTAACTTTTATTTTTTTACAATTTGCATTGTCATTGCATACATAGAATAAATGTTTTGTTTCATTGTGACTTTTGTCCAGTTCTACCCATATACAACATTGCCATTGCAAAGCTATAGACAATGATGCATTATGACCATGGATTTATTTTGTTACAGCAGATGATTCCTCAAAAAACAAACATATGTTGATAAGTCTGCAATCCTGACAACCATTATGTATATTTCGAACATCCGATCTTTACCAGTGCAAATTAATTAAAAAATATATATACAATAGCAGTTGAATGAAAGTATCACTCCTAGCAAATCAGAGACACTCATATTTCAGTAATAAAGAAAACACTGATAAAAAATAATTCTAAATGAATACTGCTAAATCTAGTACAAAGATCATTCTTAGTGCAATTTGATTTAAACGCCACCATATATTTTCCTCTTGTAGTTATAGCTACAGGTGTCACTTACCATGATGCAGCCTATGATACATTTACTTTATACATTCCAGTGGTCATTGATGTATTTGCACCCTTGTGAATTCTCACAACTGTAATATTGCACAGTATAGTATTATCAGTTCAAAAGGAAGATTGGCAAGACCTGGGCTATTTTCCATGTGGATGTGTCCTCCACAGTCAAAGGAAGTGCATTGATGTTTCTTCAGATTCTAATGGATTCCAAGAAATCCCATATTATCTGAGGAATATTGGAATATGTCAGCAGCTGCCTCCAACAAACACAGCTCAGTTTTCAGTCATGTCTTTTTACAAGGTTTTGAAAACCACTAAAATTGTGGTGTGACAACAGCTGTTAGGCGGCCAGGTCTACTGATCTTTTTTTTTATTTTTAGCATTTGGATAATGTGTGAAGTTCTCACATTGGTAGACAGTTCTTGATGCAGGTGACATTTTAAAGCAACTTGTGTCTTCCATTGATGTGTCCGACCAGTTTGATGTCTAACAAAATCATATGAACCTGCTCAGATCATTGAGAAAGAGGGTGGGGGTTATTGCACCCATCTCCTACATCATCATTCCATGTCCGCACCCTCTGGAGTTTGTATAAAATCGATATAATCCCAATGTGGGATTTGGCCTGTCTCTGAAACAAATGGAGGCTCTAGAGAGGCTCTTTGTCTGTCCTGAAATCAAACCTTACTTTCCCCCTAACCACCACTAAAATCAATGGAAGGACAGAATGTTTATCTATAATAAATCATCTTATACTAGTCAGAAAAGTTTAAAAGAGGGATGTGGTAGAAAGCTAGATGGATGGAAGAATAAAGACACTTAAATAGATAGACATGGATTTAGTGACACTAGAACATCTCTTTCCTCTCTGTTTAGAGAGTCTACATGTTGATCTTACCCTCTCTGTTAGCGAGTCTACATGTTGATCTTACCCTCTCTGTTTAGCGAGTCACATGTTGATCTTATCCTCTCTGTTTTAGCGAGTCTACATGTTGATCTTATCCTCTCTGTTTAGAGAGTCTACATGTTGATCTTATCCTCTCTGTTTAGCGAGTCTACATGTTGATCTTATCCTCTCTGTTTAGCGAGTCTACATGTTGATCTTATCCTCTCTGTTTAGCGAGTCTACATGTTGATCTTACCCTCTCTGTTTAGAGAGTCTACATGTTGATCTTATCCTCTCTGTTTAGCGAGTCTACATGTTGATCTTATCCTCTCTGTTTAGAGAGTCTACATGTTGATCTTACCCTCTCTGTTTAGCGAGTCTACATGTTGATCTTACTCTCTCGTTTAGCGAGTCTACATGTTGATCTTATCCTCTCTGTTTAGCGAGTCTACATGTTGATCTTATCCTCTCTGTTTAGGAGTCTACATGTTGATCTTATCCTCTCTGTTTAGCGAGTCTACATGTTGATCTTATCCTCTCTGTTTAGCGAGTCTACATGTTGATCTTATCCTCTCTGTTTAGAGAGTCTACATGTTGATCTTATCCTCTCTGTTTAGAGAGTCTACATGTTGATCTTATCCTCTCTGTTTAGCGAGTCTACATGTTGATCTTATCCTCTCTGTTTAGCGAGTCTACATGTTGATCTTATCCTCTCTGTTTAGCGAGTCTACATGTTGATCTTATCCTCTCTGTTTAGCAAGTCTACATGTTGATCTTATCCTCTCTGTTTAGCAGTCTACATGTTGATCTTATCCTCTCTGTTTAGCAAGTCTACATGTTGATCTTATCCTTCTCTGTTTAGAGAGTCTACATGTTGATCTTATCCTCTCTGTTAGAGAGTCTACATGTTGATCTTATCCTCTCTGTTTAGCGAGTCTACATGTTGATCTTATCCTCTCTGTTAGCGAGTCCTACATGTTGATCTTATCCTCTCTGTTTAGAGGTCTACATGTTATCTTATCCTCTCTGTTTAGCAAGTTACATGTTGATCTTATCCTCTCTGTTTAGCAAGTCTACTGTTGATCTTATCCTCTCTGTTTAGCAGTCTACATGTTGATCTTATCCTCTCTGTTTAGAGAGTCTACATGTTGATCTTATCCTCTCTGTTTAGCGGTCTACATGTTGATCTTATCCTCTCTGTTTAGCGAGTCTACATGTTGATCTTATCCTCTCTGTTTAGGAGTCTACATGTTGATCTTATCCTCTCTGTTTAGCGGTCTACATGTTGATCTTTCCTCTCTGTTTAGCGAGTCTACATGTTGATCTTATCCTCTCTGTTTTAGAGAGTCTACATGTTGATCTTATCCTCTCTGTTTAGCGAGTCTACATGTTGATCTTATCCTCTCTGTTTAGAGAGTCTACAGTGTTGATCTTATCCTCTCTGTTTTAGCGAGTCTACATGTTGATCTTATCCTCTCTGTTTAGCGAGTTCAGATGAAGTTGGGTCATCTACCTATTGTTCTAATTTTACTAATGCATGCATTATATTATACACAGCCTAGTAGTCATCATAGACAACTTGATGAAAATCAAAGTTACTCTTGTGCACAGGAAAAGCACTGAGTGTTTCAAGAGAAATATATAGATTGTGATTAAGAATAAATACTGATACAAATTGTGCAAAAAAGCAATGTATGGTGTCTTCATTGTTTTTTCAAATGGGAATTCTATCATCAAATATTTCCTAGACTTCTCACATTAAAACATACAGAAGAGAAGTAACACTATTTCTGTTATCTTATGAATATCATTTTTAAATACAAATATAGTATTTGTCATGAGAATATTTTTATACAACCAAATATGCTATTTTGGAAAAAAATCTGCTCCACAAGCAGAAACTCTCACACAGAGACTAAAGTGCTTACAAACCAGGGCCACCGTGGTATGATGCAACTTTTCATACTACCGTTGGCATGATGGCAGAGAATATTGGAACTTCGTAATAGTGCCGGTTATACTCCAAACTCCACTTTTGTACTCGGAATTGATCCTTGAAATGTCAACTGGTCGGTTGGTCTTTTATGAATTAAGATCCCTCAGTCAGGCTTTCTGACTGTAGATCAGTCCAGCTTTAGGAGAGAAGCCATTGCTTATGTTAGGATGTCCTGCAGGTCAGCCTTTGAAGTGACAACTGCCAGGGTCCCCACCAGTAAAACTGTTGAACATCAGTGAAAGAAGTCTGAATAATTCCAAATAGATTCAACTCTGGTTCTCTGAAAAGCTATACAGTGCTTCTGAAAACTCCCCAGAACGGACATCCTAGTGGATGGAAGATAGGCCCACAGAGCTCTGAGTGACAAGAATCCCTCCTGCTCTGGTCACATTGGGTCAGGTAGGCTGGATCTAAAACATGGCGACAGGGGATGGAACAAATCTGAGAGCCTTGAGGAATGTCTTGTTTTCTGGCCTGAAAAGGACATGCAAAAGAAAGAAAAGTCTATATTTGCTGTTATTGTTACACATGGACTGAGCTGTCCATAGAATCGTCATTCAACTATGCACAAATCCAGTAAGAGATATGGCTGTGTGTATTTGTATTTATTAAGGATCCCTATCAGCTGTTGCCAAGGCAGCAGCTACTCTTTCTGGGGTCCAGCAACATTAAGGCAGTTATATACAATTTAAAATATTACATGACATTACATTTCATAACACTTTTCACAACACATTAAGTGTCTTCCCTCAGTCCACTACTCCACTATCACATGTCTACAATACAAAATCCATGTCTACGTGTGTGTAGTGTGCATGTCTTATCATGTGAATGTGTGTCTGTGCCTTTGTGTGTGTCTCTTCACAGTCCCCACTGATCCATAAGGTGTATTTTGATCATTTTTTAAAATCATATTCTACTGCTTGCAGCAGTTACCTGATGTGGAATAGAGTTCCATGTAGCCATGGCTCTATGTAGTACTGTGGGCCTGTTCTTGACTTGGGGATTGTGAAGAGACCTTTGGTGGCATGTCTTGTAGGATATGGATGGGTGTCTGAGCTGTGTGCTAGTTGTTTAAACAGACACCTCAGTGCATTAAGCATGTCAACACTTCTTACAAAAACAAGTAGTGATGAAGTCAATCTCTCCTCCACTTTGAGCCATGAGAGATTAACATGGATATTATTAATGTTATCTCGCTGTGTACATGTTCTGAGCCTATTGTAATTTCCTGAGGTCCCTCTTTGTGGCACCTGACCACACTACTGAACAGTAGTCCAGGTGCGACAAAACTAGGGCCTGTTGGACTTGCCTGCTTATGGACAGACTTCTCCCCATTTTAGCTACTGTTGTATCAAGATGTTTTGACCATGACAGTTTACAATCCAGGGTTACTKTAAGCAGTTTAGTCACTTTAACTTGCTCAATTTTCCCATTATTTATTACAAGATTTAGTTGAGGTTTAGGGTTTAGTGAATGATTTGTCCCAAATACAATGCTTTAGTTTTGGAAATATTTAGGACTAACTTATTCCTTGCCACCCATTCTGAAAAGAACTGCAGCTCTCTTAATTMTTGCAGTAATTTCAGTCGCTGTAGTAGCTGACGTGTATAGTGTTGAGTCAACCGCATACATAGACACACTGGCTTTACTCTACTAGCTTTACTTTACTGGCATGTCATTAGTAAAGACTGAAAAAAGTAAGGGGCCTAGACAGCTGCCCTGGGGAATGTTGGAGAGGCTTCCATTAAAGAAAACCCTCCGTGTTCTGTTAGACAGGTAACTCTTTATCCACAATATAGCAGGGGGTGTAAAGCCATAACACGTACGTTTTTCCATCAGCAGACTAGGATCGATAATGTCAAAAGCCGCACTAAAGTCTAACAAAATAGCTCCCACAATCTTTTTATCATCAATTTCTCTCAGCCAATCAGTCATTTGTGTAAGTGCCGTGCTTGTTGAATGTCCTTCCATATAAGCGTGCTGAAAGTCTGTTATCGATTTGTTTACAGTAAAATATCATTGTATCTGGTCAAAACAAATCTAAAAGTTTACTAAGGGTTGGTGAAAGGCTGATTGGTCAGCTATTTGAGCCAGTAAAGGGGGCTTTACTATTCTTTTGTAACGGAATTACACACACTTTCTAGTAGGCTTAAATGGACTATATGGCAAATAGGAGTGGCAAAATCGTCTGCTATTATCATCAGTAATTTTCCATCCAAGTTGTCAGACCTCGGTGGCATGTCATTGTTCATAGACAACAATAATTTTTCGACATCTTCCACACTCACTTTAAGGAATTCAAAATTACAATGTTTGTCTTTCATAATTTGATCAGTTATACTTGGATGTGTAGTGTCAGCATTTGTTGCTGGCATGTCATCACTAAGTTTACTAATCTTGCCAATTAAAAAAATCATTAAAGTAATTGGCAATATTAGTGGGTTTTGTGATGAATGAGCCATCTGATTAAATGAATGATGTAGCTGAGTGTGTGCCATATATATACTTTACCTGCCTTTGTCAGGACAAGCATGTGCCAGCGGATCTGTCAAGCCATCACTGTTCCTCACAACCAGCGTTGGGGTAAGCCTCTGCCTCCTGACTCTGAAACATGTACTGGAACACAGCAACACAGAGTGGGATACACCTGAAGATAACACTGACCAGTACTTTCAATCAACTGCAGAGATGCTACCTGCACAGCACACACTGATTAATCTACCCAAGAAGTAAGAAGGCATATTGTTGACACATTTTTCGACCATTACCTGTCCTTGTCTGACTAAAGCCATAGAAATGTATGGCTGACAAGTAACTGACAACTTGCGCCGACTTTACTGGCGGGTTGATTTCACTTAATATAACTAGACTTTAAGACAATATATGGAGAGCTAATTCAAACACCATAAACACATTCTACTCACTGATTTCAGGTTGGAATCCATATCAGTAAAGTTCCACTCACTCAAGGGCAGGTTGAAATTGAATGGCTGTAAAGACAGAACAGCATCATATCAATCTGAGCTGCTGTGAACACTGTCTGACTCACTCCTACCTAGTGAAGAGAAACTAGAGATCTTCAAATGGGAGGTAGTATATCTGTTCCTGCAGTCATTTTGTGTCCCATGCCTTTGTGACACAGTCCTGGAACAAACTCTGTGTCTGCCAAGTTTTGGAGGGTATTACTCACATCCATGACAGCTGTGGTGGGCTCCACACTCTGCTGGTGGGTCCTCAGGAGAAGCTGCAGGTCCTCCAGACTCATGTCCACATTCTCTTCAGCATCAGGTACCTCAGGCCTACAACACACATCATCATATCACACTACTAAGGCTTCACTGGAAAACAATACATTCATATGTAATTATAAAAAAGTATGTAAAACGTATTTTTGAGCTTGGAAAACTGATGGACATGTTTGTTTGTTTGTTCGTGTGTGTGTCTCTACCTCTCCAGAGCAGGTCTCTTGAGCCTCCTGTCTGCTCCAGACCCTCGGCCCTCCAGGACGGATTGTACCATGGCAACAGGGAGGACGGGGGGTTCAGAACACACCTCACAGGAGCCCAGTGGGACCCCCTCCCCCCGGCCTCGCACCCCTGGGCTCCCTGGCTCCTCTTTGATCAGCATCATACACTTATCCCTGGGTGGGGGCAGAAACACAGCAGTCTTATGTTTTTATTTATTTGATTTATTTAAACTTTATTTAACCAGGTAGGCTAGTTGAGAACAAGTTCTCATTTACAACTGCGACCTGGCCAAGATAAAGCACAGCAGTTCGACACATACAACAACACAGAGTTACACATGGAATAAACAAACATACAGTAAATAATACAGTAGAAAAAGAGAAATCTATATACAGTGAGTGCAAATGAGGTAAGATAAGTGAGGTAAGCCAATAAATAGGCCATGGTGGCGAAGTAATTAGAATATAGCAAGTAGACACTGGAATGGTAGATGTGCAGAATATGTATGTGCAAGTAGAGATACTGGGGTGCAAAGGAGCAAGATAAGTAAATAAATACAGTATGGGGATGAGGTAGTTGGATGGGCTGTTTACAGATGGGCTATGCACAGGTGCAGTGATCTGTGAGCTGCTCTGACAGCTGGTGCTTAAAGCTAGTGAGGGAGATATGGGTCTCCAGCTTCAGTGATTTTTGCAGTTCGTTCCAGTCATTGGCAGCAGAGAACTGGAAGGAAAGGCGGCCAAAGAGGAATTGGCTTTGAGGGTGACCAGTGAGATATACCTGCTGGAGTGCGTGCTACGGGTGGGTGCTGCTATGGTGACCAGTGAACTGAGATAAGGCGGGTCTTTTCTAGCAGAGACTTGTAGATAACCTGTAGCCAGTGGGTTTGGCGACGAGTATGAAGCGAGGGCCAGCCAACAAGAGCATACAGGTCACAGTGGTGGGTAATATATGGGGCTTTGGTGACAAAACGGATGGCACTGTGATAGACTGCATCCAATTTGTTGAGTAGAGTGTTGGAGGTTATTTTATAGATGACATCACCGAAGTCATGGATCGGTAGGATGGTCAGTTTTACGAGGGTATGTTTGGTAGCATGAGTGAAGGATGCTTTGTTGCGAAATAGGAAGCCGATTCTAGATTTAATTTTGGATTGGAGATGCTTAATGTGAGTCTGGAAGGAGAGTTTACAGTCTAGCCAGATACCTAGGTATTTGTAGTTGTCCACATATTCTAAGTCAGAACCGTCCAGATTAGTGATGCTAGACCGGCGGGCAGGTGCGGGCAGCGATCTGTTGAAGAGCATGCATTTAGTTTTACTTGCATTTAAGAGCAGTTGGAGGCCACGGAAGGAGAGTTGTATGGCATTGAAGCTTGTCTGGAGGTTAGTTAACACAGTGTCCAAAGAAGGGCCAGAAGTATACAGAATGYTGTCGTCTGCGTAGAGGMGGATCAGAGAATCACCAGCAGCGAGAGCYACATCATTGAWYTATACAGAGAAYAGAGTCGGCCCGAGAATTGAACCCTGTGGCACCCCCATAGAGACTGCAAGAGGTCCGGACAACAGGCCCTCCGATTTGAACTCTATCAGAGAAGTAGTTGGTGAACCAGGCGAGGCAATCATTTGACAATCCAAGGCTGCCAATAAGAATGTGGTGATTGACAGAGTCGAAAGCCTTGGCCAGGTCGATGAATATGGCTGCACAGTAACGTCTCTTATCGATGGCGGTTATGATATCGTTTTGGACCTTGAGAGTGGCTGAAGTGCACCCATGACCAGCTCTGAAACCAGATTGCATAGCGGAGAAGGTACGGTTGAATTCGAAATGGTCGGTAATCTGTTTGTTGACTTGGCTTTCGAAGACCTTAGAAAGGCAGGGTAGGATAGATATAGGTCTGTAGCAATTTGGGTCTAGAGTGTCTCCCCCTTTGAAGAGGGGGATGACCGCGGCAGCTTTCCAATCTTTGGGAATCTCAGACGATACGAAAGAGAGAGCCAGGTGGAAAGCATGGCCAGCCGTAGAAAAATGCTTATTGAAATTCTCAATTATAGTGGATTTATCGGTGGTAACAGTGTTTCCTAGCCTCAGAGCAGTGGGCAGCTGGGAGGAGGTGCTCTTATTCTCCATGGACTTTACATTGTCCCAGAACTTTTTTGAGTTTGTGCTACAAGATGCAAATTTCTGCTCGAAAAAGCTAGCCTTAGCTTTCCTAACTGCCTGTGTATATTTGTTCCTAACTTCCCTGAAAAGTTGCATATCACGGGGGCTATTCGATGCCAATGCAGAACGCCACAGGATGTTTTTGTGCTGGTCAAGGGCAGTCAAGTCTGGAGAGAACCAAGGGCTATATCTGTTCCTGGTTCTAAATTTTTTGAATGGGGCATGCTTATTTAAGATGGTGAGGAAGGCACTTTTAAAGAATGACCAGGCATCCTCTACTGACTGGATGAGGTCAATAACCTTCCAGGATACCTGGGGCAGGTCGATTAGGAAGGCCTGCTCACTGAAGTATTTTAGGGAGCGTTTGATAGTGAGGGGTGGTCGTTTGACCGCAGACCCGTTACGGATGCAGGCAATGAGGCAGTGATCGCTGAGATCTTGGTTGAAAACAGTAGAGGCTTATATCAGTCCTGCTGAAAAAGGCTTCTCAACAACAGATTTCTTCCAATCTCGACTACATACTGGATTTTGATGCTTTGGAAGCCACTACAGGATAAAATGTGTCTTTGCTTTTGTTCTTTGACACTTACCTTGTCTCCTCTGTTTGCATTTGCATGTTGCTGGGTTGTGACATTTCAGTAACGTCTGATATGATTGGTCCTCCTGTCATTGCACTATTGGAGCAAGAGGCTGTTTCTGTGGATGGCTGTGGAGAAGGAACAGTAAAATAGTTTAATTAAAGGTTTGTGAAGCTCATAGCCTGACAGTCACTATGCAGTTAAAAATATATATATTTTTATATGATAGTCATGATGTCCCAATGCTGGAAACTATAAACACAGTACATCTAGCACCATACTTTGTAAAAATAGTGTAATGGTGAAAGGTAGAGTGGGTTCATACCGACTGGATATAGAACGGTTCATGGAATGGCTCCATTTGGTGGTTATGGCTGAACTTGGAGGCTGGGGGCGTGGTTGAGCCATCGTCCAACATAAGGGGACTAGGAGGGCCAAGCATCACCATGATGGGGAATATAGAGAAATCAATAGTGAATCAATGGAAGTACTTTCTTCTCTTCTGCAATGAAATGCCTTGGAACTGTTAACTCATAATTTATAGAATGAGAGCCTTAGACAGCTGTGTCTGCATAGCCTTACTGGATGAGAGCCGAGGATAAGGGGAAGTAACTGTAACCCTTCTGATGGATTGGAAGGGTGAGTCGAGACAGCAGTGGTAGTTTTGAGAAACTACATTTTTAATAAAGCTACGCTTGTATCGAACATGTAGGCCTTAAAACACTGAAATACACACTTGCTTTTTGACAACAGAGAAAAGTTTTGAATTACATTATGTCATTGACTTTTCTGATAATTTTATTTTATTCATCTTATATCAACCACTGCTGTTTCTATTTTGCAAAGGCAGTGTGCACATAATGTAATATCTCTATCAGCAATATATCTAAAAAAGGTGCTCTCTAGAACCTAGAAGGGTTCTTCGGCTGTCCCCACAGGAGAACCCTTTAAAGAACCCTTTTTGGTTCCAGGTAGAACTCTTTTGGGTTCCATGTAGAATACTTTCCAAACAGGGTTCTACCTGGAACCAAAAAGGGTTATCCTATGGCAGTGGTCATCAACCTTTTCTGAGTCAAGATCACTTCCTGAGTCAAAATGCAAGCTGAGATCTACCACTCTGATTTTTTATTAACATGACTTAAAAAATGTAAGCTTATGCAACAATAACCAATTAAAAACAGTACTGTAGCAATGAGGTTTGTGCAGTAAGCTATAGGCCCAATACATTATCACCGCATACTGGCTTTGCTTGAATTTACCTGCTAATGCATTGTTCGGGACATTTAAAAATATATATATATTTCAAAATTTGAGGTAGGTTATATGATCACAACGGTAATAGATCCATTGTTGTATTACTTTTGAGGCACAGCTGAGTGAGCATACATTTAAATAATTAGCTTTTTATTTTACTGGGCTGATGGTGCCTGCATCTGATGGTCAGTCTCAGCAGAGGGAGAGAGCAGCAGACTGAGGGTCGGTCTCTCAACATCCCTCCGCTCTCCCTTTCCTGCACACTGAACAAAAAGGGACACCGTCTTCCAGCTGATGGCGAAACTCGATTCGCACCGCATTATTTCTGCCTCATGCACAAATTCATGTTGTTACACATATGAACAGAGGAAGTGAAATATTCCTCGATATTAAAAAAGACCCAAGCCGCTAATAATAATAACAACGCAAGCCTATCGATACACTTTCCTACTTATTCATTACTGCTGCACTGCTTGTTGTAGCGCTGAGTGGAAATAGGAAGAACGCGCATTTTATGGGTTATAAAAGTGTTTAATACAAAGTGTTGACAGTGCTGAGTGAGAACTTAAACATGAACTCACTCATAAAAACAGCAGCTCTTTGCTGTATTCGTTGACAGTCTCTGTCTTGTCATGGTTTTAAACGTTTTGAAATCGTTTTGAAATTTTGCTGAAGCTTTCTTTTATGCCTGCTACGTCACTGCAGACTCTGTCATCTGAGCAATCTGATTGGCCAGGTTAGGCATAGTGCACTTGATTTCCTCTCCAGGCCCACCGGGAAGGCAGAGTTTGTACCTTCAGGCACATAAAATGGCAACAGTTTGCCTATCTGGCGCGCAGGACAGCTGAATTGGCTGCACCTACCACAAACAGCCCGAGACTAATAAAAAAAAAAATAGGAACACAAGGCTTTATCGTTGGGTTTTTTACAGAAATGTTTGGCGATCGACTAGAAATGCCTTGGAGATCGACAAGTCGATCGACCGGTTGGCGACCACTGTCCTATGGGGACAGCCGAATAACCCTTTTGAAACCCTTTTTTCTAAGAGTGTTCCATTACTAACCACCAACAGTGGGGCACAATGTCAGCATAAATTGCATTGTAGAAGCCAGCTATGGCACAGTGTTATGAATGTTATTGGAAACGGTATAAACAGATCTGAAAATGTCCAGTTAAAGTGATGTCAGTTCTAAATCTTTTGGCGGTATGAATGTGACAGATGAAATGAGGGAAAATATGAGTGTTTTATGTCACTGTCCCTTGTTCTTTGACTTTGACCGATTTGTTCACACGGGTCACACAAGCTGATGGTGCATTTCCCATAGAGGGTAGAGGGTCATGCGCCCTGGTTCAGTGGGGTGGTGTGGGTGTGAGAGGATGGGAGGGATGGGTGAGGGATTGTGTGTGTGTGTGTGAGGGGCTTAGGGCTCAGTAGGTCTGATTCAGCATTCAGCTCCATTCATCCAAGCTGGGATTGTGTTGCGCGTCAGCTGACCACATACAGCTGAGTTGGCCATTCCCACTGCTGTGTTTGTGTGTTTGTGTGACTATTGTCGATGTGTTAGTATGGTGTGTTAACGAGTGTATGTACATACAAGTGTGTGTGTGTGTGTGTGTGTTTTTGAGTGCATGTATTGTGAATCTTAGCCTTTGTGTGTGTCGAGGACAATGTACTCACAGCTTTCTCTTCATTCCTACAGTGCTGGGTGTGTTTGACTGCATCTGGCTGAAAAGGAACTGAATCAGCTATAAAGGAGCAAAAAACAGAGAATGATTCAGCACCAAAGTAACACACTCTGACTCCCCATTTTCCCTCTCTTTTCCTCTCTCTCTAATTCACACACACTGTATAGTCATGTTAACTGAGAATTTCTCACCTTATTCATGGCTTTCTGCTGCTGGGTGTGGTTCTGTCTCAGTGAGACCACCTCTCTCCACAGCACCTCATTCTGCCTGGAGGAGTAAGACAGACCACTGTGGCATTCACCAGTTTACTATCACCCCTTCACTCACCACCCCGCACGTCCCACGTGTGTGATCTATATGTGTGATTACTGGGCGATGCTCTGATTTCAGCCTGTTCACCCTGATGTGTCCTATCTGAGGGTTCAGCCAGATGTCACCACCACTGATTCCAGATCAGATAGAGACACGTGACAAGACCACCTGTTCTGCTACCTGACACATGCACCACCTGACCAGCACACCTGATGCTATTATAGGGCGCAACAGGTGAGCAGCTGAATGTCAGGTGAGCAGCTGAATGTTCTCTTAAACCAATGTAGACAATAGACCTAACCATTGGAACATATAATGAGGCCAGGGACAATGCATGGGCTACTGAGGATGGACTATGAGTCTGTTACATACAGTATGGCTTAGTATGGTTAGTAATACATTTTGTCCCAGTTCAGTGGCCTTAAACCACATTTTTTATAGCATTACACCAACTACAGTACTGATTATAGTAATTGTATTAATTTAGCAAATTGTTGTTGTAATTATGATTGATGCCATGTATCAGCACATATTGCTACTTACTGTTTCATATCTTGCATCTGACACTCCATGTTCTCTTGTTGGCTGCGCAGTACCTGTACTTCATACAGCAGCTTACTCAAGTCCTCCTGCCGTACTTTAGTCTCTTCACTCTTCACGATGGAGACCTAAACACACAGACAAACAGACACAGATGTCTCACTATGTGTACTTTGTTGGTGTGTGTGTGTGTGTGTGTGTGTTTTTTATTTCCTAGGTTTCTGTCTCACCTTCCTCTTGATGTGCTCCAGCAGGTGTTCGTGGCCTTGCAGGAAGTAGAGGTGCTGAAACTCTGTGTCGTCTCTCTCTGGCTTCACCAGACCACTCTGCTCTATGTTCACCACCTTCCTGAAGCCATCTGTACATCAGCCCAGAGGTTTGCGGCACACAGCAACACACACACACAAACACACATGCACACACACACACCTCAAGAGGCACAAACACACATCCAGAGGCACAAACACTCAAATACATAAATTAATGCATAGCCTACCTACACATAAACAATACAAAAGTCACTCCTACACAATTGACTTCTAAATACTGCTAAATATCTGACAGGGTATGTCTCTATTCTCTAGAGCTGAGGAGAGGTACTCACACATGTTGAGCTGACGAACAAAGCTGGCCATGTTGTTATGTTTGAAGTATTTTGGCAGGACCTCTTTGGCAAACCTGCCCTGGTCGAACACATGGAAGCTGGTCCCAGTCTGAGGGACATAACCAAAATAGGGGTTTGTGTTTAAGTTCTATGAAACACTGGTTAGACATTGACTACCTCAATTCAACATTCAGGGCCAGTTTCCCAGACAAGTTAAAGGGACCAAAATGCAGTTTCAATGGAGATTCTTCATTGAGCATGCTTTTTAGTCCAGGACTAGGCTGTCCGGGAAACCAGCCCAATGTCAAAAACATATAATGCTCAGTTCTATAAATCCTGTGAAGGTTGATCAAGTAGGAAGTGTATTTTTTGCTTTATACCAATAAGTCCATATAACATCTGTTCTGAGAAATGTGTATATCCTAGTTAATTTTTTACAGGCTACCTGGATTAAAACAGAACAGGGGAAGCTTTGCCACTTACATTCAAAATATATATATTCTAAGTTCTAAGAATTCTAAGTGCTAAAATGAAGGTTGAGGGAAAAAACGATGTACCAGAAAACTGTACCCATATCTCTTAGACACTAAATCAATGCGAAGCTTATGGACTTTTGTCATTTCATCATAGTCCAATAGCACATTCTTTAAGTGTTAAACAGGTTGGCTACATGATTTTGAAAATGTTGTTAAAGTCAATATTTCTATCCCCATATGTGTCCAGTAAGCAAAAATCAGTTAATGAACATGATGAAGTCATGATTCTCTCAAAGATGGTTACTCACTTACATTTTGAGGACTCTGTAAGCCAGATTGTGGAGGCTTGGGCATAACAGTAACACAAACAGGTACAAAGATAAAGATGTCAAGGGTTGCTTAGTATGTGGTCTCATTCACCACTTCTTACACTGTGAAGATGTGTGATACAATACTGATATGATCGATACTAATCATACTTTTTGACGATACCCTTAGTTTATAAAGGGAACAACACTGGAAGACATTTACTCGGTTACCCTCCAGATCTATCTAATACTGCCAATGAATGCGAGGCACATGTTTTGGGTTAACCAAAGGTTTAAACACATCCACTTTTCAGTCAACCCGAGTATAAACAGTCATGATATCCAATTAATTTGATAGTCAAACATAGAACTTGTCTATTACTCATAGTTCTATCTTGCCACTGCACCTAACCATTACTTATCTTCTCATTCTTGTAATTTATATCAAACACATTAAATGTATTCAACAGTATGAAAGACCTCTGACTCTCTTTAACCAACTTAACCAATCAGAAGTCAGTGCTTCAGGTACTCACAGCACTCCAGCAGATGAGGTGGTTGGTGTCCGGGTCCTCGACCAGGGTCCACAGTTTGGTGAGGAAGGCAGGCACATTACTGGCATAACCTCCATCCACACCAATAGAGCCAGGAGATTCCTGCATGGCTGCGCTTCAGTTGGAGCAAGGCGGTGTTATTAAGAATATGTGTAAGAGTGTGTATGTGCACAGGTCCTACTCCATCTTTGAGCTGCTTTGCTGCTGACTCTCTCTGGACCAGTCATACGGCCATATCAGGCCCTGTCATCCCTACAGGCCATCGTCAGCACAAACCTGCCCCTGCAGCATCACCATAGCCCTCCAACACAACAAAAGACCCCACTGGAAAACAATACAGGCCATCACAAAGCCTAGAATAATAGCACACTGTCATGCCAGACAATACGATACAGCACAGGAGCGCTGGTGAATACGTGTGTGTGGGTGTGTATACTGAGACTCCTCAATTACTTATCTTCACAGATCATAGACAAACACATAAATATCATATAACAACATCATCCAACCCTTAGAAAGAGTACATAGTACAGTATGTGCTTTGCATGAATTGTGTATCAATGCCCACTGGTTTTGTGTCACAAAGGTTATTGTTTTACCCAAAACAATATAAAGTTATTTTAACTAACTGACTGTCTGATTCCAAATCCCGGTCAGAAATACAAATGAGTTCTTATTTGTGACCATGTAATTGGAATTCTTGTTTGCATCTCTGAAGAATCCTCATTTTTATGTATCTTGATCTGGGTTTAGTCACATGACAAATAGTTAAGCTCCTTAGGCACTTAACAAAAACTGAAACATAAATACAAATAGAAGTAGGGCCTACAATTGTGATGTGATGAAAATCACTGAAACAACACTGAAAAAGAAATACCAAAATACAAAACATAAATGCAAAATAGTGACACTGAAAAATATAGCTTATATTCAAGGCTGACATATAGGCTATGTTCAAAACGAGCAGCAACCTTTGTACAGCATGCTTAGAAAAAAAGCTTCTGGATTTAACCAAAATAGTTCAATTCTTTCTTCATACATGGCACCCCTTAAGGTTCTATATATAACCAAAATTGGTTCCATATAGAACCCTGTATGGAACCCAAGGGTTCTATATGGAACTAGTTTTGGTTCAGTAAAGAAGAACCCTACAAAGGGTTCTATACATTCACTGCACAAAACATTAGGAACACTCTTTCCAAGACTGACCAGGTAAATCCAGGTGAAAGCTATGATCCCTTATTGATGTCACCTGTTAAATCCACTTCAAGACGGTGTAGATGAAGGGGAGGAGACAGGTTAAAGAAGGATTTTTAAGCCTTGAGACAATTGAGACATGGATTGTGTATGTGTGCCATTCTGCGGATGAATGGGCACAACAAAACAGGGTATGGTAGTAGGTGTRAAGCGCACCGGTTTAAGTGTGTCAAGAACTGCAACGCTGCTGGGTTTTTCACTCTCAACAGTTTCCAGTGTGTATCAACAATGGTCCACCACCCAAAGGACATCCAGCCAACTTTACACAACTGTGGGAAGCATTGGAGTCAACATGGGCCAGCGTCCCTTTTGAAATGCTTTCGACACCTTGTGGAGTCCAAGCTCCGACGAATTGAAGCTGTTCTGAGGGCAAAAGGGGTTGCAACTTAATATTAGTAAAGTGTTCACAGTGTGTATGACCTTTATGGGTTCCATATATGAAGCAAGCAATATGGAGACTTATATTTCCCTCACTAACTTTAAACATCAGCTATTTGAGCAGCTAACTGATTGCTGCAGCTGTACATAGCCCATCTGTAAATAGCCCAACCAATCTACCTACCTCATCCCCATATTGTTTTTATTTACTTTTCTGCTCTTTTGCACACCAGTATTTCTACTTGCACATCACCATCTGCTCATCTATCACTCCAGTGTTAATTTGCTAAATTGTAATTACTTCGCTACTATGGCCTATTTATTGCCTTACCTCCTCACGCCGTTTGCACACACTGTATATAGACTTTATTTTTCTTCTTCTATTGTGTTAGACTGTACGCTTGTTTATTCCTTGTGTAACTCTGTGTTGTTGTTTGTCGCACTGCTTTGCTTTATCTTGGCCAGCTCGCAGTTGTAAATGAGAACTCGTTCTCAACTAGCTTACCTGGTTAAATAAAGGTGAAATTAAAATTTAAAATATAACCCTTTCCAGTTAAATCCAGAACCTTTTTTTCTAATAGTTCAGTAGCTTCCTCTGAAACTAGTTATCTGAGTTCAATGGTGAAGGGAAATGTAATGAGTATTGATAGACTTTTTCATCCAACAGAGAAAACTGCCAGTATTTTGATAGATTATTTGGATCATACATCAATGTTTCATTTTAAGGTGGCCTTACAGACCTATTTTTCTTTCAATAATCTATGAAATACATTTTATAGAAAGTGGCTTAAGCTCTTATCTCATACAAAGTCTCCATTTAAACAGGGACAATAGAGCACTTCAATAATCATTCACCCAACACTTTTTTCATGGCACAACAGGGATATTTCACTTTGTTCTGGCCTACAACTTTAAAATAATGGAAGTTTCATTTTTTGTCTTTTTATGTACTGTGGCGCCATCTAGTGCTTTGATGTTTATGGATTCCAATATCACATTTACTACAGATGGCCAGTTCATAGTCAGTGCATACTTTATAGAAAAGGTCAGTACTGCAATAACAAGGTGTCTGATATCCTCTTACATTTGAATGTGATCTTCACAATGACTTCCAGGTGGACCAACAGGATGTCTCCAACAGCTAACCAGGATCAAAGTCTTCATGCAGGCCAAAGATGCCCTCTCTGCCCTGGGAGGATGAAACTTGAGTAGCGCTGGTATATTCAATTTCCAGAGTGCACTGTGCTCTGGGTCAAATGGAGATGAATTGAGCTGCACTGGTCCTAGAGGTCAAAAGTAGATTCGTTTTATAGCAATTAGAAACAGAACTTTGCATAACTGAACTATGTGGTCAGTGTTACAGTATGCTGAACACGTACAAGAGACCTTCAGACAGAATTTAAGTCAAGTGCCTCCTTTTGGGTTAATAAATAGTTTCTTAAGGGAGAGTTAGGTGATGCAGTGCATGCTCTTATACCGTACTATTGTCAGAGTATTTCCAATTTACGCGAGTTGCCAAAGGAGTTACAACCTACTCAGGTAGAGAGATAGGATTTAATTAGATTCCTGTCTGGCAGGCCATTCTGTAGGGAAGGGCTTTGGAGGAAATGGATGGTAGAGAAACAGCACTGCTACATAATGTAAGCAACCTGTCAAAGATACAGTCTGTCTAATATCTCAAAGCAACATTTATCTTTTGGTTTCTGAAAAACAGGAAATAGTTTAGATACTTATCCTGATCATTTATTGATATAAAAAAAGACATTTACATGCTGCAAGCAACTACAAAGCAACACTTTGTATTTTTTTCCCAAATCACTTGTATTTGCATTTAGATGCATTTGACCCCCCATGTGCCTGGGAGAGATCCGGCTGAAATACCTAAGCAGAATCAAAAATGCATTGCATTGATGTTCATTCTCGTGATATCATGGGCATGCTAGACTATGGGGCCTATTTAYGTTTGGGTATGTTACTTTTTAAATGTAGCCAGTTACAGTTACTAGTTACCTGTTCAATTCTAATCAGGACCGTAACTTTTGGATTACCGAAACTCAGTAACGTAATCAGATTATTTTCCGTTGCTTTTGGATTACTTTCCCCTTAAGAGGCATTAGAAGAAGACAAAAATGATCCATCAAACGCAATTAGTGTGTCATCATAATGGTCTCTGACTATTGGTCAGACTTGCTCAGGTGGAACAAACGTAAACGTTCACCTTTTTTCAATGCTGACTTGAATGTTATTGAGAAAACAGAAAGGTGAAGATCCTTTCTGAATTCAAAAGTAATCCAATAAGTAATCATCGTTTTTCAAAAGTAATCTGATTAAAATATTTTAGCTGGTAAAGTAATTGATTGTAGTTACCGTTTTTTGTAATCAGATTACAGACTGATTACAACTGATTACTCCCCAAACACGTCATTGAAATGACGTGGAAACATTGTTGATTCAACCAGTGTGTGCCCAGTGGGTGTTGACAGAACAATGGAATCCATCAGTGAACGTCTAGTATAAATCTATCCATAATGAAGCCCATGCATTGACGTTCTTTTTAATGTCCTGTTTTTTTTCTCAGGCGGAGGATTTGTTTGGATTTCTCTTATCTCCTTCCTCCCTAAACACACAAAGTAAGTACTTCTTTATACCAGGGGAAGGTTGAAGGTCACACCATGGTCAATTCTAGCGTGGGCATTAGAGGATGTATAAACTGACTTGCAAAGCCAAATCTTGTTTGCTCTGTACAGTTTGGATTTACAGCTGTCATGCTTCTTAACAACTCTCTGGGATATGTGGGACGGTAGCGTSCCACCTGGCCAACATCCAGTGAAAATGCAGAGCGCCAAATTCAAATAAATTACTATAAAAATTAAACGTTCATGAAATCACACATTCAATATACTTCTTCACTTCTCAAAGGAAAAACCTCAACCAATTTCTAAAGACTGTTGACATCCAGTGGAAGCGATAGGAACTGCAGGAAGGTCCCTTAGAAATCTGGATTCCCAATGAAAACCTATTGAAAAGAGAGTGACCTAAAAAAAAAATATCTGAATGGTTTGTCCTCTGGGTTTTGCCTGCCAAAATAATTTCTGTTATAGTCACAGACATGATTCAAACAGTTTTAGAAACTTCAGAGTGTTTTCTATCCAATACTAATAATAATATGCATATATTAGCATCTGAGACTGAGTAGGAGGCAGTTTACTCTGGGCACGCTTTTCATCCAAACGTGAAAATGCTGCCCCCTATCCTAGAGAAGTTAAGGCTTATTACACTGTTATATCAGACATATCTGTTCCACCTAATTGAATCCAGTGAAATACATATTTCTGTGAAGTTTTCTAAATCTGTGGCAGGCAGTTACTTAACATGGGTTATGCAATCCTGGGTTTGTCAATCATCAGAAAGGCCCTGGAATTGCTAAAATAAGATGATGAAGGACCTAAAACAGTCTGTGGTTGCCAGTGCAGCCTCTGGGTCATGATCTAGTAAAAAGCTTGGTGTCCCCCAGCAGCACTACCCAGTGTAGTGCATCACCATTTATATAGCATTACGCTCGTGCAAATCTCAATTAGCAGATCATCCATTAGAAAATGACATGTCTTATTCAGCCAGTGGTTTTACTTGTATCTGTATTGAAAGTGCATTTTCACCAACAGTAAACCAGTTGCAAATGTTAGTGTTTTTCTTTTTTCAGAAGTATAAATAGAGAATAGTGGCATGGAGAGGTACAGAATAGTAAGAGAGGACAAATACTCAAAGATGAAGGGAAATAGGAACCCTGTGGTGAGTAATGAAGAAGGTAAAAAACAAGGGGTGGGGTGGCAAGGAGAACAAGCAATAGAGGGGCAGGGAGAGAGAGTATCTTCTCATGCTTTGTTGATTTCAAAAAAGCTTTTGACTCAATTTGGCATGAGGGTCTGCTATACAAATTGATGGAAAGTGGTGTTGGGGGAAAAACGTATGACATAAAACCCATGTACTCTAACAACAAGTGTGCGGTTAAAATTGGCAAAAGAACACAAACATTTATTTCCACAGGGCCGTGGGGTGAGACAGGGATGCAGCTTAAGCCCCACCCTCTTCAACATATGTATCAGCGAATTTGGCGAGGGCACTAGAACAGTCTGCAGCACCCGGCCTCACCCTACTAGAATCTGAAGTCAAATGTCTACTGTTTGCTGATGACCTGGTGCTTCTGTCGCCAACCAAGGAGGACCTACAGCAGCACCTATATATTCTGCACAGATTCTATCAGACCTGAAACCTGACAGTAAATCTCAGTAAGACAAAAATAATGGTGTTCCAAAAAAGGTCCAGTTGCCAGGACCACAAATACACATTCCATCTAGATACCGTTGCCGTAGTGCACACAAAAACAATACATACCTTGGTCTAAACATCAGCGCCACAGGTATCTTCCACAAAGCTGTGAACGATCTGAGAGGCAAGGCAAGAAGGGAATTCTATGCCATCAAAAGGAACATAAAATTCGACATACCAATTAGGATCTGGCTAACAACACTTGAATCAGTTATAGAAGCCATTGCCCTTTATGGTTGTGAGGTCTGGGGTCTGCTTACCAACCAAGGATGAACAAAATGGGACAAACACCAAATTGAGACTCTACATACAGAATTCAGCAAAAATATCCTCTGTGTACAACGTAAAACACCAAATAATGCATGCAGTGTAACGATTGTCCTCCTCCTCTTCGTCCGAAGAGGAGGAGTAGGGATTGGACCAAAGCGCAGCGTGGGAATTAGACATAATGAATTTATTTAAACGAAAAGACYAACACGAAAAARACTTGAGAATATACAAAACAACAAAACGACGTAGACAGACCTGTACTGGAAAAACTTACATAAACACGCAGAACAGGWATAGACTACACAAACCGAAACAGTCCCGTGTGGCGCGACAAACACAGACACGGAAGACAATCACCCACAAACTAACAGTGTAAAACAGCCTACCTATATATGATTCTCAATCAGAGGAAATGAATAACACCTGTCCCTGATTGAGAACCATATAAGGCTAATTAACAATCACACTCCCACATAGAACAAACAACACAGACTGCCCATCCCAACTCACGCCCTGACCAACTAAACACAAACAAAAACAAGAGAAAACAGGTCAGGAACGTGACATGCAGAGCATAATTAGGTCGATACCCGCTAATTATCAAAATCCAGAAAAGAGCCGTTAAATTCTACAACCACCTAATGTCACGTTCGTCATAAGGATTAGACCAAGATGCAGCGTGGTATGTTTCCATCCTTTATTATGGAATAGAAAACTTCAAAGAACAAAAAACAACAAAACAAACAAACGAAACMTGAAGCTATAATAATGCTCACAGGCAACTAAACATTGACAAGATCCCACAAAGCACAATGGGAAAATGGCTACCTAAATATGATCCCCAATCAGAGACAACGATAAACAGCTGCCTCTGATTGGGAACCATACTAGGCCAACATAGAAATATAATTCACCTAGATAACCCACCCTTAAATCACACCCTACCTAACCAACTTAGAGAATAAAAGCTCTCTATGGTCAGGGCGTAACAGCGCGGGCTTCCAGCCTCTCTTACGTGCTGCCTCCTCATACCACCGCTCCTGGGCTGTGGCTGCCTCCTTCTCCTCCCGAGAGCGGCGATTCCTCCAACCTTAGCCCAGGGTCCTTTTCCGTCCATTATTTCCTCCCAAGTCCAGAAACCTGCGATCGTTGTTGCTGCGTTTTCCCTCGCTGCTTGATCCTTGGTTGGTGGGTGATTCTGTAACGATTGTCCTCCCTCTCGTGCGAAGAGGAGGATAGGGATTGGACCAAAGCGCAGCGTGGGAATTAGACATAATGAATTTATTTAAACGAAAAGACAAACACGAAAAACACTGAGATAATACAAAACAACAAAACGACGTAGACAGACGTACTGAAAAACTTACATAAACACGCAGAACAGAATAGACTACACAAACCGAAACAGTCCCGTGTGGCGCGACAAACACAGACACGGAAGACAATCACCCACAAACTAACAGTGTAAAACAGCCTACCTATATATGATTCTCAATCAGAGGAAATGAATAACACCTGTCCCTGAATGAGGACCATATAAGGCAATTAACAATCACACTCCCACATAGAACAAACAAACACAGACTGCCCATCCCAACTCACGCCCTGACCAACTAAACACAAACAAAACAAGAGAAAACAGGTCAGGAACGTGACATGCAGAGCATAATTAGGTCGATACCCGCTAATTATCAAAATCCAAAAAGAGCCGTTAAATTCTACAACCACCTAATGTCACGTTCGTCATAAGGATTAGACCAAGATGCAGCGTGGTATGTTCCATCCTTTATTATGGAATAGAAAACTTCAAAGAACAAAAAACAACAAAACAAACAAACGAAACTGAAGCTATAATAATGCTCACAGGCAACTAAACATTGACAAGATCCCACAAAGCACAATGGGAAAATGGCTACCCAAATATGATCCCCAATCAGAGACAACGATAAACAGCTGCCTCTGATTGGGAACACTAACTAGGCCAACATAGAAATATAATTCACCTAGATAACCACCCTAAATCACACCCTACCTAACCAACTTAGAGAATAAAAGCTCTCTATGGTCAGGGCGTAACAGAACCCCCCCAGCCCCCCCCCCCCCCCCCCCAAAGGTGCGGACTCCGGACGA
>NC_036866.1:20743747-20842704 GCF_002910315.2 Salvelinus sp. IW2-2015 | reverse complement strand
AGATCCCCCCCCAAGCCCCCCCCCCACCCCCCCCCCCAAAGGTGCGGATCCGGACGCAAAACCTGACTCAATAGGGGGGTCCGGTGTGGCATCTACCGTCGGGGCGGCTCCGGTGCGGGGCGAAAATACGCACTACCACTCCGTGTGACACGTCATCGTGGAACCGGAGTGGCTCGTCGCCGAAAGTACCGGACCGGTGTCGTTGCCAAAGGAACCGGACCGTGGTCGTTGCCAGAGGAACCGGACCGTGAATCGTCGCCGGATGCTCCGGTCCATGGATCGTCGCTGGGGGCTTCGGGCCATGGATCGTCGCGGAGGAACCGGACCGTGAATCGTCGCTGGAGGAACCGGACCGGTAAGATCGTCGCCAAGGAACTCCCGACCGATAAGAAAATAGTTGTGCACGGCAAAGACACATCAAAAAGCAGTAATCGAGGCGACAAGGAAGGATCACCGGAATGAGAAACCCCACCCAGAAAGCAAAAAAAGCTGACGGCTCCCAGAGAACGCAAGAGACGAGACCAGTGGAAGAGCAAGAGAAAAAAGAAAGAAGAGAAGCCAAAGACCAAGAAAGAGCAAGCACCAAGAAAGGCCTACCAGCCACCCGACCAAGAAAAGAAAAAGAACAGACGAAGAAAGACGAAAAACAAGACCGAGAGGAAAGACAAGAAGGAGAAAAAGACAAGAACAATACGAGAGAAAGAAAGAAAAAATAAATACAGAGAGAAGAAGGATATTAGGAATAAGCAAAGTGCTTAGGGGCAGATAGGCGATTCTTCTTATTCCTTCTGTTCCAATGTCAGGGATGCGCAAAACCTGACTCAATAGGGGAGGGTCCGGGTGGGCATCTACCGTCGGGGGCGGCTCCGGTGCGGGGCGAAGTACCCACTCCGCTCGTGGACACGTCATCGGAGGAACCGGACCGTGGCTCGTCGCCGGAAGTACCGGACCGTGGGTCGTTGCCAAAGGAACCGGACCGTGGGTCGTTGCCAGAGGAACCGGACCGTGAATCGTCGCCGGATGCTCCGGTCCATGGATCGTCGCTGGGGGCTTCGGGCCATGGATCGTCGCCGGAGGAACCGGACCGTGAATCGTCGCTGGAGGAACCGGACCGTAGATCGTCGCCAGGGACTCCGGACCGTAGATTGTTGCCGGAGGCTCCGGACCGTAGATCGTCGCAGGAGGCTCCGGAATGAGAACCCCCGCTGGCGGCTCCGGACCGCAGACCGTCACTGGAGGCTCRGGACCGCAGACCGTCGCTGGAGGCTCCGGACCGCCGATCGTCGCAGGAGGCTCACTTTCGCACGGCAAGTGCGAGGAGCTGGCACAGAACGCACCGGGCTGTGGATGTGCACTGGAGACACATTGCGTATCTCCACAAAACATGGTGCCTGACTGATCTCACGCTCCTCATGGTGACTGTCTTGCTCCAGACACCAAAACATCCACTCTACCTCATCACTCCCCTCAACTATCTCACAATACTCCTCGCTCAGTCTATCCCAATATTCCTCTTCGCTCTCAGACTCGCCCCTCGGCTTCGCCGACCAACCCGTGTGCCCCCCCACCCAAAAAAATGTGGGGGCTGACTCTCAGGCTTCCGTTGTGAACTTCGGAGTTGCCGTTGATCCTCCTGCGTCTGCTTCCATGGAAGGCTTTCGTCTCCTGCCATTATCTCCTCCCAAGTCCAGGATGTCTTCTCCTCCTGGCCATGCTGCTTGGTCCGTTTGTGGTGGGATCTTCTGTCACGTTCGTCATAAGGAGTAGACCAAGATGCAGCGTGGTATGTTTCCATCCTTTATTATGGAATAGAAAACTTCAAAGAACACACCCCGACCTAACCAACATAGAGAATAAAAGCTCTGTTCACAAACACAAACAGACCCCACAGAACCCCAGGACAGCAACACAATTACACCAAACCAAATCATGAGAAAACTAAAAGATAATTACTTGACACATAGGAAAGAATTAACAAAAAAACTGAGCAAACTAGAATGCTATTTGGCCCTAAACAGAGAGTACACAGTGGCAGAATACCTGACCACTGTGACTGACACAAAATTAAGGAAATCTTATGTACAGAGTCTATGTACAGACTCAGTGACCGTAGCCTTTCTATTGAGAAAGGCCACCGTAGGCAGACCTGGCTCTCAAGAGAAGACAGGCTATGTGCACACTGCCCACAAAATAAGGTGGAAACTGAGCTGTACTTCCTAACCTCCTGCCAAATGTATGACCATATTAGAGATAGCAAGATGTGTGACCTGTTGCCACAAGAAAAGGACAACCACTGAAGAACAAACACCATTGTAAATACAACCCATATTCATGTTTATTTATTTTCCCTTTTGTACTTTAACCATTTGTACATTGTTACAAAACGGTGTATATATACATAATATGACATTTGACATGTCTTTGTTATTTTGGAACTTCTGTGAGTGTAATGTTTACTGTTCATATATTATCTACTTCACTTGCTTTGGCAATGTTAACATATGTTTCCCATGCCAATAAAGCCCCTTGAATTGAATTCAGAGCAATAGAAAGCACAGGGGGCAGGCGAGAGAGCAATAGAGGGAAGGGGGCAGGGAGAGAGAGAGCAATAGAAGAAGGGGGGCAGGGAGGAGAGCAATAGAGGGAAGGGCAGGGAGAGAGAGCAATAGAGGAAGGGGCAGGGAGAGAGCAATAGAGGGAAGGGGCAGGGAAAGAGAGCATAGAGGGAAGGGCAGGGAGAGAGAGCAAATAGAGGGAGGGGGGAGGGAGAGAGCAATAGAGGAAGGGGCAGAGAGAGAGCAATAGAGGGAAGGGGCAGGGAGAGAGAGCAATATCAAATCAATGTATTTATATAGCCCTTCTTACATCAGCTGATATCTCAAAGTGCTGTACAGAAACCCAGCCTAAAACCCCAAACAGCAAGCAATGCAGGTGTAGAAGCACGTGGCTAGGAAAAACTCCCTAGAAAGGCCAAAACCTAGGAAGAAACCTAGAGAGGAACCAGGCTATGAGGGTGGCCAGTCCTCTTCTGGCTGTGCCGGGTGGAGATTATAACAGAACATGGCCAAGATGTTCAAATGTTCATAAATGACCAGCATGTCAAATAATAAATCACAGTAGTTGTCGAGGGTGCAGCAAGTCAGCATCTCAGGAGTAAATGTCAGTTGGCTTTTCATAGCCGATTCATTAAGAGTATCTCTACGCTCCTGCTGTCTCTAGAGAGTTGAAAACAGCAGGTCTGGGACAGTAGCACGTCCGGTGAACAGGTCAGGTTTCCATAGCGCAGGCAGAACAGTTTAAACTGGAGCAGCAGCACGGCCAGGTGGACTGGGGACAGCAAGGAGTCATCATGCCAGTAGTCCTGAGGCATGGTCCTAGGCTCAGCCCTCGAGAGAGAGAAAGAAGAGAGAATTAATTAGAGAGAGCATACTTAAATTCACACAGGACACCGGATAAGAACAGAGAAGTACTCCAAATATAACAAACTGACCCTAGCCCCCGACACATAAACTACTGCAGCATAAATACTGGAGGCTGAGACAGGAGGGTCAGGAGACACTGTGGCCCCATCCGATGATACCACCGGATAGGCCAAACAGGAAGGATATAACCCCACCCACTTTGCCAAGCACACCCCCACACCACTAGAGGGAAGGGGGCGGGAGAGGAGGCAATAGAGGAGGGGCAGGGAGAGAGAGCAATAGAGGAAGGGGCAGGGAGTGAGCAATAGAGGGGAGAGGGCAGGGAGAAGAATATTGGGGGGGGCAGGGAGAGGAGCAATTGAGGGAAGAGGGGCAGGGAAGCGAGCAATAGAGAGGGGCAGGGAGAGAGGGAAATAGAGGGGAGGGGGCAGGGAGAGAGAGCAATAGAGGGGAGGGGGCAGGGAGAGAGGAAATAGAGGGGGGGGCAGGGAGAGCGACCAAGAGAGGGGCAGGGAGAGAGAGCAATAGAGGGAAGGGGAGGAAGCGAGCAATAGAGGGGAGGGGGGCAGGGAGAGAGGGAAATAGAGGAGAGGGGGCAGGAGAGAGAGCAATAGAGGGAGAGGGGCAGGAGAGAGAGACAAAGAGGGAGGGGCCCGGAGAAAAGATAATAATTGGGGAGGGGGGCAGGGAGAGAGGCAATAGAGAACGAGCGGGCGGGAGAGGAGCAATGCAGAGGAGATGTGGGGCCGGGAGAGGAGAGCAATAGAGGAGAGGGGCAGGGAGAGCGAGCGAGCAAGCAATGGAGGGGAGAGGGTCTCCATCAACCTGGGAGAGGCGAAGAGTCAACTTTATGAAAATGTCAAACTCCGCCAGTGATTCATGAGTCACACCATTCAGGAATCAATGTCCCTGGAACCAAGTCTCATACACTTAACAGCCATCCAGTCGATGGCCAATTGCATTGCGCTCATCAAGCCAGCATAGATCCTATTTGTAGCTCGAGTCAGACGAAGCCTGAGGTAGACAGCAGAGTCAGATGGGGTCCTCATGGGTATGATAAGCAGTATTGGACTGGCCCTTGATTGATTGATAGGATCCTCTCCTGCCCTGACACTCCAATAAGATACAGTAGACTAAGGTCCAGCTGCTGACTGTTAGCTTTTGCAGTTGAATCTGGACCCTCACCAGGCTGTTACTCTGCAGAATGCCAAAGACCAGAGGGGTTGAGAGAGATACTGGTCCCACAGGTACAGTATTGTTGTAGGGTGGGAAGATATTGGAGCCAGCAGAAATTGAAACAGAGTCTGTTAAGAGGATTGCTTCTGCTCCTGTTCGCAGTGAGTCAGGTGTTCTTCCGACTATACTTTTCCCTTGAAATCGTATCGTGAAATCATACCCTACTTTCCTCCATTATTATCTTTATGGAGCTGGCATTCAATGTATGTGGCATTATAATTTGATTTAAACCCTTTTATCCAGATATTGGTCTGAGAGGTTTTCTGTGGTTTTTTTTACATTGAAACGACCAGCTTTTGTGTTACACACCTACAGTGTCCTACTGATGAAGAAAATGATAGTTTTTATAATTACGTTCTAAGACAATATGTTGACAATATGAAAGCTCTTCAGCAAACCAACATTTACATAAATGTGTTTTGTGTCTTGTTTATGATGGTAGTTATTGCATTACATGACTGTTTGTATGTTCATATTTGTACACATTAAATGAATGTACAGTATCTGATATCTATCCCTTTTTCCTTCGGGCCCTCCTTCACTCATCCACTTGGTTCCGTCCCTGATTTCTCCCCCACTGTAGTTGAATGTCATTTCAGTGTGTTTAATTCAGAAGAAAGCTGGAAGAGGCAGTTCTATACTCTCCTTCTCTCTTCCTCTCAGCTCTCTACATTATTCAGAGACAGTGGTTTTAAGAGTGAGGGCCCCAAAGTGCCTTTCCTTTACTCATGCTCCACAGAGCTGCTCAAGGAGCTCCCCCCTCCTGGAACCCCTCATGTCAGGGCCGACCCCGTCCCCACAGACTCTCCCCAAATACGGGAGGCTAAAAACACAGCATGGTGTCCTCCGAGATCACTTAAGAAGCAGAAGCACAGACTACAATAGAGAACCTCTCTTTTATTTATAGCTAGGAGCTGCAGAGCACACCATTGGAGGGTGCAGAACAAGAGTCAGTCCGGGGCCTGCGGCGAGGGTTCCCAGTCCGGGGCCTGAGGCGAGGGTTCCCAGTCCGGGGCCTGAGGCGAGGGTTCCCAGTCCGGGGTTGGCAACGACGGTCCCCGCACCAGAGGCGCCACCAYAGMGGMGGGGGGGGGGGGGSYGAGGTGGAGCGGGGTCTACGTCCCGCACCGGAGCCGCCGCCGTGAATAGATCCCACCCGGACCCTCCCATATAGAGTCAGGTTTTGCGGCCGGAGTCCGCACCTTTGGGGGGGGTACTGTCACGCCCTGGCCATAGAGAGGCTTTTATTCTCTATTTTGGTTAGGCCAGGGTGTGACTAGGGTGGGCATTCTAGTTTCTTTATTTCTATGTTTTGTATTTCTATGTTTTGGCCGGGTATGGTTCTCAATCAGGGACAGCTGTCTATCATTGTCTCTGATTGGGAATCATACTTAGGCAGCCTTTTTTCCTTTGGTGTTTGTGGGTAGTTATCTTTGTTAGTGGCACTATAGCCCTGTTAAGCTTCACGGTTGTTTCTTAGTTTCTTGTTTTGTTGGTGACATTTACAATAATAAAAAGAAAATGTACCCTCATCCTTCCAACAACGGCCGTGACAATGTAATTACCATGTAAACTCATAGTGATGCATGATATATTGTTAAAGTAACTTTTAAAAGTTTATATTCGGTTAACTCATACTCAAATAATGTTGTTAACTCCTCCTATACTCGTATTTGTGGCTAAAGCATACATTGGAGAAAAAACACTTCAGGCAGACCGTTAAAAAAATTCTTGCTATTTCCTCATAGAGGATCATGTCGTCCTCCTGAGGAGGATAAACTGGTCAATCAGTGGTCTACTCTCATTAATATTTTTAATGACTGGAATAAGCCCACACAATTCTGTTGTTTGTGTACGCTCACACCATTCCAACATAGAAAATATGCTTTTTAACATACTTAATAACCTTTTTTTTAAGGAAAACTATTTCACTCATATTGTAATTAATTATAGGTCATATTTCATAGAAATATGGAAACACTGGACAGTTACTTTAATTAAAACACATCACAAAATAAACAAATTATTTTTAAAAATAAAACAGTACATCATAAAACATCAGACTGCCTGTTGTAGAGTAAAAACACAATCATACACTCACTACATTTTCCTGGAAAGGAAGTATGACTGGTACTGTGACTTATAATGTTGCATTTTTTTGTGAAGTTGCTTGTTATAGACAAGATAGGATTCTGATTGTATCTTTTCTGGGTTACAACCGACACTAAAGATGTCAGGGAAAGGCCAAGCATGAGTTTTTCCTGGAACATCTGGAGCAAGCTAAGCTTGGTGTGTGGTTAAACATGCCATGAAAGCCATGAAAACAAAGAAAGGAGAAACAACAACAAACATCCTTCAGAACATCTGATCTGAAGGTACATAGGTCCAGTCCAGTCAATGGTGTCCATTCAAAGGTCAACATTTTCATTGTAGTTGTTATGAAACCCTCTCAAACATCATGACTCTCTATTTCCAGGGGCTGCATGTGCCATTAAAAAGCACTCTGCAGCCTGAGATACATATATGGTGCTTAGTCCTATATCTACTTTATCAATAATAGGCCCCTGAACCTTTGAAATGTCTGCTGGTGAGTTGTATTTGTCTGGGTGTTTGTAGTTTAATAATAGTTAACAATGGTATTAGCTAAAGGTGGCGATTTAGAATAATAAAGGATTAGCCCATGAGATACAAATGTTTATGGGTCAATGACATTAAGTTGAATGTAAGGGAAAGGGGGATACCTAGTCAGTTGTATAACTGAATGCATTCAAATTAAATGTGTCTTCCGCATTTAACCCAACCCCTCTGAATCAGAGAGGTGCGGGGGGCTGCCATAATCGACATCCACGTCTTCGGCGCCCGGAGAACAGTGGGTTAACTGCCTTCCTCAGGGGCAGAACGACAGATTTTTACCTTGTCAGCTCGGYGATTTGATCGAGCAACCTTTCGGTTACTGGCCCAATGTAGTAATGACCTCATTGACCGATTTGTGTATGCTGTTAGTTATGAGGTGTATGTACAATAGAGGCGACTCCGGGATGCTGGCCTTCTAGGAGTTCCTCAGAGTTCCTCTGTCCAGTGTCTGTTCTTTTGCGCATCTTAATCTTTATTTTTATTGGCCGGTCTGAGATATGGCTTTTTCTTTGCAACTCAGAGTTGCCTCTTCACTGTTGACGTTGAGACTGGTGTTTTATTAATTTATTTATTAAATGAAGCTGCCAGTTGAGGACTTGTGAGGACTTGTGAGGCGTCTGTTTCTCAAACTAGACACTCTAATGTACTTGTACTCTTGCTCAGTTGTGCACCGGGGCCTCCCACTCCTCTTTCGATTCTGGTTAGAGCTAGTTTGCGCTGTTCTTTGAAGGGAGTAGTACACAGCGTTGTACGAGATCTTAATTTTCTTGGCAATTTCTTGCATGAAATAGCCTTAATTTCTCAGACCAAGAATAGACTGACAAGTTTAAGAAGAAAGTCCTTTGTTTCTGGCCATTTTGAGCCTGTAATCGAACACACAAATGCTGATGCTCCAGATACTCAACTATTCTAAAGAAGGCCAGTTTTATTGCTTCTTTAATCAGAACAACTGTTTTCATCTGTGCTAACATAATTGCAAAAGGGGTTTCTAATGATCAATTAGCCTTTTAAAATGATAAACTTGGATTAGCTAACACAACGTGCCATTGGAACACAGGAGTGATGGTTGCTAATAATGGGCCTCTGTACGCCTATGTAGATATTCCATAAAATATCTGCCTTTTCCAGCTACAATAGTCATTTACAACATTAACAATGTCTACACTGTATTTTTGATAAATGTTATGTTATTTTAATGGACAAAACATTTGCGTTTCTTTCAAAAACAAGGGCATTTCTAAGTGACCCCAAATTTTTGAACGATAGTGTATGTTCTCATTGAGACATGTCTAAATGCGGATTACCCAACACACATCCGCCCCTCCCTCCTCACTTTCCCTTAAATCTTTCATATAGCATGGTCTTGGAGGTACATGGTCTGTTTCAATGGATTATGAGGGATTTGATGGCCATGTTTTTACAGTGTTTGGTGGATTATGTAGTGTATTCTGGTGACTGTTTAGGATTGTATTATCCACTCCTCTATTAATATATGTATTATTCCTATAATGTCAGGGAGAGAAGCGTACAATGTGTAAATGGAAGATGACTTAGTCACATTGTGGTTCTGTGAGGGTTCTGTGAGGGTTCTAGGTTCTGTGAGGGTTCTGTGAGGGTGAAATTACCTGTGGATGATTGAGTCCTCTGATGCTGTAATAAATGTCACCAGGTCTATTATAACAAATTATTAATTTAGTGTACATATCTCTATGTATTATTACCACTTTTCGGTAGTAAAATAGAAAAACATAGCTAACTATATCTTGACATTAATAGCATAGGATATGTGATTTGATTACATTTTCATCATGCAAACTGGCATAGGATTATGTAACATGAAYATTTATTTAGTCTTGTTTTTCTTTTGTATTTATATGTAACAGGATAGGCTTAGTGGCCAGTCTTCAAAAAGTGCTTTATTTTGGAGATGCTCCTATTGGAGGTAGAACAATACACAACCATGTTTTTTCACATCTCTAATGTCTCCCATTTATCAAATGGATGGTTGGGATTTTTTTTTACTGCATAGTGCGTCAATTTATAGACATTGAGACACAGTCCCTAAACGCAGAATAATGCCTGGCTGGAGGGGGAGTGGGCCACATAAGCTCATGGAGCCCAATATTGTACGCTCTGATATGGCTAAAATGTGGAATACAAGTAGTCAGTTGTCTGCCCTACATACACAAACAAACATCATTAGGATATTGTAATGCATCTTGGAAATATAGAACTGTAAACACATAGATACAATAGGCAGAAATATCATCCAGGAATATTTATAATGAATGTAAGCTTTACTTTTTGGTAGCGGATTAATAGACAACATTCCAAGTCCAATTTATTGTCATTCAGTGCTGTATGGTAATGACTGACAAAAATACATATAGTTACACATTTTTTTGAGGAGAACAATTGGGCTGAGGCAGTGAAAACTCTAATTGCTTTTCAGTCAAAGGTTCCTCCGTAGACTGTATATGTTCAGCCTCTTGCAATTACGTTAGTGGGCGCTCCTAAGATTTGACTCCAAATCAGAGGAGGCTGGTGGGAGGAGCTATATGAGGATGGGCTCGTTGTAATGGCTGGAATGGAATTAATGGAATGGTATCACACACATCAAGCATATGGTTCGGTTCCAAATATTCCATTCCAGCCATTACAATGAGCCCATCCTCTTATAGRTCCTCCCACCAGCCTCCTTTGCTCCAAATCCATTATGGTGTCCAAAATCCAATATTGTTGCCACAATACCATTAAATGGAAGTTTGATCACCTGTATGAACATCTTTTAAATGAGAGACATCTTTCAGATTTGTGTACTGTACTCAATAGTATTTCTGTGTAATTCAACTATGTTGCAACCTGGCCAGGCCCCGGGAACTATACTGAACAAAAATATAAATGCAACGTGTAAAGTGTTGGTCCCATGTTTCATGACCTG
This sequence comes from Salvelinus sp. IW2-2015, assembly GCF_002910315.2. Taxonomy (NCBI): domain Eukaryota; kingdom Metazoa; phylum Chordata; class Actinopteri; order Salmoniformes; family Salmonidae; genus Salvelinus; species Salvelinus sp. IW2-2015. The sequence goes on along the minus strand of NC_036866.1, from coordinate 20,832,471 downwards.
AAATAAAAAATCCCCTACATTTTCCATGCGCACAAAAATATTATTTCTCTCAAATGTGCACAAATTTGCTTACATTCCTATTAGTGAGCATTTCTCCTTTGCCAATATAATCCATCCACCTGACAGGTGTGGCATATCAAGAAGCTGATTAAACGGCATGATCATTACACAGGTGCACCTTATGCTGGGACAATAAAATGTGCAGTTTTGACACACAACACAATGCCACAGATGTCGCAAGTTTTGAGGGAGCATGCACTTGGCATGCTGACTGCAGGAATGTCCAGCAGTGCTGTTGCCAGAGAATTTAATGTTCATTTCTCTGTCATAAGCTGCCTCCAACTTTGTTTTACAGAATTTGTCAGTACGTCCAACCTGCCTCACAACCACAGACCACGTGTAACCACGCCAGCCCAGGACCTCCACATCCAGCTTTTTCACCTGCGGGATCATTCTGATTGGCTGGGTCTGGCTCCCCAGTGGGTGGGTCTGGCTCCCCAGTGGGTAGGCCTATGCCCTCCCAGGCCCAGCCATGGCTGCACCCTGCCCAGTCATGTGAAATCTGCTGCTAAAGCTGCAGCTCTACGTCTCTCTGGTCTGATATTTGTATTTATTATGTATCCCCATTAGTTGCTGCCAATGCACTCTTCCTGGGGTCTGGCAAAATTATACAATTTTAAAAACATTACAATACATTCATTACAGAATTCACAACACACTAAGTCTGTGCCCTCAGACCCATACTCCACTACCACATATCTACAACGCAAAATCCATGTGTACGTGTGTGTATAGTGCATAGTGTATAGTATGTTATCATGTGTCTGTGCCTATGTTCGTCTTACTTCACAGTCCCCACTGTTCCATAAGGTTTAATTTGACCTGCTTTTTAAATCTGATTCTACTGCTTGCATCAGTTACCTGACGTGGAATAGAGTTCCATGTAGTCATGGCTCTATATAGTACTGTGCGCCTCCCATAGTCTGTCCTGGACTTGGGGACTGTGAAGAGACCTCTSGGGGCATGTCAATATGCTAATACTTAACCCATKATTTTATAGAGTTTGATCGAAAGGGCGGTTCCGTCAGGCTGTCACGCTCTCTGACCTCACTAACGGGCGTGACGTGTCACTGTGCAAAGTTTATGTAAAACAATTATCTCTTATGGCTCCTAAAATCATGCCCCTCTCTTAACAAAAACACTTTCATAATTTTTCATATTTCATGCACAACGCATCGGCTGGAAACTTTGTACATGTAGTGGGTATACTTTCCAAATTACAGTAATTCCTTTCTAACATTTTTAATGTCGTCACAAAATAACTAATGAAAGGACATTAGGGTTCTATAGATCGCTGCTAACCATTCCCCACTTCCTATGTTAGAAATATTGTTCCAGTAGTTGCTTTTGAATGTGTTAGAGCTTCGGCAGGGAAAAGTCTCTTGAAACAAAGATACATTCCTTTGGTGAATTTCGAGAGGGAGACCTGAATCTTCTCTGTTTGATTTACAACAGGGTGTGAATTGTTAACCCCCACCAGTTCCCTCCTGTCTCCCTCTGCGGTTGAGAGGGGGTCTGGTTGAAATCATTCATTTCAAACCTGATCTGACSTATTTGAATCCTCACAGGACACTCATGACACTGTGTACCCTGCTTTGACCCTGCCCTATCTAGAACCTGTCTTGTTACATTAACAGAACCCGATATGATTTCCACTATATCCCTGCAATTCATTTAGCAAATGTTGAAAGTGACTTTGAATTATCCAATGGTTATAATTTACGTTGAAAATATCTCTAATACATTAACATAAAAGTAAAGTAACTTTTTTCTGTCCCTCCCCCCTCTCCCCCGTCTCCCCCTTTTCACCTTCAACCATCCACTCACAAGCAGCATGCCCATGTAAAGCTGTGGTGGATGGATTAGTTTGCTATTTAAAATTGTGCTGTCAAATCAGTTCAGTGCTTTGCATTCCTTTGAGACTTTTTTATATTATTTTATAATCATTTTATAATTTTATAAAATTATTTTTGATATGTTGCGAAATACAGGGCTTAGTTATTAATACTCATTGAGAATGTAAGCATATTTATAGGAAGCTAAATTAAATGAGTTTGGTGGTGCTGTAGTGCAGAGATGCCCTGTATTTGTCTGGGAGAAGGCCTCAAACACTGAATTCTAGGTTACAGTTCCATTATGTGGTGTGATGCTTTGGCTGAGTTGTAAGGAGGGCTAATACATTTGACATTCGATAACTTAATAAATTAACTTGGGGCTCCCGAGTGGCGCAGCGGTCTAAGACACTGCATCTCAGTGCAAGAGGTGTCACTACAGTCCCTGGTTCAATTCCAGGCTGTATCACATCCAGCTGTGATTGGGAGTCCCATAGGGTGGTGTACAATTGGCCTAATGTCATCCAGGTTTGACTGGGGTAAGCTGTCATTGTAAATAAGAATTTGTTCTTAACTGACTTGRCTAGTTAAATACAAATTTCATCAGATGCTCTGAAAAGTAACTCAATGACTGCTGTCATTCTATGTTTGTCTCTCGATTTCTTACACCTCTCTTTCTGTCTGCCTAGATATGGTAATGAATTGACTCTTCTGTACAGCTCGATTCTCTCTGTACAGCTCGATTCTCTCTGTAGCTGCTCAGAGTTGTCCTTTTCTCTCTCCCCACCTTCCTCGCCACAGCTGTGACTTGTGAAGGTAACAAAAGCTGTTAATATTGCTTTGCCCTCTTGAGAATGCAGCAGACGAGTGTGAATTAAATCCTTTCACATCAGCCAGTGTTACAATATCTATGCCTCGCTTCCTGTCCTCTACTGTCGTTCTCTCTTCCCCGTTATCTTCATTTTTTCTTGTCATCCCTCCCACTGTATGTAAGGGACCTGAACTGCTTGTGTACTCTAAGTATTACCTCAATTACCTCGACTAACCGGTGCCCCCGCACATAGAGTCTGTCCCAGTACCCCCTGTATATAGTCTTGCTATTGTTATTTTACTGCTGCTCTTTAATTACTTTATACTTTTTTTCCCTTATTCTTATTCATATTTTTTAAACTGTATTGTTGGTTAGGGGCTTGTAAGTAAGCATTTCACTGTAAGGTCTACACTTGTTGTATTCGGCGCATGTGACTAATACAATTTGATTTGATTTGACTATACCACTAACTCACTTCAGTCAATCAGCATCCAGGACCCAAAGTGCCAAGTTTATAATAAGTATTATACCACTAACTCACTTCAGCCAGATCAGTTGCACAGCTTAAATGTTATATTATTAGATGACAATGATTTATCATGTTCATTATGAAGGAGGCCAGCCCAGGCAAATATTCAGGCTTTTAATTGTCCATTAGGCTACAGAATGAGGTTCGAGGAGAGAGGTTTACAGAGGAGGTTGGATAATTTAAGAAAGGACCAGAATTATGAATGTTCAGGCTGGAGCTTTCTGACAATTCATTAAAAAGCTTCCCTGGGAGAAGCCTCAGCGGTCTGGAGAGAATTATACTGCCTGTTATGGCAGGGACTGAGAGATTGCCACTCCATGGCCACCCCACTCTCAGGGACACTGCTCATCTGGCAAGGGCTGAATGTTGCTCATCATGTCTCAGAGATCTATCACAGAGCTCCTTCAGACTCTGCTGCTGAAGTTACAATCCTCTGTCCTTATTTAATTTCCAGACATTGAACAAGTAGGTCAAGACTGGATGTTGAAAAAGTCAACTGTCGTGAGTCAGCATTTCCATCAAGTTTGAATATAGAGATGGAGATATCTGAGATAAAATCTGACCTCTGGCACTTTCACAGTGAATTAGTCAAATGAGTAACTGTTAGGGTATCATTATTTTTGATTTGGCTGCTGCTGAGAACAGTACGTGATGAACTCGTTAGAGTGAATTATTTTGTATAGATCTTTATTGAGGACCCGATATTACGAAAAGGCTACAATTTGTGGTGACGATGATGACACATGAACTTGACATGTTCTGAATGTTGACCAATATCCTTCATACCACACACGCACACACACACACACACACACTCACACATTCAAACACACACAGACCTTCACCCCTAGGGAATAATATTTTTTATCGCTAAACATTTAATATAATGTTGATAATTGATTACTTATGAAAAAGGCATATCATATTAGAATAAAGAATACTTTTCATCTAATGGACTGAATCAGTTTCATCCAGTGTTGTTTAGCTCCCTCATGGCTGCCTCTTGCACGGTTCCTGGGAACCTTGCATCATATCATATGTATTCATTGTACAACAGAAGCAAATATATTATCACAGCTTGTTACTTAGATAAGTGATTTTTGAGAGGGGGATTTTTCACAAGAACTCTTTCTCTTGCTAATTGTTGTTTATAATTTATAGAGGAAGATTACTGGCATTCACTCACAGCCAACATGATTTTTTAGTAATCATACCCCTTCACTAATCTACTCATCATCTACTCTCCGACCTTGGAACCCGATATCCATCACGTTTCACAGTTTATTATAAAATCATATCTTAGAATGACTGCTCATTTTCATTTTTTCTGACAGTAATCTTAATAGCATCTAGTAATTGATTTATGGAAGATGCTGTCATCAGCATATTATCTGCAATATCCACACAAAAATGAATGGTGTTCCATAGAAATATTGAGGTTGTTAATGGTAACTTCAGTAATAGTGTATAAAGAAAGCCATACAATAGACAAAGCCTTTATTTCATCTCCCATGGACCTATCACCTGCTAATTTGTTCCACAGGACCGCAGAGCAGGTTATAGGTCAGCCAATTGTTGAGATCACCATGAAATAGCAGCTGAAATCCCTGAATGATCAAAGGGGATTAAATTCAATTACATGAAAATAAGGTAATGGGAAAGGAAACATCTGTTTCAGAAAGAGAGAGTATAAAAGAGAACCTGACATGTTTATAATTAAGAATGCTTGTGTGACTGTATTTGTGCGTATGTCATTGTTAAGCGGATGTACTGATATGATTGAATGCATTGTAATCTGCATAGGCTGACAGAAGACAAGTGCTGGCTGACTTCTATGTAATGGTGTGTGGGCGGACATCCACAATCATCCCACAGCCGCTTATGTGTTGTTTCAGTTCTCTCTATTATCATGAAAGGAACACTCAATGTTACACTGGAGAACATAGACCAGAAATCTATGGCTAAATTTGCCATATGAGAACTAGCAAATTGTAGTATGTAGTGAACATGTTGATGCATCAATTTGGAGCACAGGTGTCCTTCTTCAGAGACGTAATGATAAAGGAGGGCACTAGACTAGAGTAATATAGGAGGCCACTATAGTAAGTTATTTTCAGTCATTCAGATGACTGTGTGTGCTGTAAGGAGCACTATGGGCGATCTGCAAGGATCTGCCCTGCACATACAGCCTTTGAAGAGGCTGGTTATGGCACACTGCACAGCAGGCCAACTGGCTTCATGTGCACTGGGTGACAGCCCTAAATAATGAATTTCATGCCACTGTATTGAATAATGGCTATCATGTGACATACATTCAATAGTCTTGTAAAATGACTTAATTGTCACAACAAATAAATCAATGAATGAACCGACTGCAGCTATGGAACCCTGACCTGTTCACCGGACGTGCTACCCTGTCCCAGACCTGCTGTTTTCAACTCTCTCTACCACACCTGCTGTTTTCAACTCTCTCTACCACACCTGCTGTTTCAACCTCTGAATGCCCGGCTATGAAAAGCAAAGTGACATTTACTCATGATGTACTGACCTGTTGCACGTCTACAACCACTGTGATTATTATGTAACCCTGCTGGTCATATATAAATGCTTGAACATCTTGGAGAAAAATCTGGCTTTAATGGTCATGTATTGTTATAATCTCCACCCGGGACAGCCAGAAGAGGACTGGCCACCCCTCAGAGCCTGATTCCACTCTAGGTTTCTTTCTAGGTCCCTGCTTTTCTGGGGAGTTTTTCCTAGCCACTATGCTTCTACTGTACTACTTCTACTGTATTGCTTGCTGTTTGTAGTTTTAGGCTGGGTTTCTGCTGATCTGATCTGCTGATCTGCTGATGTAAAAAGGGCTTTATAAATACATTTGATTGATTGATTGACTACAGTCGTGGCCAAAACTTTTGAGAATGACAAGAATATTAATTTTCACAAAGTTTGCTGCTTCAGTGTCTTTAGATATTTTTGTCAGATGTTACTATGGAATACTGAAGTATAATTACAAGCATTTCATAAGTGTTAAAGGCTTTTATTGACAATTACATGAAGTTGATGCAAAGAGTCAATATTTGCAGTGTTGATCCTTCTTTTTCAAGACCTCTGCAATCCGCCCTGGCATGCTGTCAATTAACTTCTGTGCCACATCCTGACTGATGGTAGCCCATTCTTGCATAATCAATGCTTGGAGTTTGTCAGAATTTGTGAGTTTTTGTTTGTCCACCCGCATCTTGAGGATTGACCACAAGTTCTCAATGGGATTTAGGTCTGGGGAGTTTCCTGGCCATGGACCCAAAATATCGATGTTTTGTTCCCCGAGCCACTTAGTTATCACTTTTGCCATATGGCAAGGTGCTCCATCATGCTGGAAAAGGCATTGTTCGTCACCAAACAGTTRCTGGATGGTTGGGAGAAGTTGCTCTCGGAGGATGTGTTGGTACCATTCTTTATTCGTGGCTGTGTTCTGAGGCAAAATTGTGATTGAGCCCACTCCCTTGGCTGAGAAGCAACCCCACACATGAATGGTCTCAGGATGCTTCACTGTTGGCATGACACAGGACTGATGGTAGCGCTCACCTTGTCTTCTCCGGACAAGCTTTTTTCCGGATGCCCCAAACAATCGGAAAGGGGATTCATCAGAGAAAATGACTTTACCCCAGTCCTCAGCAGTCCAATCCCTGTACCTTTTGCAGAATATCAGTCTGTCCCTGATGTTTTTCCTGGAGAGAAGTGGCTTCTTTGCTGCCCTTCTTGACACCAGGCCACCCTCCAAAAGTCTTTGCCTCACTGTGCGTGCAGATGCACTCACACCTGCCTGCTGCCATTCCTGAGCAAGCTCTGTACTGGTGATGCCCCGATCCCGCAGCTGAATCAACTTTAGGAGATGGTCCTGGCGCTTGCTGGACTTTCTTGGGCGCCCTGAAGCCTTCTTCACAACAATTGAACCGCTCTCCTTGAAGTTCTTGATGATCCGATAAATGGATGATTTAGGTGCAATCTTACTGGCAGCAATATCCTTGCCTGTGAAGCCCTTTTTGTGCAAAGCAATGATGACGGCACGTGTTTCCTTGCAGGTAACCATGATTGACAGAGGAAGAACAATGATTCCAAGCACCACCCTCCTTTTGAAGCTTCCAGTCTGTTATTCGAACTCAATCAGCATGACAGTGATCTCCAGCCTTGTCCTCGTCAACACTCACACCTGTGTTAACGAGAGAATCAGTGACATGATGTCAGCTGGTCCTTTTGTGTCAGGGCTGAAATGCAGTGGGCATGTTTTMGGGGGTTTCAGTTCATTTGCATGGCAAAGAGGGACTTTGCAATTAATTGCAATTCATCTGATCACTCTTCATAACATTTTGGAGTATATGCAAATTGCCATCATACAAACTGAGGCAGCAGACTTTGTGAAAATGTATATTTGTGTCATTCTCAAAACTTTTGGCCACGACTGTACACTGTATGCAAAATATGTTGATCATTGGCGAAATTGCCACTGGGGATGTGGAGACATGTCCCCTCAATATTCAGAACAAGTTGATTCCTCCCCCCAAATAATTTATTTAAAATAAAATACAAATCATTCATAAGCATTGGCAAAATCTGTGGAATTGCAGGAAATGAGTTGTAATTCTGGTCATGCGCGCTGCAGCTGACGTAGCTATTTCATTAGCTAAACTAGCCACTTGTAGCTAGCCAGTAAGTCCGCCGGTATATGTTGACTTCATTTCACTGGGTTTTTGTTTGGGACGGAAGCTGTAGAGATCGGTAGGAAATGGCACTTCTGTAGCCAAATCTTTTATTCATCCATTRTTTAAGCATTAAATGACCCGGTATAACGGAACATCAGTTATACAGTTAAAGATGTTATTTTTGCTTTTTTGCCGACCTTTAAAGTAACTGTCCAGTGTTTTCCTTAAAAAAAAAAGTTTATTACGCATATCAAAAGCAGCATTTCTGTGTTGGAATAATACTAATGCGAGTAGACCGCTCATTAGCCAGCTCTCAGACATCATCCTCTATGAGGAAATAGCAAGCATTTTTTAAGGTTCTTTTTTTTCCACTTCATGCTTTGGCCACAAATACAAGTATATATTATTTTCCTTTATTTAACTAGGCAAGTCAGTTAAGAACAAAATAACAAATTCTTATTTCCAATGACTGCCTCCCCCGGCCAAACCAGGACAACGCTGAGCCAATTGTGCGCCGCCCTATGGGACTCCCAATCACGGCCGGGTGTGATACAGCGTGGATTCAAACCAGGGACTGTAGTGACACCTCTTGCGCTGAGATGCAGTGCCTTAGACTGCTGTGCAACTCGGGAGTATAGGATGAGTCAACAACATTATTTGTGTAAGAGTTAACAGAATATGCACTTTTAAAAGTGAGATTTAAAACTGGAACATTTTCTCTCAGCCTCAAAGCAAAATGTGTTGAGTAGCAGGAAATTAGCTTTAAAACAGCAAACTATTCTCTCATCCCCATGACAAAATGTGTAAAATAGCATTATTAAACAGCACATTTTTCTACGTGCCCAATCACACCATGTGTTGAACTGCAGGAAGTTAGATATTTTTCCTGAAAAGAATCAGTTAAAAATGTATATCAAAGAGGATAGGCCTAATGATATTTTTATGATGATGATGATGGACTTATGATGGTGATTGACCAATAATTAGATAAACTGTGTGCTATTTGCATAATAAGTTAATTGCAAGCCAGTTATGATTTAATAAGATCACACCTAGCCCAACATCTAACAGACAACCTGGCTTGCGGCTTTTGCGTAGGCTATCAGAGGAAATCTGACAACTGGAAATCTACCTGCTCTGTTACAGAAATCCCCATCCGAAAACGAAACCCCTGTTGAATAAATAAAATTATTTTGACTTGAGACTGTCAAACAGGTAGTATAACGGTACTCTGCCACCAGGATGGTTTGCTCGAGCATGCTCGCTTTGGTCCTGACGTCAGCAAGAGTGTAGTGCGGATCCAAACGCACTCTCCTTCCTCCGTTCATTGTGAGTGGCAAGCTAAACGATGCGAGCGCTCGTAGCTGTTGCCGCCGCCCAGTAGAGTTTCCCCGCCCGAGGACCAAGCACAACCACACTGACAAAGAGACCGTGTGAGCGCAAGATACGAAGACAAGTCCTTTTTTTCAAACAAGTGTCAAACGTTGTCGTGGCGAATTTTTTCATGCTTTAACCAGTCATCGGCAGAGCGCGAGCGAGAGAGGGAGAACGAGAGCGAGTCAGCCTAGATAAGGAAGAAATAGGGGGGAAATAATTGCTCGTATATTTCGGTCCTCGCCAACCGTTACTTTGGATATCAAGAAGATCAGAGGTTGTGTAGCCATGGGATGTACACTGAGCGCCGAGGAGAGAGCGGCTTTGGACAGGAGCAAGGCTATCGAGAAAAACCTCAAAGAAGATGGAGTCACAGCCGCGAAAGACGTAAAACTACTCCTTCTCGGTAAGATTCTTCGGAAGGAGGGGTGGCCGGACCCGGTCGATCGGCTTCCTGGTTGCTTGTCCATAGTCTGAAGTGTCCAAATCACACACCTGCTTTCTGGTTAGACTATGAATATAAATTAAAACCACAACATTGATGTAACGTTACTTTATACCCCCTTGTCTCTTTTCATCCCTTCAGGGGCTGGGGAGTCAGGAAAAAGTACCATCGTGAAACAGATGAAGTAGGTGCCACGGTCTAATAATTATTTGCATTGAATGTGTGTGATGTATACCATGAAAGGCTTAACAACAACACACACACACACACACACACACACACACACACACACACACACACACACACACACACACACACACACACCCACATCATACACACACACACACACACACACACACACACAGTAGTAGCTTGAGAAAGGTTTATTTGGTCCTCGACATTTCCAAATATGTTTTACCTTTTCTGGTGAGAAGAGCTTATTGACTTAAACCGACAGCGTTGCGGGTTAAGGGAAAATATCGATGAGCTGTTCACAAAAATGGTGCTGAAATCGGAACCTGTTTTGCCTATACAGCTAATGCACGTTAGCTTTCACTGACAGCTTGTGTCAGTCTGTAAATTAATAAACCGTGCAATGACCAGTTCTGAGAATACACCTCTCTCAATTCGGCATGTTTTATCTCCCAGATATGTCTCCTGTCCCTTCAATGTCTGATCTCGTGGCGGGCAAGCAAACTGCTTCATAATTTAGAGAAATATTAATGTTAAAGGCTATAAATGTAACCGGGGTATATTAAGACTGGAGAGCTTTTGTGGGAGATATCTGCTGGTTTTAACGTTTGATGGCAAATTAGTTGATTTTGTGAAGTCAACCCAAGTGGTACAGGCTACAGTGAGCTCCGAAAGTATTGTGACAGTGACACATGTTTTGTTGTTTTGACCCTGTACTCTAGCACTTTGGATTAGAAATGATACAATCCCTATGAGGTTTTTGTGAATAATGATGAGTGAGAAAGTTACAGACGCAATATCATACCCCCCCCCCAAAATGCTAACCTCGCTTGTTATTGTAATGGTGAGAGGTTAGCATGTCTTGGGAAACATATTCTATTCTTCTTTACAATAAAAGTGACTCCAAAATGACATTATTGACCATTAGTTTCTATTGGGCACAAAATAATCTGAAACACAACCAAAACAAACAGCAAATGCATCCAGCAATTTGGTAGAGTCACAAGCTTGATTTAATCATTGCTTGCTAGGAATATGGAACCAAATACTAAACTTTTGACTACTTTAATACACATATAAGTACATTTGACCCAATACTTTGGGTCCCCTAAAATGGGGGGACTATGTACAAAAAGTGCTATAATTTCTAAACAGTTCACCCAATATGGATGACAATACCCTCAAATTAAAGCTGACAGAGTGCAGTTTAACCCCATAGTCATTGTATCAATTCAAATGTATCACTAGCCACTTTAAACAATGCCACTTAATATAATGTTTACATACCCTATATTACTCATCTCATATGTATATGTATATACTGTACTCTATATCATCTACTGCATCTTGCCATCTTATCTTTATGTAATACATGTATCACTAGCCACTTTAAACTATGCCACTTTATGTTTATATACCCTACATTACTCATCTCATATGTATATACTGTACTCTATACCATCTACTGCATCTTGCCTATGCCGTTCTGTACCATCACTCATTCATATATCTTTATGTACATATTCTTTATCCCTTTACACTTGTGTGTATAAGGTAGTAGTTGTGGAATTGTTAGGTTAGATTACTTGTTGGTTATTACTGCATTGTCGGAACTAGAAGCACAAGCATTTCGCTACACTCGCATTAACATCTGCTAACTATGTGTATGTGACAAATACAATTTGATTTGATTTGATTTGATTTGAAGTGCTGGAGTACATAGCCAAAACAACAAAAAAGGTGTCACTGTCCCAATACTTTTGGAGCCTATTGTAATTGATGAATGTTAAAGATTAAATTACATTTTTCTCAAACACATTTATGTAGGCTGAGCGAATAATTGGGTGGGAACTTCACACTGCAATATTTATTTGCCTGCCTTATAGCCAACACCATTTCTTGCCTTTAATCAATCAATTAATCAATCAATCATGCCATTTCAGATATTCAACTAATTAAGAATTCAGATGAATGTTATGATGACTGTCATTTTAAGGGGTCCTCATTACAGTGTTATAGTTAGTTGTAATAACTCATAACTAGTGGTAATTGCAGTCTGTAATTCCAAATTAAAATGCTTGTTACAAATAGGCAAGTTTCCACTACATTCACCAATTTAGTGTTTTGTTTCCTATCAGCAACATCCGATTCAGTAACAACTGTTGCAAGGTTGTAATCTCTTGTGGACAGATGCGCTGGCTGTCRAAGATTAGAAAGGTTGGATAGGCTCTAATTACCAATCCATGAATGCGCACTCTACAAAATCTCCACTCAGTGTTGTTGCTAGCCGTTGCCCCCCAAAAGTGTGCCATCTTGGTTAACTTGGTTGAGTTTCAAAAGCAGATCAGATATAGGTCAACCTCACTGACTGGTGTCTACCATACGGGTGTCATCCAAGATTATATATATAAAAAAATACTTATAAATAATGTGTATGTTGCCCATAATGACAACCTGAACCTCCTTGCCATTGAAGTGGGAGGATAAACCCACTAGTACACCACGGAGTACATGTACTATCTGCATAAGTACAATTTAATTACTAGGTGATAGGGTTGGGCGGTATCCAGATTTTCATATCGTCATACCATCCTTCTCTAATCCCGAGATTTTAGGTATTACCGGCTTGGTACACAAGGGGGTGCCAAAAATGCAACAATGCTAACAACATTAGCACAAGTAATAGCGAATTTCCATAGAGGCTGCTAGCTAAATATGCTAACGAGCGCAAACGAAAATAAACAAATTGCAAAAGACAGGCAATCCAGCTCATGAAGTTATACAAGTATAGATGGGTGATACCAAGTATAGGTAGGTGATACCAAATGTAATTCTTGGTGAGTTCGGACATTTACAAGCGTATTTGAACGAGAGACATTGTGCAAATGAACAAAGTTTTGACGCACGCTTGTCTGAAGGAAGAACAGTACTGGCTCTCCAGCAGCATGTCTACAGCTGTTTCTGTGTAGAGTCGCTAGGGCAATGGGCCTGCCTGCTAAGCTCGGAGAAGAGGGGGAGGAGTAGATGGGGCGAGAATGGAGTAAAGAAAAAAACGCAAGGAAATCAAGATAGCACTTCTCAAACACAGCAGAAAGCTAACACAATATGATGCCCCGTCACCTTATTAATTCAGCCACTTAAAAAAAGATCAAATGCATAAGAAAATATCTTGCTGCATTTTGTAAACGTAGATCTAAAATGCTTATTGGAATTTCTGCTCGGCATCAGACTAATTTTGTGTTTCAGTTGCACTTTTAAATTCTAATGAGAATTCACAAACTGCATTCTCTCAGCAGACAGCGCTCTGACTGATATGTACCTACTTTTCTCTGGTACTTTTCTCGGTGTAGCCAGCCTATTTTTCTCCATGCTATATTAACTTTAAGCAATACATTGGTAATTGTAGCAGGCTACATTCTTTATATGATAGGCCTAAACATTCGAAATATGATTATTTAATACATTTTAGAATAAGGCTGTAACGTAACAAAATGTAGACATTTTCAAGGGGTCTGAATACTTTCCGAAGGCACTGTACCTGCAGTACCTGTACCTGCATATGCAATGGTTAGGAGATGAAGCAGATTACGTTTTTCATTTCACCTGTCAAATAATTTTACATTATGAAGCTGAAGTAGTTCCCCAGAACAGTTGAGCAAGTCACGTGTTTGTTTGTAAATGGCACAGTGGGAGAAAGCGGGAGCAGGTGAGTCCAGTTGTGTATTGACAGGGTTGGCTTTTTTGTTGTTGAATAGAGTGATCAGGGACATGCAACTATAGTTTTTCTTCACATAATATACATTAGTGCAACACATTAGGCAGAAAATAGCTTCCTTTTCATCATATGACAACAGAAGTGCAACACTATTTGGATGGCAGCCACATAAGTAAATGAGCATACACTGAAAAAGCAAGGTATTTTTTGCAAAAATGATGATCCTCAGCAATCTACACACAATACCCCATAATGACAAAGCAAAAACAGGTTTTAGAATTTTTTTCAAATGTATAAAACAAAAAAAACAGAAATACCTTATTTACATACACTACCGTTCAAAAGTTTGGGGTCACTTAGAAATGTCCTTGTTTTTTAAAGAAAAGCAATTTTTTTGTCCATTAAAATAACATAAAATTGATCAGAAATACAGTGTAGACATTGTTAATGTTGTAAATGACTATTGTAGCTGGAAACGGCAGATTTTTTTATGGAATATCTACATAGGCGTACAGAGGCCCATTATCAGCAACCATCACTCCTGTGTTCCAATGGCACGTTGTGTTAACTAATCCAAGTTTATAATTTTAAAGGCTAATTGATCATTAGAAACCCTTTTGCAATTATGTTAGCACAGCTGAAAACTGTTGTGCTGATAAAGAAGCAATAAAACTGGCCTTCTTTAGACTAGTTGAGTATCTGGAGCATCAGCATTTGTGGGTTCAATTACAGGCCCAAAATAGCCAGAAACAAAGAACTTTCTTCTGAAACTCGTCAGTCTATTCTTTTTCTGAAAAATGAAGGCTATTCCATGCGAGAAATTGCCAAGAAACTGGAGATCTGGTACAACGCTGTGTACTACTCCCTTCYCAGAACAGCGCAAACTGCCTCTAACAAGAATAGAAAGAGGAGTGGGAGGCCCCGGTGCACAACTGAGCAAGAGTACAAGTACATTAGAGTGTCTAGTGAGAAACAGACGCCTCACAAGTCCTCAACTGGCAGCTTCATTAAATAGTACCCGCAAAACACCAGTCTCAACGTCAACAGTGAAGAGGCAACTCCGGGATGCTGGCCTTCTAGGCAGAGTTATCTCAGACTGGCCAATATGTATAGTGCGTATGTTATTGTGTGTGTGTGTGTGTGTGTGTTTGTATGCATGTGTCTGTGCCAATGTTTGTGTTGCTTCACAGTCCCCGCTGTTCCATAAGATGTTTTTTAATCTGTTTTTTAAATATAATTTTATTGAAATTGCCATTGAAAAACTTTGCTGGCTATTCTGGCAATTGGCATATCCAACTAAGGCACTGCATCTCAGTGCAAGAGGCGTCACTGCAGTCCCTGATTCGAGTTGGGAGTCCCATAGGGCGGTGCACAATTGGCCCAGTGTTTTCCGGGTTTGGCTGGGGTAGGCCGTCATTGTAAATAAGAATTTGTTCTTAACTGACTTGCCTAGTTAAGTAAAGGTAAAAAAAAGAGCTCTACTTGCTGAGTCGGCCAGGGCAGATGTGACGTATATAAAGGTCATATGTTCATCAAAATAAAGACCTAAATATTTATAATTGCTAGTAAACTCAATCATTTCTTCACCAAAACAAAACTGAAAAACACTTTTTTTAGTACCTGGTTTTCGAAAAAATGGGTCTCCCTCTTTTGCACCAATAACATTTTCTTTCTTGTTTTACACCCGAGGGTGTGGGAAACCAATCTGTACGAAATTCATTAACTCACACACAGGCAGTTGGTGTTTGGTAGAGGGACTGGATTGCGTGATAAAATGTCCAATCAACCCCTGTCTTTATCAAACTATAGGCTAAAAGATCCCTATTTACAAAATCAAAAGCTTTCTGGAAATCAATGAAACATGCAAAAGTAGGCTTATTTTCCTGTAGTCTATTTCTGACTATTGTGCAGGCCGAGAAGATATGATCGATACATGCTCTGGATTTACAAAACACAATTTCTTCTTCCACCAGAATGTTTTGATCCTCCAAAAAGGTAATTCATTTACTGTTAACCTCTTGGAAATAGGGGGCGCCCTTTTCACTTCTGGATAAAATTGTGCCCAATTTAAACGGCCTCGTACTCTGTCCTAGATCATATGATATGCATATTATTATTACTATTGGATAGAAAACACTATGAAGTTTCTAAAACTGTTTGAATTATATCTGTGAGTAAAACAGAACTCATTTTGCAGGCAAACTTCCAAGCAGGAAGTGAAAATTCTGAAATGGGTCTCTGTGAAAGGCATTGCCTATTCAATTGTCTTGTATTTATGGATCTGTATGCACTTCATACGCCTTCCACTAGATGTCAACAGGCAGTAGAACGTGGAATGAAGTGTCTAGCCTTCTGTGGGACCGGATGGGAGTRGTTGGAGTGAGAGGTCAGCCATATTGGCAGTATTTGGCTACGCACTTAGGTTTGTCATATCGTTGTCTGCAATGCGTTAGGTAGACACGAAGAAATGCTCCGTCTGGGACGTTATTGGATAWATATGTGAAAAACATCCTAAAGATGGATTCTCAACTGAGTTTGACCAGTTTATTCGACTTTTATTATCACTTTTTGAWTTTTTCGTTCATGCGTAAAATCTTCATGGACACGTGAGCTACACATGCTAGCCAAAGTTGCTAATTCAACAGAAGAAATGGACATTCTAAAACAAAACAACGATTTATTGTGGAACTAGGATTCCTGGCACTGCATTCTGATAAAAGTTCATCAAAGGTAAGGGAATATTTATGATGTTATTTCGTATTTTTGTTGACTCTTTGGACTCCAACATGGCGGAGAATAGCTGAGCTCTGTCTCAGATTATTGCATGCTGTGCTTTGTACTAAAGTTATTTTTTTTTAAATCTAACATAGCGGTTGCATTAAGAACCAGTGTATCTTTAATTATATGTGCAACATGTATTTTTCAGCAAAGTTTATGATGAGTTTTTCTGTTAGATTACGTGGCTGTCTAAAATTTCTCCGGACATTTTGGTGCCATTTGTGACCATGAAGCTATAAATATGCACATTTTCGAACAAAACATAAATGTATTGTATAACATGATGTCATAAGACTGTCATCTGATGAAGTTGTTCAAAGGTTAGTGATTAATTTTATCTCTATTTGTGGGTTTTGTGAAAGCTATCTTTGCGGTGAAAAAATGGCGTTGTGTGTTGGGCTTTTCTGGTGAGCTAACATAAATATATGTTGTGTTTTCGCTGTAAAACATTTTAAAAATCGAACATGTTGGCTGGATTCACAAGATGTTTATCTTTAATTATGTGTACAACATGTATTTTTCATAAAAGTTTTATGATGAGTATTTCTATATTTCACGTTGCTCTCTGTAATTATTCTGGCTGTTTTGGTGCCATTTGTGACCATGGCGGCAATGTAAAACCACGATTTGTAGCTATAAATATGCACATTTTCGAACAAAACATAAATGTATTGTATAACATGATGTCATAAGACTGTCATCTGATGAAGTTGTTCAAAGGTTAGTGATTAATTTTATCTCTATTTGTGGGTTTTGTGAAAGCTATCTTTGCGGTGAAAAAATGGCGTTGTGTGTTGGGCTTTTCTGGTGAGCTAACATAAATATATGTTGTGTTTTCGCTGTAAAACATTTTAAAAATCGGACATGTTGGCTGGATTCACAAGATGTTTAACTTTCATTTGCTGTATTTGTCACGTTCCTGACCTATTTCTGTTAGTTTGTTGTATGTGTTAGTTGGTCAGGACGTGAGTTTGGGTGGGCATTCTATGTTGTCTGTTTCTATGTTGGTTTAAGGGTTGCCTGGTATGGCTCTCAATTAGAGGCAGGTGTTTGGCGTTCCTCTAATTGAGAGTCATATTTAGGTAGGTTGTTTCACAGTGTTCGTTGTGGGTGGTTGTCTCCTGTGTCTGTGTATATGTTTGCACCATACGGGACTGTTTGCGGTTTGTTCYTTTTATGTAGTCTGTTCCTGTTCATTGCGTTCTTCACGTTATATGTAAGTTCGTCGTTCAGGTCTGTCTGCATCGTTTATTTGTTTTGTTTGTTTATGCAAGTTTAGTTTGTTTTTCCGTCGTGTTCAATAAATCATGTCATTTCACTACGCTGCGCCTTGGTTCGATCACTACTCCTCCTCTTCGGTTGAAGAGGAGGAGGACTACCGTTACAGTATTGGACTTGTGATTTCATGAAATTATATTATATTATATCCCTGTGGCGCTAGGCTAGGCTATGCTAGTCAGCGTTTCTGATGAGAATGATCCCGGATCCGGGATGGGTGGTCCGTATTAAGGATAAATGACTATACTGTAATTTATAGACTGTACTTACCATACTTAGTATGCCTCTATAATAAATGTTTTGAAGATTTGGGAATGGGATTCACTATAAACTTATACCAAGTGGATGGCATTATACTTTACTCAAAACAACTAGTAATTCATGTGTATCTACATGGTATGTTACCTACATAGTGGATTACTATTCCTGACAACCTGGACCTAATTTTGAGGCTTCTAGAAGCACCATACAAGTGAGAAAATAACACACTAGTACATCACAGAGTACATGTGATTTCTGCATAAGCACAATGTAATTACAATATTTTATACAGGATTTAGCTAGTTAAATTGAAGTGTATCTTGAGGAACACTTTCTTGTAATTATTGTGTACCTACATAGTACTTACTGTATGTTAGCCATCCTGACAATCCAATCATCAGGTTCCGAAAGCGCCACCCAAGTGGTAAGGTAAACACACTAATAGACCACAGACTACATATCTGCATAAGTACAATGCTATCGCTAGTTGTTACACAGGATTTAGCTATTTAAAATACGTTTATAGTTAGTTACCTTTATAATTACCATATAATTACTTACTACTCATTCCCAAGTGAAAATACCTACAAACAAAAGATGAGCTTCTACTTTAGTCAACTTTATTGCAACATGTAAAAATATTAGGGCTGACCCCATTTAGTCGACTGGTCGATTGTTTGGTCAATAGGCTGTTGGTCGACCGAGATTGTTTTAGTCGAGCAGTGGCAAATATAGGCTATATTTAAAAAATGATGGCACACGAGACATCTGTCTGATTCACGCCTGTCTGAGTGGACTAATCGAAAGCAGAGGCCATGGAGAATTTTTGGGGGGTTTATTTAATTCCATTTACAAGTTGTCAATTTGGGCTTCTGTCAATCTTGAGTAAGGACACGCACTTGATTACACATACAACTTGGCCTAAGCTTTTTTCTTCGCCTCAAACTGTAAGTAAACAAAGTCTGCTTTTACATCCATTGAGAATGACAATAGTTCCTGAACGTAGCCAATTTGAAA
Source organism: Salvelinus sp. IW2-2015 (assembly GCF_002910315.2). Classification (NCBI taxonomy): domain Eukaryota; kingdom Metazoa; phylum Chordata; class Actinopteri; order Salmoniformes; family Salmonidae; genus Salvelinus; species Salvelinus sp. IW2-2015. The sequence continues at coordinate 20,813,479 of NC_036866.1, read as the reverse complement.
AATCTTTACAGCTCTCTCCCTTTCGATAACCACTCAGCATGAAAGGGGGAAAAATGTTATACTCTGGTCGGGTGGAAACGTCATAACATTGGCCTTCCTGATTACTTCTTATCCCTTGCGCAAATAGCCTACAGCTGTGTCTGCTTGTCTGGAGCTCACTGGGGCAGGAAACTCTGAGGGCCAAGAATATTTTATACAATGTTGAAAGTTTGCTAGCATGAGCTTTGGTGCTGACCAAGTTAATAGTTGATACAATGTTTCAAGTTCCTTGCAGACAGGCCATGCGTAGCCAATGTGATTTATAAGATATTTATTTTTATCAGGATATTTGCAGGCTGCAATATTTTTATTTGTTGGCTTTATTTAGGCTATTTTTACATACTGGCAATGGAAATAGAAGTTATTTTTTATATTTGTATCATTTTCATTTTCATTTAGATAGAGTTTTGTTTAACCACATTACATTGACTTTGAGATATGAAGACCTTATTATAAATTAAATAAAACTGTTCCATGAAAATGTGCATATGAAAATCATAACTGGCACACAGATCAGTAGAAATGTTAAGATAACTTGGCATTCCAAATGGAAAAGGTTGCCGAACGCTGGTGTGGCCTATTACCGGTAACTTCAGGAGCTTAAAGGCAGAATCTGCGAAGGCCAGCAGCAGCGGGCAGCAGGAGGAGGAGGTTGGGAACAGGTTTTTTTCTTCTGGTTTTTGATCTCTAGCGCCCTCTTTAGTAATTTGCATGTCTTAAAGCATTTAACAAGCTCAGCAGCCTACATATAGTTGATTTTATTCAAACCTAGGGTGTGTCTATATATGGAAAAATACACATTTGAAAGTTTTGACCAATCGATTGATCGAAAGAATAGACGACTCTCGGTCGAAGATTTTTTTTATTCGGGCACAGCCCTTCTTTTTATCTCCTTTTTAACATTACAAGTAACAATGGAAATCAACAACGTCTCTGTCTTCATCTGTTTCTTTCTTCTAAGCATTTTCCCATCCTGGAGTCTGAGAACTTGGGCTCAGTGCAAGAGGCGTCACTACAGTACCTGGTTCGAATCCAGGCTGAATCACATCCGGCCGTGATTGGGAGTCCCATAGGGCGGCGCATAATTGGCCCAGCGTCGTCTGGGGTAGGCCGTCATTGTAAATAAGAATTTYTTCTTAACTGACTTGCCAAGTTAAATGAAGGTTAAATAAAATGTTTACAATTTTTTTTATGGGAATCTGTGGTAGAGAAGAAGAATGTATGACAATTTAGCATAGACACTCTACATTAACCTACTAATACTAGTTATCATTATAATGATTTCTATAGTTTAGGCCTATAGCCTATAGCTAGGCCTAGCTACCTAGCTAGATGTTGCGTTATACAGCTAGCAATAATAGTACTTGCTAACATTAAGTTAGCGAGTGATTACATTTAAAATTAACTAACCTTACTCAGAGGTGTGTTGACACAAGTAGCTAGCTAGCTAACCTTATAACAGTGGTTATCAACCGGTCAATCGCAATCGACTGGTCGATCTCCGAGACATTCGTAGTCGATCACCAAATGTTTCTGTAAAAAACAACAACAATAAAGCCTAGCGTTCCTATTTTTTTTMTTTTTTGTTTAGTGCTGTTTTGTTGGCGATATGTGCACTTGATTTAGCAGGCCTAGCACCTGGAGTGTTCCCATTTTGAACCATTTCGTGTCCGAAGGTATAGAGCAAATCAAGTACACCTGTACACCTATCTGGCCAATCAGATAGCTCAGATCACCGTGTCTCCACAGTTTCCTCGAGCAATAGGCCAAATGCTTAATTCCAGCACTGCAGCTGCAATGAATGAGTATAGCAAAGCTTGCGTTGTTAACATTAGTGGCTTGAGTCTTTTTTAATATCAAGGAATATTTCACTTTCTCTGGCCATAGAGTAAAAACATGAATTTATGCATGAGGCAGGAAGAGGGTGGCCCCAAGACTGTGTTCCCCTTTTCTCAGCGGAAGGAGAGCGGAGGGACGATGAGTCGGGTGAGAGGCAGTCTCCCTGCTGCTCCCTCCTATCCCTCCCTCCCTTCCCTCAGGCTGACCATCATATGCAGGCCATCAGTCCAGTAAAATAAAATAAAAGCAAATTATTATGCTCACTTAACTGTGCCTCAAGTAATACAACACATGATCTATTACCAATGTGATCACATACCTACAATTTTGAAATATTATGTGAGAAGAACAACATTGGCAGGGCAATAAGGTTCATGTTGCATAGGCTTGTTTTTTTAAGTCATGTTTAAAAAAATAATCTGAGCGGTAGATCTCGGCTTACTTTTGGAAGTGATCTTGACTCAGAAAAGTTTGGTGACCACTGCCTTATAACATGCTGGGTATGTCTCACGTAATATCCTTGGGGTACAGTTACCACGAGAACAAGGTTCAGGGAAGACAAGACCAATGTCTGTGCTAGTGTGTAGCAACCATAGCATTGCTATTTGCCAGCTTTATGTAGCTAGCTAGTCAATGTTAGAAACAGGGTTCCAGGCATAAGCGACATAAGCGGCTGTTTAGGGCCCCTGGCCTCTAGTGGAGTGGGCTCTCCAACCAGTACATTTTATTTATTTATTATTATTATTATWWAAAAAAAATAGGAACTCAACTTACTATTGAGAGTAAGAATTGTAGAATACGCCAGGTTCAATTTCAAAATTTGGTTGCGCATCAGCATTGTTTCTCTTTAGATATCTGGCTAGACTAACTACCAATCTAAAAATTGTTAGCTGACATGGCTAGTGACAGTCACTCAATTAGCCATGCCAGCTAACTATTTTTCGATTGGTAGTTAGTCTAGCCAGATATCTAAACTTGCCTAATACTGACCTCCAGGTGGCCCCATTAATCATTCTCACTAATATGTTAGTCATATTAACATGGCATATGTCATTACAAAATGTGTAACATTTAAGGATATTTGCTTTAAAACTGCAAATTTTTCTCCCTGCCCCATGGCAAAATGAGTAGAATTGCATGAAATTTGTTATAAAACTGCAAAATGTTCTCTACGCCCCATGGCAAAATGTATAGAATTGCAAGAATGTTTCTCTCTGTCACACCCTGTTTTCTTTATTATTTTGGTTAGGTCAGGGTGTGACTAGGGTGGGTATGCTAGTTTTGTATTGTCTAGGGGTTTTAGTAGGTCTAGGTATTTGTAAGTCTATGGTGGCCTGATTATGGTTCCCAATCAGAGGCAGCTGTTTATCGTTGTCTCTGATTGGGGACCATATTTAGGTAGCCATTTTCCTTGGGTATTTGTGGGTTCTTGTCAATGTGTAGTTGCCTGTCAGCACTCATTTGTATAGCTTCACGGTTCGTTTTGTTATTTTGGTTCAGTGTTCATTCTTGTAATAAAGTAGAATGTACGTATACCACGCTGCACCTTGGTCTCCTCCTTTTGACGGTCGTGACACTCTCCACCGTCAAGAGGGGGTCACTAAAATGGGGGGGKAACCAAATCTCTCTTAGGGCCCCCAAAGAGCTAGAAACGGCCCTGGTTAGAAAACTATCTAGCGTGCTAGCTAATCCCCAAAAACRACCGATGGAACCAGGGGTGCCTAGCCAGCTCCTCGGGCTTCAAATCAAATCAAAGTTTATTTGTCACGTGCGCTGAATACAACAGGTGTAGACCTTCCAGTGAAATGCTTACTTACAGGCTCTAACCAATAGTGCAAAAAAGGTATTTGGTGAACAATAGGTAGGTAAAGAAATAAAACAACAGTAAAAAGACAGGCTGTATACAGTAGCCAGGCTATAGAAGTAGCGAGGCTACATCCCACGTCCTAGCTGGCTTGAGAGGTTTCCTTGCTCCGGTTGGCTCGGATGGGGCCCATCCCACATGGGCCTCAGCCGGATTGTCAGTTCTTGTTCGCCCAGCCAGTCCAGGAGTTTTTTAAAGTTTTTTGTTTTTGTTTTGTTGGTGACGTCGGGGTGGATTCCACCGCCGATGGAACCGGGGGTGCCTCAGCCAGCCCATCTGGCTTTCACGCCCTGGCTGGCTCGAGAGGTTTCCTTGCCTCTGTTGACTCGGCGGCTTCCCATCCTACGTCACACTCCACCGGATCTTTGGGCTCCCTCTCTGCAGTGGGATCGACAGGTGTCTTGCCTCAGCCGGATCGTCGGGCTTCCTTGCCTCAGCCGGCTCGCCAGGCTCTCACACTCCTGCCGGTTCGTTGGGCTTCCACGCCCCAACCCGGCTTGCCCAGCGCCCATGTCTCGGCCCGGTTCGCCCAGGTGGGACGCCGGGTGGAACCCCCTAGAGTTGGGGGTACTGTCACTTCTGCTCCCGCTCTTCCCCCCCTGGCGCTTGATGGCACCAGGCTGCCCTGCATCACGCACTCCTATCATCCATTACGCACACCTGCCTTCCCTCGTCACGTGCATCAGTGATATTGGACTCACCTGGACTCACTCATCACCTGTTATTACCTCCCCTATATTTGTCAGTTCCCCAGCTCTGTTCCCCGCTTCTGCATTGATTGTTTTTTTCTTTGTTTTCTTGTATGCTGACGCTGTTCCTGTCTCGTTCCATGTCCGTTCTTTATTAAATGTTTGACTCCCCGTACCTGCTTCATCTCTCCAGCGTCAACTCATGTCACATTCGTCTGACAAACACAGAACTTTACGTCCTGCAGGCCCAGGCATGGATCAAAGCTGGCGAGACATTCAATAATGTCATCTTCACAGACGAATCAACCGTGTGTCTCACTCTAAGTTAAATGAAAACGAAATTTCCAAAATATTGTTACTTTTTAAACAAAGTGATTATTATTATTAATTCATTTAGAATTATATAAAAACTGCTTAGGATCTGTGAGAATATCTAATGGAAAATGCCCCTTAGATGTTAATTTAGAGTCCTCCAATCCTCTAAATGTAATAATTGGCAGAGTCACGTCATAATTATTATAATTTTTTTCTCGATATACTGTAGGTCTACCATAGGCGAAATGAGTCTCACTAGTGTTGAGTAATGCCTAATGAAGGCAAACTATGAAATAACACATATGGAACCAGTTAAGAACACATTCTTATTTACAAGGACAGCCTACTCCTTCCTCCCCAACAGGGATTTGAACCCTGGTCTCCCTCTTGCACTTTCTCATGTTTACTACAGTATGTATTGTAGACTGCACAGTAGCCTAACAAACAAATAAACACATTTCGTTAATAAAATAATGATAAAGAATACTCTTTCAAAATGCAGATGTTGTTTAGTTATGGATCCATAACGAATTACTATGGGAATAAATATCACTGATTTACAGAAATATTGGAACAAAGTTGTGTAATGAAGGCAAACAACTTAGAATCCTCCAATCCTGTAGCCTACTCCCGACCGTCACGTTGTACAGCACCATAGAAACTCTGAGGGTTTCGTTTTTCTCTGAATAGAAACACCATAATATTAAACAAATTAATTAAGCCAAATTTCTTAAAATCAATCCCATATACTATGTTATTACAAAAAAGGTTTTAAATTCTCTGGTAATGCCAATACAGAATACTATCAAATGCTTCTCAAATATGCTAGTCAAACTAGCAATAACTTGCAGTAACAGAAAAAATGGCTGAGAATTAAATGACGTGCCACAGAATGCTGCGGCAGCACGCAAGGTGTGCCCCAGCATGACGCAACTTTTAAAGGAGGAACCACTGTACAATTGTCATTTACAACATTTACAATGTCTACACTGTATTTCTGATCAATTTGATGTTATTTTAATTTGACAAAAAAATTGCTTTTCTTTTAAAAACAAGAACATTTCTAAGTGACCACAAACTTTTGAACYGTAGTGTATATATTTACAAAAAAATATATAAATAATGCAGACAATTACATTGATAGAAGCCACAATCTATCTGCGATATTAAAGCTGATCTACCCCCTATTAAAAAGAAATAAAAAAGAACTAACTAAAAGCTAATTAGGTTACCCCTTTTATCTGTGGATTAATTGTCAGAGTAGACAATTTTGTGTGACTCAAAATGGGTCAAAATTCTACAAAGATCAAGCAAATAGATTTCAGGTAAGGTAACCAAATCTTTATCTCCCAGGACAAATTAGCTAGCAACAGCAAGCTAAATGTCCATGAATGTTTCATATGTGTTTTGACCTCTCCCCAAATGAATATAGTTGGTTCACAGTTGGTTTTGGTATTTTAACCTGTGTGTCATGAACGTGTCTAGTGGGGATAGACAAAATCAACATGCGCACGTGGAGAGCCAGATTGGTCATCATTTAAGTCTCTAAGAGCTTTGCACTCCTGGATATATACAATATTTGCCCATTATTTTTTWATTTATTATTCAAGCTCTATCAAGTTGGTTGTTGATTATTGCTAGAAAACCATTTTCAAGTCTTGCCATAGATTTTCAAGCTGATTTAAGTCAAAACTGTAATTAGGCGACTCAAGAACATTCAATGTTGTCTTGGTAAGCAACTTCAGTGTAGAATTGGCCTTGTATTTTAGGTTAATGTCCTGCTGAAAGGTGAATTTGTCTCCCAGTGTCTGTTGGAAGAACTCCCTAGTCCTTGCCGATGACAAGCATACCCATAACATGATGCAGCCACCACTATGCTGGAAAATATGAAGAGTGGTACTCAGTGATGTGTTCAGTTGGATTTGCCCCAAACGTAACGCTATGTATTCAGGACAAAAAGTGAATTTGTTAGCCAAATTATTTGCAGTATTACTTAAGTGTCTTGTTGCAAACAGTATGCATGTGTTGGAATATTTTTATTCTGTACAGGCTTCTTTCTTTTCACTCTGTCATTTAGGTTAGTATTGTGGAGTAACTACAATGTTGTTGATCCATCCTCAGTTTTCTCACATCATAACCATTTAAACCCTGTAGCTGTTTTAAAATCACCATTGGTGTCACGCCCTGACCTTAGAGATCCTTTTTATGTCTCTATTTTGGTTTGGTCAGGGCGTGAGTTGGGGTGGGCATTCTATGTCTGGTGTTCTATGTTTTCTTTTCTGTGTGTTTGGCCGGTTGTGGTTCTCAATCAGAGGCAGCTGTCTATCGTTGTCTCTGATTGAGAACCATACTTAGGTAGCCTTTTTCCACCTGTTTGTTGTGGGTAGTTATTTTCTGTTTTGTGTGTCTGCACCAGACAGAACTGTTTCGTTTCGTTCACTCGCTTTGTTATTTTTTGTTCTAGTGTTCAGCTTTATTAAATATCATGAACACGTACCACGCTGCGTTTTGGTCACCTTCTTTCCAGGACGATCGTTACAATTGGCCTCATGGTGAAATCCCTGAGCAGTTTCTCCGGGCAATTTTGGCAACTGAGTTAGGAAGGACCATCCAAAGCCTAATTAATAACTTCACCATGCTCAAAAGGATATTCAGTGTCTGCTTTTTCTACCAATCGGTGTCCTTATTTGCGAGGCATTGAAAAACCTTCCTGGTCTTTGTGGCTGAATCTGTGCTTGAAATTCAGTACTCAATATTTGTATTTTTTATTTAACCTTTATTTAACTAGGCCTCGATTGAGGGACCTTACAAATAATTGTATGTGTGGGGTACAGAGATGGGGTAGTTATGATTTTGGGGTAAACCACTATAATTGAACACAGAATGATTCCATGCAACTTACTACGTGATTTGTTAAGCACATTTTTACTCCTGAACTTATTTAGCCTTGCAATAACAAAAGGGTTGAATACTTATTGACTCAAGACATTTCAGCTTTTCGAAAATACATTATGTGTCAGTGACATAAAATATATATATTTTTTATTCAGACTAACACAACAAAATGTGGAAAAGGTAAAGGGGTGTGAATACTTTCTGAAGGCACTGTATATCTGAGAGATATAAGAAAGCTTAAAGATATACAATCCCGGTCAAAAGTTTTAGAACACCTACTCATTCAAGGGTTTTTCTTTATGTTTACTATTTTCTACATTGTAGAATAATAGTGAGACATCACAACTATGAAATAACACATATGTAATCATGTAGTAAGCAAAAAAGTGTTAAACAAATCAAAGATTCTTCAAATAGCTACCCTTTGCCTTGATGGCAGCTTTGCACACTGAGATTTTCCTCTCCTTCAAAGCACAATTCGATACGCATCTAGATAAATGGCGTCTGATACGATACTGGGACGATACTTTTAGTTTTAAGCGATTTCCACAACTATAAGACCCACTAAGAATTGAATTCATTCATCAAATTAGTTTAACATGCATTTTTTGCTATAATCACTGATCTGGCTTTCAAATCTGTCTATGAAAATGCCTTTTTGTTACAAATTTAAACAGAATCGTGCACAATGCACATCCACTAATAATGACACTTATTGTAGCAGGCATTATAGAAAATTAACAATCCCACGAGCTAGTGAGTAGCCAGCTAATCTTTATATTTAAAGTCTAGCCAACTTGGATCTATTTGCTTGCTAAGAAGGTAGAACAGTTTAACTGTTATGAACATACCTTCTTGTCCGTCTCCAACTGTGTAGCCTGTTGACTTTGTTTAGATATTGAAATCAAGCGGCCTACCTGGATAAGAAGATGCTTATTTCTCAGAATGAGAACGAGTTGGCAATTCCTTATATAAATGCGTCTTTTTATGCTCATGCACATTTATAAAACACAGACTAGAACGCTAGCACAGAACAGTCTGTGGCAAATATGCTGCTAGCGGTACATTGTACCGCAATGCCAGGTCCGGCAGAAAGTGAGCATTCATTTTCCACAATCATGGTCATTGATGCTCTCGTTTTAGTAGAACCTGCTCTGTTCTACATTTTGGGAGTTGAGATATAAAAAGGGTATGGTTAGAAAGGTTATGTTCTCATCTATTACAGTAAATTCATATCTTTAAGGGTTCGATGTCCATATGACAGATTCTGTTGGACTAAACCGCAAATAGTGAGTTTAAACTGCTTGTTGTCATAAAGGAAGAAGTTATCTTTCGTCGTTGTTTTTGTGAGTGGCAGGGGGAGGGGCTTGGTGTCTGTGTGTGAGTGGGAAGGTGCACAGCACAGAAGGAGCGAAAGAGGCAAGACCAAAAAGACACAGAACGCTCATAAATACGAAAAAACAAATAAAAACCTAGATTCTTGCGACACAGGCATTTGGAACATTGCGCTAAAACATACATTTGAATTAATCTAATTAATATGATATATCGCCCAGCCCTCGTTTGTTAGTGAAAACAGTAAGAACAGTAGGAGAGGTTTGAGATATGTTTGTCAAACATCTCCTCAGCCTATCTGTATTAGTCGCCATTGTTCTCTGTTCTGCTCATTAGCAAGCTCTGTTGTTTGGGGTAGCCTCCATTTGTGGTCCAGCCTCTCTCTCTCTCTCTCTCTCTCTCTCTCTCTCTCTCTCTCTCTCTCTCTCTCTCTCTCTCTCTCTCTCTCTCTCTCTCTCTCTCTCTCTCTCTCTCCTCTCTTTCTCTCTCTCTCTCTCTCTCTCTCTCTCTCTCTCTCACACACACACACACACAAACATATGCATGCACACACACCACTAGTGTCTTGTCTGTCATCCTAAAACATCCACAGTATACCATAGTGTCCACCATCTCGGTGTAGAACACATAACTCAAGCTTTCTTTCTCTGAGCCGACTGTCTCCATATCAGATAAAAAGAGATTGTGTGTTCATGTTGGCCATTTCCATGTAGAAGGACCCATGAGCACCAACATGTGCAGTTCATAGGACCACATCAAATTTTGTGTGAAATTAAAGCTAAGAGTCTATATTTTTAAGAAGTGAAAGGTCCAATGCAGCCGTTTTATCTCAATATCAAATCATTTCTGAACAACAATTAAAGGGGAACTGCACCCTTTGATTTGGCCTTGTTTTTTGGCCTGCTCTTCAAGAAATGCTGGCGGCCATGACAGAAGCCAAACGTGAGTTAGCTTGGGGGTGTGGTTTGATGTGGGTGTGTCTTGCGGCTGGCAAGGACACACCCAAGAAACACCCACCTGTCAGAACTTTGCCCGCAGCTGTTTCCCCCATTCAATCACAACAAACAAACCTCCTGTAGGTTGAGTTCAGTAACTACAGGCAAATGTATGGTGAGATGCCTAAGGAAGCTTTGAATATGTAAATATACCTATTAAGCCCACTAAAATCTAAGTTTAGACATTTCTAACATATACTGGCCTAATTCGGATCATTACTATTCATCATGTAAGTAGCACTCATAACAGGGGGGTATCCAATCGTATCCACGGAGATCAATGTGGACTTTTGTTCTTTGCCGACCAGTACAGACCTGATTCAACTAATCATAGACTTCAATCAAGACATGATTAGTTGAATCAGGTGTGTTATTGCTTGGTTACAACCCAAACCTGCCCCCACACCGGCCCCCTGTGGATAAAAGACATGCAACAAAGACCATAATACACACAACTTTCAGTGAATTATCTGAAAGCTGATTCACATTTGCTGTACTGCTATTATTTTTAATTAGTTCAACATGTCTTCCTAAAACATATTTGAGGGCAGCTTCACATCTCCCTCTCTACTGTATTAAAAAGGTGGACTCCAAAAAATAATCACCTGGATGAATGAAAGACAACAATATGACAATGTCCCCACCCAAAAGTGCATGAGTAGTTGCCCAATAGTCATCTTCTTGTCCCTCATTTGTTTGCATTTTTATCCCCCACTTGTTGGTCTTCAATCCGTAATAACCCTCAACCCTGATCTTATTACTCTACCATTAACGAATACCAGTCCACTCCAAACGTCTTGGAGTACAGCGGTTTCTAATTGTTCCTCATTATTTCTAATCTTGGTGAAGGCACCATGGCTAGATGCACAATATGTATTTGTGTGTTTTAATCAACTTAAATGTGACCATGTATTTATGCTCATGTTCATTGAATATGTATTGTCATTTACATTCTGTATAGAGGGAGTGATTTTTCTGCTCCTGTACCTTTAAGCCCACCTGAGATAAATGTCAAATTTACAAAAATGGCATCTATGTATAAGAATGCAAGATTAATTTAACAGTAAAATAAGACAAAATGCATTTACAAATATAAGCTGTGAATGCCTGAAATATATTATCTTGTAGTCCACCAAGTTATGTTGCTATTGTGAGGCTTTGACACACAACATCTGACACACAAACAGGTACTATGTTGAAGTGTGAATAGGTAAGATAAAATAATGGTTTCCCCATCAAATGACTGAGGCTGCAGTCTGGTAAAAGCATCTCCAGTCTATCTGTAGAAATAGGCAGAGTTGAGGCAGAGTTCATCAGTGACACATGGAATGAAAAGGGTGTTGCTATTACTGGACATTTGTGCTGTACTGTACTATTAGTAATCACCTCATTGTGGATGTGTTGAGTGGATGTGTTGAGTGTCAGGTCTCTCTGCATCTCATGCATCTGTGAACACATACACACAGTCCCTGTTTTATTACCAAAGGCAGTTAGGGATAGGTGATTTCTGATACACGAACATAGACTATGTTAAAGTTTGAACAAGTCAGACTAAACCTACCTAATTCTGTTCTCCCATTCGATGACCTTTGGTGAGCAGGCAAGAGGTAAGGTTGGAGGTGAGGTCTTTGCCAGAGCCCCATTGATGGGCATAGCAGCGTAGATCACCTGTTAAATGTAACAAAGTAATGAAGTGGGTTACCTTCTGTATTTGTACAAATGATGAGCCTATGAAAGCTGTTGCCGCTGGCAGGTGAAGGTTGCTGACCGGATATTTGCCAACATCCAATGACTGTTCCATTCATTGGAATGCTCACAGCGAGGGCATGTCTGCATGATGCTGATGAGGACCTCCATGCTGGTCTTCTCTATGCTGCATGTTCAGCTGCAAACTGGACATCTCTCGAACAACTGCAGCCGGCAATCTTGTGAGGTGATGTTGACTGGGAGGGCCTGTGACAGGGTGATATAATAGACAGCCGAGTGGTAAATAGCATTTTGTTCTAAAGAAAGGGCAAAGCTTTTTGCTAATGCACTTCACAACCAAAATAACTCTACTATCTGCTTGGCTGGGGAATTAGCCTACTAGTTTATAAAAGGGGGGTATTTTTTAATACAACTTTTCACATAACACACGTTACTTGTCATTGTTGATGAAGCAGTCTGTGCAATCAGAGCAGTAACTCTGGTCACTATCAGAGGCCTCATGATGGCGTGTCCTTTTCATAGGAGTCAAGGGAGACTCTGGCAACAATGGAATAGGTGTCACAAGGGTACTTGTGTCGCATGACCCACTTTTGTTCTGAGGTCTTGCCTGACAAGCTGTGAAAATAGCAAGTGAACAGTMAATTAAATCATTTTTGGAGGTTGCTAAACCACTGCAATCACATTGCTGGACATGTTATGATACCCACCTTTGCTCCTAGGTCCCGCATCCGTTCATAACCAGGGGATCAGTCTGGCACCCAGACTGCACTTTGTCTAACAGAAAAACAGGGTCAACGGTTGTCATCATCCCTCAATTATAAACATAGTTTAAGAAATAACTTAATCTCATTTGGAAGCTAACTCTATGCTTTACCGATGTAGACTAACTGGCTCCAGATTGGGTTAGATTCAGGCCGGTGACGTCGTTTTTAATATGCAACCAACTGTGACATGTTTTTGCTATGGCCCTGGGTTGGTTTGAATTTGTTGCTGCTATTTTGTATATATATATATATATATATATATATATATATTTACATATATATTTACCTTTATTTAACTAGGCAAGTCAGTTAAGAACAAATTCTTATTTACAATGACGGCCTACCACGGCCAAACCCAAACGARGCTGGGCCAATTTTGCGCCGCCTAAGGGACTCCCAATCACGGCCGGATGTGATGCAGCCTGGATAGTCTGTAGTTAGTACACTGTTGTAGTCAGACATGAGTTAGCTAGTACCACCATAGCTGCATTCTATATTTATTTGTGCTCTAGACATGGGTTGCACCTCGGTGGCTAATTTGATTGTTTCATCTAAATTAAACTAACTTACAGTGGCATGGAAATACGATGACATTTCTAAAGTAGGCAGATAATTAGCAGGAAACAAATCAAATCAAATGTATTTGTCACATACACATGGTTAGCAGGTGTTAATGCAAGTGTAGCGAAATGCTTGTGCTTCTAGTTCCCGACCATGTAATAATATCTAACAAGTAATATAACCTAACAATTTCACAACAACTACCTTTTACACACAAGTGTAAAGGAATGAATATGAATATGTACATAAAAATACATTAATGAGTGATGGCCGAACGGCATAAGCAAGATGCAGTAGATGGTATAGAGTACAGTATATACATATGATATGAGTAATGTAGGGTATGAAAACATTATATGAAGTGGCATTGTTTAAAGTGGCTAGTGATACATTACATCAAGATGGCAAGATGCAGTAGATGGTATAGCGTACAGTATATACATATGAGATGAGTAATGTAGGGTAAGTAAACATTATATAATATAAAGTGGCTAGTGATACATTACATCAAGATGGTAAGATGCAGTAGATGGTATAGCGTACAGTATATACATATGAGATGAGTAATGCAGGGTAAGTAAACATTAAATAATATAAAGTGGCTAGTGATAAATTGATTACATACATTTTTCCATTATTAAAGTGGCTGGAGTTGAGTCAGTATGTTGGCAGCAGCCACTCAATGTTAGTGATGGCTGTTTAACAGTCTGATGGCCTTGAGATAGAAGCTGTTTTTCAGTCTCTCGGTCCCCGCTTTGATGCACCTGTACTGACCTCGCCTTCTGGATGATAGCGGGGTGAACAGGCAGTGGCTCGGGTGGTTGTTGTCCTTGATGATCTTTTTGGCCTTCCTGTGACATCGGGTGGTGTAGGTGTCCTGGAGGGCAGGTAGTTTGCACCCAGTGATGCGTTGTGCAGACCTCACTACCCTCTGGAGAGCCTTACGGTTATGGGCGGAGCAGCTGCCGTACCAGGCGGTGATACAGCCCGACAGGATGCTCTCGATTGTGCATCTGTAAAAGTTTGTGAGTGTTTTTGGTGACAAGCCGAATTTCTTCAGCCTCCTTCTTCACCACACTGTCTGTGTGGGTGGACCATTTCAGTTCGTCCGTGATGTGTACGCCGAGGAACTTAAAACTCTCCACCCTCTCCACTACTGTCCCGTCAATGTAGATAGGGGGCTGCTCCCTCTGCTGTTTCCTGAAGTCCACGATCATCTCCTTTGTTTTGTTGACATTGAGTGTGAGGTTATTTTCCTGACACCACACTCCGAGGGCCCTCACCTCCCTGTAGGCCGTCTCGTCGTTGTTGYTAATCAAGCCTACCACTGTATTGTCGTCTGCAAACTTGATGATTGAGTTGGAGGCGTGCATGGCCACGCAGTCGTGGGTGAACAGAGAGTACAGGAGAGGGCTCAGAACGCACCCTTGTGGAGACTCAGTGTTGAGGATCAGCGGGGTGGAGATGTTGTTACCTACCCTCGCCACCTGGGGGCGGCCCGTCAGGAAGTCCAGGACCCAGTTGCACAGGGCGGGGTCGAGACCCAGGGTCCTTGACTAGTCTCTCAAAGCACTTCATGATGACGGAAGTGAGTGCTACAGGGCGGTAGTCATTTAACTCAGTTACCTTAGCTTTCTTTGGAACAGGAACAATGGTGGCCCTCTTGAAACATGTGGGGACAGCAGACTGGGATAAGGATTGATTGAATATGTCTGTAAACACACCAGCCAGCTGGTCTGCGCATGCTCTGAGGACGCAGCCGGGGATGCCGTTTGGGCCTGCAGCCTTGCGAGGGGTAACACGTTTAAATGTTTTACTCACGTTGGCTACAGTGAAGGAGAGCCCGCAGGTTTTGGTAGCGGGCCATGTCAGTGGCACTGTATTGTCCTCAAAGCGAGCTAAAATGTTGTTTAGTCTGTCTGGGAGCAAGGCATCGTGATCCGCGACGTCGCTGATTTTCCTTTTGTAGTCTGTGATTGACTGTAGACCCTGCCACATACAGTACCTCTCGTGTCTGAGCTGTTGAATTGCGACTCCATTTTGTCTCTATACTGACGCTTAGCTTGTTTGATTGCCTTGCTGCCTTGCGGAGGGAATAGCTACACTGTTTGTATTCGGTCATGTTTCCGGTCACCTTGCCCTGATTAAGCGCGCGTTCAGTTTTGCACGAATGCTGCCATCAATCCACGGTTTCTGGTTGGGGAATGTTTTAATAGACGCTGTGGGTACAACATCACTGATGCACTTGTTAATAAACTCGCACACCGAATCAGCGTATTCGCCAATGTTGTTGTTCACCGCAATGCGGAACATTTCTCAGTCCACGCAATCGAAGCAATCTTGAAGCGTGGAATCTGATTGGTCGGACCAGCGTTGAACAGACCTGAGCGCGGGTGCTTCCTGTTTTAGTTTCTGTCTATAGGCTGGGAGCAACAAAATGGAGTCGAGGTCAGATTTTCCGAAGGGAGGGCGGGGGAGGGCCTTATATGCGTCGCGGAAGTTAGAATAACAGTGGTCTTGGGTTTTGCCAGCCCTGGTAGCACAATCAATATGCTGATAGAGTTTGGGGAGCCTTGTTTTCAGATTAGCCTTGTTAAAATCCCCGGCTACAATAAATGCAGCCTCAGGATATGTGGTTTCCAGTTTACATAGAGTCCAATAAAGTTCTTTCAGGGCCGTCGATGTTTCTGCTTGGGGGTAATATACACGACTGTGATTATGATCGAAGAGAATTCTCTTAGTAGATAATGCGGTCGGCATTTGATTGTGAGTAATTCTAAGTCAGGTGAACAAAAGGACTTGAGTTCCTGTATGTTGTTATGATCACACCACGTTTCGTTAATCCTAAGGCATACACCCCCGCCCTTCTTCTTACAAGAGAGATGCTTGTTTCTGTCGGCAGGATGCGTGAAAAAAACAGGTGGCTGTCCTGACTCAGATAGCGTGTCTTGAGTGAGCAATGTTTCCGTGAAACAAAGAACGTTACAGTCTAGGATGTCTCTCTGGAATGCTACCCTTGCTCGGTTTTCGTCTACCTTGTTGTCAAGAGACTGGACATTGGCGAGTAGTATGCTCGGGAGCGGTGCGCGATGTGCCCGTCTACGGAGCCTGACCAGAAGACCGCTCCGTKTGCCCCTTCTACGGCGTCGTTGTTTTGGGTCGCCGGCTGGGATCCGATCCATTGTCCTGGGTGGTAGGCCAAACAGAGGATCCGCTTCGGGAAAGTCGTATTCCTGGTCGTAATGTTGGTGAGTTGACGTTGCTCTTATATCCAATAGTTCCTCCCGACTGTATGTAATAAAACCTAAGATTACCTGGGGTAACAATGTAAGAAATAACACATTAAAAAACAAAATACTGCATAGTTTCCTAGTGTAACCGATGTGAAATGGCTTGCTAGTTAGCGGTGGTGCGCGCTAATAGCGTTTCAAACCGTGACTTCACTCGCTCTGAGACCTGAAGTAGTTGTTCCCCTTGCTGTGCAAGGGCCGCAGCTTTTGTGGCGCGATGGGTAACGATGCTTCGTGGGTGTCAGTTGTCTGTGTGTGCAGAGGGTCCCTGGTTCGAGCTCAGGTAGGGGCTAGATAGTTAGCGGTAATCTTTACTTTATAGATTACTGTTAGTAGCTAAATTTGTCAAATATAGCTAGTAATGCTAATATTAGCGAGCTAAAAGACGGTGGTCCCCTCAATTTTAGTTAGCTGACTAAGATAATACTGCATCTAAAGTCAATCTGGCGACATCACAATCAAGACAAGAGGTTTTCCTATGAATGATTTGCCTTCTTTTGAAATGTTATCGTGTTTCTAACCCAAATCTGAATTGTATTGAGGTTGGCCAATGTTAGCCATCTAGCTAGGTGGTGGCTAGCTAGAGCAAACAATGCTAGCGATGATAGGGATAATGATTATCAAAATATACATAACCAGATACATAACCAGCGGTCTATGGTCTAGCTACCGGTATACTCACCACTACTGGGGACCAATAAACTCCAACCGCCTATTCCTCATGGTATGGTCCTCGGCAGGGCATGCAAACCATAGTTGGCTGTGCATTGGATGGTCAATCCTCAAACGCCCGTGATCCTTTGAAGGCGTTGGGGGCGATGAAAAATGAAGCAAAGTAGGCAGAGGGATGATTTTCACATGGGGCTTGGCAAAAGGGGTTTATGATTTATATATATATATATATATATAATATATTTTGCATTTATAGTTTTGTTCAGTATATATATATATACAGTATATATACTGAACAAAACTATAAATGCAAAATGCAACAATTTAAAAGATTTTACTGAGTTACAGTTCATTTTAGAAAATCTGTTATTTGGAGAGAAAAAAATATGAAGCCCTAATCTATGGATTTCACATGACTGGGCAGGGGTGCCCAGTCTATGCCTGTGAGGGCATAGAATGAGTTTTCCCCACAAAAGGGCATTATTACAGACAGAAATACTCCTCAGCCCTTCCACTGGAAGTGGAGGTCCTGGGCTGGAGTGGTTACACATGGTCTGCGGTTGTGAGGCCGGTTGTGAGTACTGCCAAATTCTCTAAAACAACGTTTTAGCAGCTTATGGTAGAGAAATGAACATTAAATTATCTGGCAAAAGCTCTGGTGGAAATTCCTGCAGTCAACATGCCAATTGCACACTGTGGCATTGTGTTGCGTGACAAAACTGCACATTTTAGAGAGGCCTTTTATTGTCCCAAGCACAAGGTGCACCTGTGTAATGATCTTGCTGTTTATTCATCTTCTTGATATGCCACACCTGTCAGGTGGATGAATTATCTTGACAAAGGATAAAATGTTCACTAACAGCAATGTAAACAAGTTTGTGCACACATTTTGAGAGAAATAAGCTTTTTGTGCATTTGGAAAATTTCGGGGATAATTCATTTCAGCTCATGAAACAGGACCAACACTTTACATGTTGCGTTTATATTTTTGTTCTGTATATAAAAAAGATATATATTTTCCTTCGTTCTTATTTTCCCCTAACCCTACCACCCCTCCCCTAATTGGAGTAAACTAATGAACAACAATACTTAGGCTTCTACTTCCAGCTTATACATACTATATACATTTTACGGACACAGTATGTTTTGTTTGCTTTTAGTCCCACCCTTCAGCTACCCTCAACACCTCCCATCTATCTCTGAAAACCATCCAGCTGCTATATATTTTTCCACTGTGCTGTGATGTTTCACGAAAGTTCTGAACCTGTATATTCTCATTGTTTCTACAGATTGTAAATTAAAGATAAKATTTTTTGCTAAGAGTATTATTGATCGATTGAAAACTCTCTTGGTAAATAGTATGGTCTACAGCTTATCATGTGGTATTCTAACTCAGGCGAGTCGAACCTCAAGCCTTAATATAAGAGATCGCCACACCAGCTGTTAACAGACACACACCCCCTCCCCTGAGTTTCCCCYACGCCACCGTTCTGTCCTGCAGATGTATAGAAAAACCAGCTCGATGTATAGTAAATTTACTATGTCCTTGTTCAGCCACGACTCTGAGAAACACTGGATTTTACAGTTCTTCAGATCACGTTGATAGGATATTCTCGAAAGGAGCTCATCCAGTTTATTCTCCAATGATTGCATGTTCACCAATAGAACGGAGGGTAGACGCGATTTATCCATTCTCCGACGTAGTCTCCCCTCTATACCGCCGTCTCCTCTTTCTTCGAGTGTCAGGGATTTGGGCCTGGTCCGGGATAATCATTATGTCTTTCACCTCTGACTCATTGAAGTAGAAGTCCTAATTCAAATCAAGGTTAATGATAGCTGTTCTGATGTCCGGAAGCTCTTTCCGATCATAGGAAACAATAGCGGAAACATTATGTACAAAAAAAGTTAAGATCAGCGCAAAAAAATACACAAAATAGCACAATTGGTCAGGACGTAAAACGTCCGCTATTCCCTCCAGCGCCAGGGTTAGGGTTAGGCTTAGCTAAAATGCGTAGCAGGTTAGGATAATTAACGTGGCAGGTTAGGAGAATTAGGAAAAGGGTTAGAGTTAGGCTTAGCTAAAATGCTACAGTTGTCAACAATCGACTCGTCGTGCAGCACAATCAGCCTAGCAAAACGGTCTTGAGTGGCAACAAATCTGCCCAATTAGCTGATTCGCTTTCCATATACGCACTCCTGTTGATCCTCTCACTTCTGTTCACTCGCCCACTTTAGTTTGCCTATTGTCTAATAGAAAGTCTAGTTGAAGAATCAGTTCATTGAACACAATGGGGATGGTTCCCTTTTCTTGAGTATAAAAAGGAGAACTGTGGAATGAGTGGATTCTGGGAAATTCCACAATAACAGAGTAATGTCAGATTTTTCACTTTAAAATMAATGCCAAACTAAAACCAATGATTGCAAAGTTAAACAAACCATACAACTCAATGCACAAGGACGACTTTTAACAATTTAACCTGAAAAGTTTACAAAAACACATTTACTTGAAGAACAGTGCAGATACAAAGTTTGGTAACTAAATGCCGGCACGAACCGCACAAGCCATCACTTTGTTACCGTGGAATTGCCCTTTTTTAGTATGTCCCAGAGGACAGTCCCAAATGTGAATTGAAATCTTGCCACAATGCAGTGCCGAGATGACAAGCTTTGGAACACTGTGTGGAGAGCAGACTGTGTGAAGACGTGTGGGAGTGTGGAACCAGCATTCTTTAGCAGGAGCTGATTTTCATCAATGACTCATTTCTATGGGGAAATGTGCAAGGGACAAAACAAATAGACACCATAAAATGTGTGTGTTCTCATCTGGATGACCCTGTGTAAAAAGAGGGCTTGGAGGACCAGTGTGTGGCCAGGCTGGGTGGCCTAGCTGCCCTGGGTTGGGTAGAGTTACTGGGTGAAGGGGGGGGGGGGTGCAGTGGTTGGGCGGTAGGAACACTCCCTCTTTCTGCCTTCAGAGGAAATTCTGACTCGCTGAGCTGACATACAGAAGGAGAAGGAAGCAGAGAGATGCAGCGTGACACACTGCTGGTTTGGGGTACTCTGTTCTGTAAAGTCTGTATTGAACTTTCTCTGTCACTAAGCACTGGCCACTCCCCCATGCCTACTCTACCTCTCTCATCTCTTGAACGTCTCTCTTTTCTCCCTGACGCTTTATTCACTCTTATTACGCACTCGCTCTGCTCTCGTTCACTCCCTCTGTTCCCTCTCTTCCTCCTGTTTCTCTATGGTCACTCTTCCATTCTCCTGACCAGGGTTATAGCGATGTGCATCTTTCCCTTTTTATGACGATTCGATACGTATCTCGAATATATATTTTTTAAGAACAAATTCTTATTTACAATGACGGCCTACCCCAGCCAAACCCTACCTAGCTGCTGGGCCAATTGTGCGCCGCACTATGGGACTCCCAATCACAGCCGGTTGTGATACAGCCCAGGATCGAACCAGGGTCTGTAGTGACGCCTCTAGCACTGAGATGCAGTGCCTTGGACCGCTGCTCCACTCGGGAGCCGCAACGATACGTTTTAGTTTGAAATGATTCAGTTGGATTAGAGGAACGAATCAATGCGACTCGGTTCGATGCGGTACGATTCGATGCACTAACATTTGTTGCATATACATGTTCCTCTTTGAGCTGGATCTGTCTGAGCTGACGTTGTGGGTGTGTGTTGGTTGTGTGTGTGTGTGGTGTGTGGTTGTGTTGTGTGTGTGTGTGTGTGTGTGTGTGTGTGTGTGTGTGTGTGTGTGTGTGTGTGTGTGTGTTAAATGATTTACATGTACACTGACAGTAGCGATTTTAGCATGTACAGTGGGAGAACAAGTATTGATACACTGCGATTTGCAGGTTTCCTACTTACAAAGCATGTAGAGGTCTGTAATTTTTATCACAGGTACACTTCAACTGTGAGAGACGGAATCTAAAACAAAAATCCAGAAAATCACATTGTATGATTTTTAAGTAATTCATTTGCATTTTATTGCATGACATAAGTATTTGATACATCAGAAAAGCAGAACTTAATATTTGGTACAGAAACCTTTGTTTGCAATTACAGAGATCATACGTTTCGTAGTTCTTGACCAGGTTTGCACACACTGCAGCAGGATTTGGCCCACTCCTCCATACAGACCTTCTCCAGATCCTTCAGGTTTCGGGGCTGTCGCTGGCAATACGGACTTTCAGCTCCTCCAAAGATTTTCTATTGGGTTCAGGTCTGGAGACTGCGTAGCCACTCCAGGACCTTGAGATGCTTCTTACGGAGCCACTCCTTAGTTGCCCTGGCTGTGTATTTCGGGTCGTTGTCATGCTGGAGACCCAGCCACGACCTATCTTCAATGCTCTTACTGAGGGAAGGAGGTTGTTGGCCAGATCTCGCGATGCATGGCCCATCCATCCTCCCCTCAATACGGTATCGTCCGTCCCCTTTGCAGAAAAGCATCCCCAAAGAATGATGTTTCCACCTCCAAGCTTCACGGTTAGGATGGTGTTCTTGGGTTGTACTAATCCTTCCTCTTCCTCCAAACACGGCGAGTGGAGTTTAGACCAAAAAGCTCTATTTTCTCATCAGACCACATGACCTTCTCCAATTCCTCCTCTGGATCATCCAGATGGTCATTGGCAAACTTCAGACGGCCGGACATGCGCTGGCTTGAGCAGGGACCGTGCGTGCGCTGCAGGATTTTAATCCATGACGGCGTAGTGTGTTACTAATGTTTTCTTTGAGACTGTGGTCCCAGCTCTCTTCAGGTCATTGACCAGGCCTGCCATGTAGTTCTGGGCTGATCCCTCACCTTCTTCATGATCATTGATGCCCCACGAGGTGAGATCTTGCATGGAGCCCTAGACCGAAGGTGATTGACCGTCATCTTGAACTTCTTCCATTTTCTAATAATTGCGCCAACAGTTGTTGCCTTCTCACCAAGCTGCTTGCCTATTGTCCTGTAGCCCATCCCAGCCTTGTGCAGGTCTACAATTTTATCCCTGATGTCTTACACAGCTCTCTGGTCTTGGCCATTGTGGAGATTGGAGTCTGTTTGATTGAGTGGTGGACAGGTGTCTTTTATACAGGTAACGAGTTCAAACAGGTGCAGTTAATACAGTAATGAGTGGAGAACAGGAGGGCTCTAAAGAAAAACTAACAGGTCTGTGAGAGCCGGAATTCTTACTGGTTGGTAGGTGATCAAATACTTATGTCATGCAATAAAATGCGAATTAATTACTTAAAAATCATACAATGTGATTTTCTGGATTTTTTTTAAATTCCGCTCTCCACAGTTGAAGTGTACTATGATAAAAATTACAGACCTCTACATGCTTTGTAAGTAGGAAAACCTGCAAAATCGGCAGTGTATCAAATACTTGTTCTCCCCACTGTACATCTTGGGGGCAAACACAATGTTTTGGGGGATGCATGCCAGCAAAACTACTCACTAAACTAAACATACATTAATTACACTATAACGTGACAAACGGTGCCCACAAACTTTAGGGCCTACATAAAGCTGTCCCAACAGCAGAGTCCCAACAGCAGTCCCATCACCTTACCACTGCTACACCTGGCTTTCAGCTGAGCTTTGTCTGCAGCCAAACAGTTCATTCAGCCTCATGTACTGCTTTTAAAAAAAACATACAATTGAAGTCGGAAGTTTACATACACCTTAGCCAAATACATTAAACTCAGTTTTTCACAATTCCTGACATTTAATCATAGTAAAAATTCCCTGTCTTAGGTCAGTTAGGATCACCACTTTACTTTAAGAATGTGAAATGTCAGAAATAATAGTAGAGAGAATTATTTATTCCGCTTTTATTTCTTTAATTTAATTCCCATGTGGTCAGAAATGTACATACACTCAATTAGTATTTGGTAGCATTGCCTTTACATT
This sequence comes from Salvelinus sp. IW2-2015, assembly GCF_002910315.2. Classification (NCBI taxonomy): domain Eukaryota; kingdom Metazoa; phylum Chordata; class Actinopteri; order Salmoniformes; family Salmonidae; genus Salvelinus; species Salvelinus sp. IW2-2015. The sequence goes on along the minus strand of NC_036866.1, from coordinate 20,790,607 downwards.
GTTTAACTTGGTCAAATGTTTCGGGTAGCCTTCCACAAGCTTCCCACAATAAGTTGGGTGAATTTTGGTCCATTCCTCCTGACAGAGCTGGTGTAACTGATCAGGTTTGTAGGCCTCCTTGCTTGCACAAGCTTTTTCAGTTCTGCCCACACATTTTCTATGGATTGAGGTCAGGGCTTTGTGATTTGCGACCAAGCTTTAACTTCCTGACTTCCAGGACTCTTTTACTGTGGATATAGATACTTTTGTACCTGTTTTCTCCAGCATCTTCACAAGGTCCTTTGCTGTTGGGATTGATTTGCACTTTCGCCACCAAAGTACTTTCATCTCTAGGAGACAGAACACGTTTCCTCCTGAGCGGTATGACGGCTGCGTGTCCCATTGTGTTTATACTTGCGTACTATTGTTTGTACAGATGAACGTGGCACCTTCAGGTGTTTGGAAATTTCTCCAAGGATGAATCAGACTTGTGGAGGTCTACAATTTTTTCTGAGGTCTTGGCTGATTCTTTTGATTTCCCATGATGTCAAGCAAAAGCACTGATTTGAAGTAGCCTTGAAATACATCCACAGGTACACCTCCAATTGACTCAAATGATGTCAATTAGCCTATCAGAAGCTTCTAAAGCCATGACATTATTTTCTGGAATTTTCCAAGCTGTTTAAAGGCACAGTCAACTTAGTGTATGTAAACTTCTGACCCACTGGAATTGTGATACAGTGAATTATAAGTGAAATAATCTGTCTGTAAACAATTGTTGGAAAAATMACTTGTGTCACGCACAAAGTAGATGTCCTAACCGACATGCCAAAACTATAGTTTGTTAACAATACATTTGTGGAGTGGTTGAAAAACTCGTTTTAWTTACTCCAACCTATGTATGTAAACTTCTGGCTTCAACTGTAGCTGATATGGCTGACTTGCTTAAACAAATATGGTTTCTACTGACAATTGAGATGTACAAACTATGGCATAAGGGGATGATAAGCGGATAAGAGGCAATCCGTAATTTCGATTTAGACATTAATGAGCGATGACGGACGTAGTCAATATAACTATAGCATTTGTTCAGCAGTTTTGAAATGTACAGTGACAGAATTCAGAACATGGGCCGTTCTTACAGAGTACTCTCTGTACAACAAGTCAGAACTGTAGGATAAATAAAGGGGGCATGTAAACAGACAATGATAGCTCTTACAATATTCAATGATTCCATTTCTCTAAAACAGGTTATAAGCTACATGTGCACCACCAAGTTAGAACAGTAGGCGAAATTAGGAGGTGAAAATAGACCAAATGATTAGGATGAGGCACATTGAACGCTGTTTGGGTCTTTGCGTGTCAAAAAAGATACATGTCATATAACTCTATAAGCTTTTAATTTGACATGTCAAATAACACAATTCTATTATAGAATGTTGTGTGCACTGAATTTGAACGTGCAAGCCAAGCACCACCACTACTATCAGTAGTACTGTCAAAGCAGTACAAAAAAAGTCTGCAAACAAGCACACACCAGCCACGAACAATGTGTTTACAATACAGCGTTGGTGAAAATAGACCAAATTATTAGGGTGAGGCACATGGGCTACTTACAGCTTACTACACAACATACACTTAGTATTACTTTCTTAGCTAATGTATACATATACCCCTTGCATATTACATCATTAATGCAGCAGCATGCGAAACATTTTTTGACTCACCTTGTGAAGGTGGCGCAGCAGTCCTTTATGGGCAAATTTTGTCATCAAACTTTGTCATCTAAGTCTGGCATTCTCTGGATTTATGGTGGGAACTCTGAAAAAAACCCACATCCACTCCATTGAATAGCAGGCTAATGGTTGCTTTGCAATGCTTGCAGTTAGCCACTGATTCCTTACAAACCACTCATTGTTGAATTTGTCATTTTAGTTGAAAATGGYAAAAAAGGGCTAATCTTTAAGAGGTTATTAAGTATACCCACTTCTCCAGACTCCACTACACCACTGCATAGGGCCGATGGAAAGACAGCAGCCACACAAAGCATGACGTTAAAGGATAAGCAGTCCATAAACTCTGACGTAAGAATACAAAAGCACAACCATTAAGCATTTTCCAATCGAAATGTACAACTATTATTTCCCATAGAAAAAAACATTTCACGTTTAGCACACAAAGTAACCAGTGACCTAAAGTTTAAAGTGGAACTGACAGTGTTTTAGCTACTTTGCAGATATGAAACCAACAGACAATCATAATATTAGTAAAAAAATATCAAATTCACAGTTTATGCTACAAAACCAACTTTATAAGGTTTTAAAAACAGGTTCTATTTGACTCAATTGTCCATGACGTACACTAAGGCATTGTTGGCTGAATAGATGGATGCAGTTCAATGCATGATTAATATAATTCACCAATACATTTCTTTGTAGTCTAAAAACATATTGCTATCAGGTTGTAAATCACAGCTGGCGTGGTACATTATTTGCTGCCTACATTCGGGGTGCACTGTTTCAGTTTCAATGACTCAATATTCTGGACAAAAACTGACAAATGTTACTTAGGCTGGGAATGTCATTACAGTCTAACTAACAAGGGCAATGATCACAGGTCAGTCATAACGTGGCTGGCATATGTATTTATGTCGCAAGCTAAAAACACAGTCTAACGTTAGCTATATAGCTAGCTAGCTAGCTAGCTGCTAGGAGGATGTCATGTCATGCCATTAGAGGAGTGGGTGAGTGACTGACTTTTCCCCCTCATATCGTTTTTCGGTTGCTATACACAGCTAGAGATGCAGGTGTCATTTGGTTTGCTAACAAGAACTTCAATGACTGTTATCCAGTTAACATATCTCTTGCGTTCGCAAATTCCATCTGGCTATCTACTCCGATTTCAGAGCACTCTCATCTGATTGTGCGAGAGTGCAGAGCAACGAATTTATGAATTTAAGAACGTGCAACGCCTGCTGAATATGACCGGTGTCAGTAAACTTAGGCAAAAAAAGTAATAGTTAGTCAAGAACACTCTAGATAACATGTAAACAGCATAACCAGCTCTGCTACGGTGAGTAAAATGGTTAGAGTAAGGTGTTCTTTCATTTGTGTCTGGAAGTAGCTAGCTAGCAAGCTAGCCAACTTTAGCCAGTTAGCCTGGGTGCTTGGTTGGGACAAGCATGCATTGGCAGGCAAGCTGCAGAAGGACGAGGTGGCTACAATTCCCCATCATTTATCAGGGCAATTTTGACGACCAACTAGCTGAAAACGTTTGAGAGTGTTTATATAATGTTCCTTCATTAGGTTATAGCACATCTTGCTCTGGCTAGCATTAATTGTTGGTCTTGTTGTTGTTGATCAAAATCAAATCTTATTAGTCACATGCGCCGAATACAACAGGTGTAGACCTTACAGTGAAATGCTTACTTACGAGCCCCTAACCAACAGTGCAGTTTAAAAAAAATACGGATAAGAATAAGAGAATAAAGTAACAAGTAATTACAGAGCAGCAGTAAAAAAATAACAATATATACAGGGGGGTGCCGGTAGAGAGTCAATGTCCGGGGGCACCGGTTAGTTGAGGTAGTATGTACATGTAGGTAGAGTTAATTAAAGTGACTATGCATAGATGACAACAGGGAGTGGCAGTGGTGTGGGTGGGGGGGGGGGGGCAATGCAGTCTGGGTATCCATTTGACTAACTATTTAGCAGTCTTATGGCTCTTATGGTGGTAGAAACTCTTCAGGGTCCTGTTGGTTCCAGACTTGGTGTATCGGTAGTGCTTGCCTTGCAGTAGCAGAAAGAACAGCTATAACTTGGGTTGCTGGAGTCTTTTGACAATTTTTAGGGCCTTCCTCTGCCACCGCCTGGTATAGAGGTCCTGGATGTCAGGAAGCTCGGCCCAAGTGTTGTACTGGGCCGTACACAATACCCAAGCAGGTGCTATACCAAGTGGTGATGCAGTCAGTCAAGATGCTCTCAATGGTGTAGTTGTAGAATTTTTTGAGGATCTGTGGGCCCATGCCAAATATTTTCAGTCTCCTGAGGGGGAAGAGGGTGTTGTCGTGCCCTCTTCATGGCTATGTTAGTGTGTGTGGACCATGATAGATCCTTAGTGATGTGGACACCGAGGAACTGAAGCTCTTGACCTGCTCCACTACAGCCCTGTGCGATGTGAATGGGGGCGTGTTGGGCCCTCAGTTTCCTGTGCCACTAATACTCCTTTGTCTTGCTGACGTTGAGGGAGAGGTTGTTGTCCTGGCACAACACCGTGTTGTCGTCGTTACCTCCAAGCGTTTATTCAAGTTGGATAATCTTTGGATGCCGACAGCAGTCGTACCATTGGAAGACATGGCTTGGACTGTAGCATACAAAAGCCTATTCCTGCTCTTTCCCGCGATCCATCCATAGTGTTCTCTGACTTGTGGTCAGGTGCTCATGTAACCGATGTGAAATGGCTAGCTAGTTAGCGGGTGGCGCGCTAATAGCGTTTCAATCGGTGACGTCACTCGCTCTGTGACCTTGAATAGTTGTTCCCCTTGCTCTGCAAGGGCCGCTGCATTTGTGGAGCGATGGGTAACGATGCTTCGAGGGTGGCTGTTGTCGATGTGTGCAGAGGGTCCCTGGTTCGAGCCCAGGTAGGGGCAAGGAGAGGGACGGAAGCTAAACTGTTACACTCAGTTGGAACAAGCAATTGAGCCTTTTTTCAATGCCGATTTGAATGTCATTGAGAAAACAGAAAAAGTGTATTTTTCGCAAACATCCTTTCAGAATTTAAACATAATTCTAGAAGTAATCATCTAGTTTAGTATCTGTAATCTGAATGCAATGTTTTTGCTGGTAACATAAATGATTACAGTTACAGTTTTTTTGTAATCAGTTACATGTAAAGGATTCCATTACTCCCCAACCCTGCTCCTTGGCCATGTKTTTCTGTAGTCTCTCTCTGTTCCTCATTCCGTGCCGCTCACACACTCAGTGTGGGGATGCTAATCGTGTTGAGGACCAGTCCAACCACCTCTGATGACGTGATTGGAGGCGACTTACCGGAGCAAGAACAAACAGGAGCCGACCGGCCCGGCTGCACCATTCCCATCCCCGTACTGTAATTTTCCCACAGTGAGGCCTGGAGCGGTGGGGGGTTAGCGGGTGCTGATCCGCTCTGGCACTGAGGGTCTGTCCTCCTTCCAAAATGGGGGTTAATGGCAGGAAGAAGGGGAGGGGGTGGGATGATGGTATGCCAGGATGGCCACATTAACTCAAGTGTTACATAAAGGGAAGTCACAAATTGAATGTAGCCTACATGCTTGTCTCACACCCTGCATCTACCGAGTCGCCATCTACCAGTCCCATGCTCATCACACATTGCCGGAGTTCTCCCATAGGTGTGTGTTTGTTTGCTGATTCAGTAACAGACACCGGGGKTGCAGAACACTGACCTCATGGTAACATACAGTATTTCTAGATAGCTGCCCTTGTGTTGCCGTATCATACCCTATTTGCATCCACTTTGCATTAACTACTGTCATAGAGAGAGTCATGCAAAACGCAGTGCAATAAATATTTGGTTTAGGACTAATTATAACCATAATGGAACCAGAAACACGTCAGACCTCACATCATGACTTCAGACCTGGAATTTTTCCAGCCACCTGAGTCCTCTTAACCTTTTCTCAGAGGGCTAGAGATCCCTAAGGGACCTAATTGGGGTTTCAATGGGTCAGTGAAAATCACAATAACACAATCTTTGTTCACATTTTGGGCCAACAATGAATTCAACTAGCACTTTATAGCATTCATAGAATTTGGATTAAGATGTTGTCTGTAATGGGGCCCCAGGTTTCTGGAGGAATGTCATTAGGTCTGAGAGAGAAGAAGGTGGAGAAGCCCTGCTTCAAAGGAATCTTAAGCTGTTGAGCCACTCACGGCCTCACTGGATCTCAGCAAGATATTCATCTGAGATTGCTTGAAGAGTTTTCCCTTGCGTCCATCTGCACTGCATTATAACTCACAATAATCATCAGCGTTCATTCTGTGGATAAATGTTTTCCTCTGTAGTTCACGTGAGATATGTAGCCAGGAGCTACAGTACAATATAGGCATAGTCCTACACTCTGTTGCTTTACCTCATCAGGCTCATAATTATGCTCTCACTCATCTATAGAATAAATGGAGTGAGGAGATACACTGCTTGTGAGGGTTTAGCTAATGTGAGGTCAGTGGCCACGCTCTTTCCCCACTGTACTCCACTACAGCGTATCACAGTTCATTTATCAGTGTGTAAATCAAGGCCCTGGTAACAGGATGGAGTGGGACAGGGTGTTGAAGTCTGGGCCGGGCCCGGGACTCACTTTTGGCTGGCTCTGTTGCTGCTGCTACTGTCGGGAAGGCTGCCTGGAGGACATGATTAGTATCTGGAAAGGTCAAGAGGCATGTGTCATATTCCCCATATCTCTGCTACTCTCACTGTCTCTCTCTGTGTCTGTGGGGTGTCACTCTCATACACCTTTCAAACCAAGATGTTTTGTCGTCAACATTAGTATGCCCCCAACTTTTGATGACTTTTCTTTATATCTGAAAGGTATAAAAACCTTTACTTTTATTTCCGCCAAACTGACCTTGTCCTGATTGCGGTAATACTGTATGTTTAAACATCCCGCCAACCCCTCAGTAGAAATGTCCCCTATCATRTTACCGGCTTTGGCACGCAMTCAATCCGGAACATTCTATAGTTGTTCTCCAACATCAAACTTGTCCTTGTCATTATGAAAAAGTATATTCAAAATGGCAGTCAGCATGCAGCAGCCTGGCCCAAATAGCAATATTACCGGCTCTTTTTTGCACCAAAAAAAACCATACGTTTAATTTTAAACCCATTACAAGGTAATTATTTACAAATGAAGTATCTCGAGCTACTAACTTACTGTTTGTGAATGTGCAGAAATGAAAGCAGTGCATTGCATTCTGTCCTATCGGAGGAATTTAGAACTTGATTAATACTGCTTGCTGTGTCAGGTTACCATGACAATGGTCGCAACAACAAGGTCAAAGTTGAATGTCTRTTGCTCAGTTGCTGCCTATGAAATAGCTATATAAAAGGTGAATTCCGACAAGAAATAGTTAAAGATGGGGTTGTTTGAAAGGGGATCATACTGTATAAACATTGTCTAATTGTTTTTACAGGCAACTCTCTGTGAATCAATTAAATTCAATCCAATTTGCTTTATTTGCATGATGTAACAATGCACATATTGCCAAAGCTTACTTTGGATATTTACAATATTAAAATAATAAGAATCAAAATTGTCAACGGGACAACAGTAACAACAATAACCATACATTGAACAATAATAATAAGCATACAGTAGAGGACATGTGCAGGTTGATTGGTCTGTCAGACACTGTCCCTCATCTTATGGCAGGCAACAATGTAGTGCGCTGCCAACCCACAGCTCTCTGCGTCCTCCCCCAACAGAACGGGTAGCCTATCCTCATCAGAGAGGTCTTTGAAACCTTGAATGAGGGTTTCAAATTTGGGGATATGACACTCTAATTGTTTCATATTTTTTACATTTTGTCAGGAAAGGCAGCTCTGTCTCAGGTTCTGCTGTTGTGCAGTGGTTGCACAGCCTTTCCTCTACAGGGAGCCAGGTTTTCCTGTGTCTACCCTTCTTCTCTTTCTCTCTATCCTCTCTCTCCCCCTCTCCTCTCTCTCTCATCTCTCTCTATCTCCCTCTCTCTCTGTCTCTCTCCCTCTCCGTCTCTCCCTCACTCCTCTCTCTCTCTCCTCTCTCTCCCTCTCTCTTCTCTCTCTCTTCCTCTCTCCTCTCTCTTTCTTTTTCCTCTCTATCTCTCTCTATCTATGTCTCTCGCTCTCTGTCTCCCTCCGCCTCTCCCTTCATCTCTCTCTCTCTCTCTCTCTCTCTCTCTCTCTCTCTCTCTCTCTCTCTCTCTCTCTCTCTTCTCTCTCTCTCTCTCTCTTCTCTCCTCTCTCTCTTCTCTCTTGTCTCTCAATTCAATTCAAGGGGCTTATTGGCGCATGGGAATCATATGTTAACATTGCCAAAGTAAGTGAGGTAGATAATATACAAAAGTGAAATAAACAATAAAAATGAACAGTAAACATTACACTCACAGATGTTCCAAAATAATACAGATATTACAAATGTCATATTATGTKTATATACAGTGTTGTAACCATGTACAAATGGTTAAATCTCTCTCCCTCTCTACCTTCCTCCCTCCCTTTCTCACTGTGGTGGGTCCAGTAAGTCCACATGCAGTGGTAGCTTGCAGAGTGCCGACACGGCAGAGCCAGAGCTGACCGACCGGCCAGTCAGTGAGTCCATGTGCTGGTCAGGTCCCTGCAGGGGAACAAAGGGCCTTTGTCTGTGGTCTGGGAGGTGTTTGTGTTGGGAAGCAGCACGCAGCAGAWCCCAGGTCAGGTCCTGTGCAGGCCAGACAAAGGGGCCTTGTTGGAATGTATGTTTGTGTTGGGCCCCTTAGCTGATCTGAGGTCAGGTGATCCGGAGCATGGCTGTGTAATGTCTGATGTTTGAACTTAGCCTGGACATACCTACTGTCACTGTGAATAGTCTAATTATATGCTGTACACAGTGAGGTACATTACAACACGGGGCTGTTATATCACTGTGTGAATTTTAACAGCTGTTTGACATTGTTGACATTCCAGGTGTGGACTAATCAGAATGGTGTAAATGTATGTGTTGACAGGCTTCTTTAGCTGCTCTGAGTAATAGTCAGTTACGTAGTTGTTCTGGTCTGCGTTGGTGTTGCTGTGAGAAGCGTTAATTGGAGGAGCCTGTGACTGTGTTTACTGGGTGTGGGGGAGATGAGTTGGCCTGTGTGGAAGGCGACGCCCTCCCAGCAGCGCCTAGCCTCCAGGGGAGAGGCTGTAATTAGCTCTGGCTGTTTTTATTTAATTGTTAATTGCAGACGCAGGTGGAACAGCCTAGAGGAGAGGAGGGCGTGGTGAGGGGTAGAGCAGAGGCAGTCAATTCTATGTGGAGTCACAGTGCTTTGCCCTGTACCAGCACCTCTACACCCCAGGCCTGGTGTGTCCTGTTTATGGGCATCAGAGTAAGTGTGAACAGCTCCCTCCTCCTCTTCCTCCTCCTATGTGGCAGTGTGGTCTCTGGTGTCTGCAGGGCTGAGATGGAACCCTGGATCTCCCATGCTGGTTAAATATGGCTGTGATCAGAACAGCCTGGTGGGTTGGAGCCCAAAACTCTGCAGGCCTCTAGGGTGACATTCTGCTGTCTCAGCCATACACAGACTATTTCTCCCCCTGCTCCTCCTCCTCCTTGGGTTCCAGGAGAGATGACAATGGCAGATATAATTACAGGATGACAAACTGCCAGGAGGGAAAGGAGGAGAGGAGGAGGGGTTGAGGCAGAGGCTGTGAAAAAGTGAACAAGTAGCTGCTGTTTAGGGAGGGGTGTGGGAGGGGCTGGGGAGAGAGAAGGATTTAATGATAGCTGTACACATGCAGACCTCTGACTAATTATTCAGTGTTTGTGACTGCTCAAGGCCGAGTGTGAAGCAAACTCCAAATCACTGTCACCCTCTCTAGCACCCAGCACCCTGCTTCCACGACCCAACTGTCACCCTCTCTAGCACCCAGCACCCTGCTTCCACGACCCAACTGTCACCCTCTCGTGTAGCAGCCCAGCACCCTGCTTCCACGACCCAACTGTCACCCTCTCTAGCACCCAGCACCCTGCTTCCACGACCCAACTGTCACCCTCTCTAGCACCTAGCACCCTGCTTCCACGACCCAACTGTCACCCTCTCTAGCACCCAGCACCCTGCTTCCACGACCCAACTGTCACCCTCTCTAGCACCCAGCACCCTGCTNCCCAACTGTCACCCTCTCTAGCACCCAGCACCCTGCTTCCACGACCCAACTGATGGAGGACACTTCATCATCTCAATTGCAGGATTTGTCTCTTAGGGTGGATTTACATTAGTAAAATATGTGTAGTAAGATCTATCTCTGTTCAACAACAGATTTGCAACACTGATCCCAAAATAAATGTGTAAAGTGATCAAAACAAATGAGTTAGTTGTGCAAGACATTTATAGATAAAACYATAAGTAGCATATTGTTCTTAAATGTGTGCATGTTTTTCTCCTCTGACAAAACAAAAGCTGATTCAAAGGGGGGGGGCGGATTTCTAAACACTTCCGCAGTAGGATACACATGAGTATCCTCGATGGAAGGTGGCTGTCGAGAAGGGGAGGACACTTGCCTAATAACGATTTGACACACTCCTCGACCACTCAACCACTTTTTTTCCTGGGTCACGGAGGAGAGAGGACGGAGGACGGTCTTTTGCCCAAACGAGAAACACCCATTGTCTTTACACTATACCACTCAGAGGGGGGTATGTTGTGTAGATGTCTTCAGCACTACCTCCGGAGGTAGACTGGAAGACATCTCTCAAAGAGAAATTTAAATCTAGGGAGAGACTAGACCAGTGATCAGCTAGATTCACTCGTGGGAAGATTTTAATTTAATTTAATACAAAAGTACATTACCTGGGACTGGTATGTGTCGTCGAAGTGGTGTAGGTGGATGACTGGGAGGTGAGAGGAGGGATCAGCAGACACAGTCATGGAGAGGGAGAGTGAGTGATAGAGATGGGGAAAGAGAGGGGGGAGGAGGGATCAGCAGACACAGTCATGGAGAGGAGATGAGTGATAGAGATGGGGAAAGAGAGGGGGGAGGAGGGATCAGCAGACACAGTCATGGAGAGGGAGAGGATGATAGAGATGGGGAAAGAGAGGGGGAGGAGGGATCAGCAGACACAGTCATGGAGAGGGAGAGTGAGTGATAGAGATGGGAGAAGTAGAGGGGGGAGAGGATCGAAGCAGACACAGTCATGGAGAGGGAGAGTGAGGTGAGAGATGGGGAAAGAGAGGGGGAGGAGGGATCAGCAGACACAGTCATGGAGAGGGAGAGTGAGTGATAGAGATGGGGAAAGAGAGGGGGGAGGAGGGATCAGCAGACACAGTCTGGAGAGGGAGAGTGAGTGATAGAGATGGGGAAAGAGAGGGGGGAGGAGAAAACACAGTGGGTCCTTAGGAACACCCTATACACAATTACTGTTGTGTATTTGTATGAATATAGCAGAAAGTCAATGTGAGATGGAAGTTGACAGCAGAGAGGGAGTGATGCTGTGTTGTGTTCCTGTGGTGGGATTAGTGTGGTGCTGTCGTAGGCCTGGCTGTGTCTGTTGTGCATCCCAAATGGCACCGTAGTCCCTATATAATGCACTACTTTTAATCAGACCCCTATGGGCCCTGATCAAAAGTAGTGCACTTAATAGGAAATAGTGTGCCATTGTGTGTGTGTCTGGGGGTCGACCTCAGGGTGTGGGGGACAGATTGGTGCTAAAGGCTGGAGCAGCTGATGCTAGGGAGGTAGCGCTCCTCTGATTGCAGAGGTTATAAATAGTCCCCCCACGCTGGTAGGGAATGAAACAGGGGATAAGTAGCTGTGTCCTGGGGCTGATGACAGCAACAGCACTCGAGCGCGCTGTGAGGACAAAGGGTCTTCTTAGTGAGCAGCACGGAAACCACATGCCACTAAGATTGATAAAGACTAACAGGGTGGGTGTGTGTGCCCTTGAATGGGTGTCGGTGGGTGTGTTTGTGTGTTCATGCATACTGCATATTTGTGTGGCATGATGATTTGCAAACTCAAAATTACTGACTCAAAAATCCACACTCCTCCCCTCGTACTCCTCTCAACAGTGAAATGGGTCTTAGGAACCTGAACAGAATGCAAAGCTCTAATTTACTGCAAGACAAAAAGCAATATGTAAACAGTTTTTCCTATGGGGAAAACAAGTATAGCATTTAGTCAGTCAGTACAGTACATGGCTAGAATGCAAAATCACCACCACTTCCTGGAAGAACTCTATCACTTCCTCAGCCTTAGTTTTCCCTCCCTCCCTCCCTCCCTCCCTCCCTCCCTCCCTCCCTCCTTCTGTGTTTGGTGAAAGGCAGTGAGAGTAATGTGGTGGTACTGTAGCGGTAACAGGTCACAGATCTCCACGTGTCAGAGACCCAGGAGGGCCTAATGTGCTCTGTTCTGTCCTCCCCAGTGGCTGCCTTCCCCACCCCCTCCTCTCATCTCCACCTGACAGACAGCCCAGAGAGACCAAAATGAGAAACGTCCTCATTCATGAAAAGCAAAGACCTTTTGCGATGGTCATGGAATTTTGGATGACAGTTATTTGTCAGCCATATGACCATGGTCACTGTTATAATCGGCAGATTAAAAATACATTTAAGACGCACATTTTTTCCTGTCTTCCGCTCCTGACTGCATGCGCTGCCTAGGACTCAAATCAGGGACGTGATGTTCTGTGTTTACTGTTTAGCCAAGCTGACAGATAGCAGGGTATATCTAGCTGCAGTTAGCTAGCCTAACTAGCTGACATTTCTCTGTCAAGTCCTATATATAAGGTCTATGGTCAAGTTTCAGTGTYCCCTGTTTTTGGTAAGCCACTGGGTGCATGTATTTCATGATACTCGTTTGCTATGACACCTTGCTGAAACACATTTTGATCACGTTGTAAAGATCCCATGTGTTAAACAAATCAAAATATATTTTATATTTCAGATTCTTCAAAGTAGCCAACCCTTGAATGAGTAGGTGTGTCCAAACTTTTGACTGGTACTGTACATACAGTTGAAGTCGGAAGTTTACATACACTTAGGTTGGGGTCATAAAACTCATTTTTCAACCACTCTACAAATATCTTGTTAACAAACTATAGTTTTGGCAAGTCGGTTAGGACATTACTGTGTGCATGGCACGAGTCATTTTTCCAACAATTGTTTACAGACAGATTATTTAATTTATAATTTACTGTATCACAATTCCAGTGGGTCAGAAGTTTACATACACTAAGTTGACTTTGCCTTTAAACAGCTTGGAAAATTCCCAAAAATGATGTCATGGCTTTAGAAGCTTCTGATAGACTAATTTACATAATTTGAGTCAATTGGAGGTGTACCTGTGAATGTGTTTCAAGGCCTACCTTCAAACTCAGTGCCTCTTTGCTTGACATCATGGGAAAATCTAAAGAAATCAGCCAAAATCTCAGAAAAAAATTGTAGACCTCCACAACTCTGGTTCATCTTTGGGAGCAATTTCCAAACGCCTGAAGGTACCACATTCATCTGTACAAGCAATAGTACGCAAGTATAAACACCATGGGACCACGCAGCCGTCATACCACTCAGGAAGGAGACGCGTTCTGTCTCCTAGAGATGAACGTACTTTGGTGCGAAAAGTGCAAATCAATCCCAGAACAACAGCAAAGGACCTTGTGAAGATGCTGGAGGAAACAGGTACAAAAGTATCTATATCCACAGTAAACGAGTCCTATATCGACATTACCTGAAAGGCCGCTCAGCAAGGAAGAAGCCACTGCTCCAAAACCGCCATAAAAAAGCCAGACTACGGTTTGCAACTGCACATGGGGACAAAGATCATACTTTGAAGAAATGTCTTCTGGTCTGATGAAACAAAAATAGAACTGTTTGGCCATAATGACAATAGTTATGTTTGGATGAAAAAGGGGGAGGCTTGCAAGCCGAAGAACACCATCCTAACCATGATGCAATATTATGTTTTCGGCAGTTATTTTTTCAGCTGTTCGCACACACATTTTTTTCTTGAGGCAAGTCGAAGTTTGGTAGCCAAAGTCTACGACCCTGTGTTTGTGATTGGTCAACAGTAGGGGGGTTAGGAACTACGYACAAGATTCTTCAATTCATTGTTTGTTGTCATTCAACGAGAGATGACTAGTTTTCATGCAAATGTTTTGCTTGCGAAATACTGCACCAAATATCTTAGCTAGATGTAAAATTGCGCGACTAAGACCTCCTCGGCAAAAATAGATTTCTTGATTTATCTTACATTAATTCAGACTATTTTGAGGAAGTGTTACTGGCTATGTTGTTGCTACTGTGTCTCAAGAGGGAGGTKTTTTAAGGGAGTTTGCAAGCACAGACGTTGGCTTACGCCTAGCCATGTTCTGTTAGGAGCCAACCAACCTAGTATGAGGACACCTTAAGGCCTTGCAGTCCTTTCATTGTCTCCTATCAGAAACAGATCAATGAGCCAGTCAACCCCTGTGGGAATCAGAATCCTCTGGGACGTGTCCTTCGCTTTATTGTGACTTACAGATGACTTAAACATGTCTTATTTTTATTAACTGAATCATTTATCAGTCACCTGAGATGGTGCGCTGACTTCAGTTTCAGCACGTTGGAAAACAGAGGCACAGCTGGCAGCAGTGCTGGGTGATATTGGCTCAACTTGATATTGACTGAAAGTTGGCAAGGTGGCAGCTGTAGAGGGTTGTTTTAATGGTAATTTAGAGACATGTGGTTGTGTAGGGTCATGGTCCAAATAGAGTTGTGGGTCAGTGTGAAGAGATGTATATTCTGCTTTCTGTTGTTTCTGTGGTTAAAACATTGAGCAGCAGTGTTTGTTTAGTAAATGTAATGTCCAGGGTGATGGTGGTCCATTGGAACATGTTGTTCAGAGCAGAGTAACAGACTCAGGGTTGGTTGGCAGATCTTTATTTAGGTAATGATATTTGCCAGGTGTTAACCTGCCTCTTAGTTCCCCCAGTGGAACGATAGGAGGGAGGGGTGTCTTTGTGCGGCTTGGCTTAATACATCCTCCGAAAACAAAACCATTGCACCTGCCCCTGGCACAGAGGCTTGGCTGGCACACACCTATCTCTGCCAGGGCACACCTGGTCTACCAGACACAGTGCCAGCAATGGTAAAGCAAGTATATTAAAGAGGAAGGAAAACAGTTTGTCCAATCTACAGAGCTTTCATTGCTCCTGGAGAGGACCTAAGCTCCTGCGATCCATACCAGAGTCATTGACCACAGCATTATGTGATGTCAAAGTAATGAGTCACAACTACACACATTTGACAATAGGCTCCCATCCCACCTCTCCTCTACTCACCCCTTCCATGTGTGCTCTGTGCTGGGGAGAGTAGGAACCCTCTCCCCTCTCAGGTCCCCAGGTCCCAGCAGTGCAGGACCAGTGTGTGCCCTGCTGTTTATTACACCCAAAGATAAAGCCTTCATGATGGGGTGATTATTATTGAATGAGAGAGAGAATGAGAGAAGGAGAGAGAGACAGAGACGAAAGGGAGAGCACAGGGGAGATAAGAGGCAGTATCAACCTTGCCGTTGACACACATCTGTCTGAGTTACAGCAGCATTACTACTGAGCTGTAGATAAGTAGCTGTCACTAAACGCATGCGCGTACGAACACGCACGCACACACACATACTCACCCACACACAGCAGTAGGAGAACAGGGCACGTTTAGGCTTGTCAGTGTATTGAGAGAGTAGTGATTCATTGGAAGTCATTGGAAAGAGTCTCAGGAAAGGCCACTGCAGAGCAAGCAGGTTGCTGTCGGAGGATCACAAACAGTATCTGTGTGCAGTGGCAGGCTCCACGGGCTGGGCCGCTCTCCCTCTCTCTCATGCAGTAAGTCACGGCTTAGGGCACTGACATTTCTCTGCTCTTTCTTTTTATATGCTCGGCCTGCTACAAAGTTCACACTCACTTTCACAAACACAATGCTCAGACTTTACTCTTTCTTGATAGGAGATCATGCTCTATCTGACCCATTGAATGGACTGGAGGCTGGATATCAGGGCCAATGGGAGGCTGGATATCAGGGCCAATGGGAGGGTGCGGCTCAGGTGTTAATGGTGCCTGTAGTGTTCTGGTGGAGCAGGGGTTTAATAGGCTGAGCCTCTCCCTGCTGTGGTGTTTGTGTCATGAAGAGGAGATCTCAGGCCTGGGGTCAATGTGTCTCTGCCTAATGGGGCACACTCTCTACATCTGGTCCTGGACTGGTTCTGTCTCTGTCTGCTGAGTGGGGGAGAAACTCTCAGATCTTCCCCTCTCTCCCCCGGCCAGTTACAGCAGCAACGGAGCAAATGAAAGGAAAACAGAATTAAAATGGAGCCAGGCTGAGGAAGAGAGAGGAGCTCAGGGTTGTGTGTGTGGGTGCGTGTGTGTGATACAGCATGTGTGCCTCTGCGTGCCTGTCGACAGTGTGTGCCATGGACATGATGTCCTTGTTTAGGTAAATGCCTATTTGACCTATGAATCATGTTCATGTTTGCAGGATTATCCATGAGGATGGCTTCTCTGGAGATGATGTGAAGCAGTACAAGCCTGTGGTCTACAGCAACACAATCCAGTCTCTGGCTGCCATCGTCCGTGCCATGGACACCCTTGGGCTGGAGTACGGAGACAAGGAGAGAAAAGTGAGTCTCTCTACCACTCTGTAGAGTGTAGCACTGAGGGAATGGACTACAACTGCACACACACAGGCACAGACAGACAGACAGGCGCAAGCATGGACCGCAATGTACACACACGCACGCACGCACGCACGCACGCACGCACGCACGCACGCACGCACGCACGCAACACACACACCACACACACACACACACACACACACACACACACACACACACACACACACACACACACACACACACACACACACACACACACACACACACACACCACACACACACACACACATTAGTAAGCAGAGATTGCGTGCTCCTGCCATTCTACTGTAGTGATGGCCTCCCAACACCTTTATCGAAAGAAATACACAAACTGTCACACACAACAGACACCATATATTCAACACTGAATTTTAACACCAGAACTGCTAAAGCAGCTATTTTTACTGCTCTATATTGTATTTTTTTTATAACTCTGCCATTTTTAAAGTCATGCTCCCCTCTGTCTTGACTTTTCCAAAATAATCTATATAGCAACACTGCCGTTGTTAGAATTGTAATATCACAAACAGAACTGGAGTAATATCCAGTTTTAGGAGGGCATGTCATTCATGCCCTTCTCTCGACTGTAGGGCCTGCTCACTCCGTCTCCGACTGTAGGGCTGCTCCTCCTTCTCTCGACTGTAGGGCCTGCTCCACTCCTTCTCTCGACTGTAGGGCCTGCTCCACTCCTTCTCCCGACTGTAGGCCTGCTCTACTCCTTCTCGACTGTAGGGCCTGCTCCACTCCTTCTCCCGACTGTAGGGCCTGCTCCACTCCTTCTCCGACTGTAGGGCTGCTCCACTCTTTCTTCGACTGTAGGGCCTGCTCCACTCCTTCTCACGACTGTAGGACCTGCTCCACTCCTTCTCCCGACTGTAGGGCCTGCTCCACTCCTTCTCCCGACTGTAGGCTTGCTCCACTCCGTTCCCGACTGTAGGGCCTGCTCTACTCCGTTCCCGACTGTAGGGCTTGCTCCACTCCTTCTCCCGACTGTAGGGGCCTGCTCACTCCTTCTCCTGACTGTAGGGCCTGCTCCACTTCTTCTCCCGACTGTAGGGCCTACTCCACTCTTTCTGCCGACTGTAGGGCCTGCTCCACCCTTTCTACCGACTGTAGGGCCTGCTCCACTCCTTCTCCCGACTGTAGGGCCTGCTCCACTCCTTCTCCTGACTGTAGGCCTGCTCCACTCCGTCTCCCACGAGTAGGGCTCCCACTCCTTCTCCCGACTGTAGGCTGCTCCACTCTTTATCCCGACTGTAGGGTGCTCCACTCTTTCTCCGACTGGTAGGGCCTGCTCACTCTTTCTGCCGACTGTTAGGGCTGCTCCACTTTCTTTCTGCCGACTGTAGGGCCTGCTCCACTCTTTCTGTGCCCGTAGCGGGCCTGCTTCCAACTCTTTTTATCGCGATTGTAGGGCCTGCTCCACTCTTTCTCTCTCGACTGTAGGGCCTGCTCCACTCTTTCTGCCGACTGTAGGGCCTGCTCCACTCTTCTTTCTGCCGACTGTAGGGCCCCCTCCACTCTTTTTCTCGACTGTCAGGGCCCTGCTCCACTCTTTTCTCCCGACTGCAGGGCCTGCTCCCACTCTTTCTCCCGACTGTAGGGCCTGCTCCACTTCTTCCCCGACTGTAGGGCCTGCTCCAACTCCTTTCCTCCGGACTGTCAGGGTGCTCGCCCCCCTTTCTTCGACTGTAGGGCCTGCTCCACTCTCTCCCGACTGGTAGGGCCTGCTCCACTCTATCTCCGACTGTAAGGCAATGCTCCACCTCGCGTCGTCCCCGTGTAGGGCCTGCTCCACTCTTTCTCCCGACTGTAGGGCCTGCTCCACTCTTTCTCCCGACTGTAGGGCCTGCTCCACTCTTTCTCCCAACTATAGGGCCTGCTCCACTCTTTCTCCCGACAGTGGAAGGTGCCGTGCCCAGTTGATAATCACCCCGATAATTGCCTCGAAACTGAACCTAAGCTATACCGAAATGAATTTCACACATACAGTATATAACAGATGAAGTAAAGCATGATCGGGGAGAATGGGTGAGTTGATTGGAGAGGGGAAGCGACTGATTTATAATTATGTAATCACCAATTGTGAATGAAGAACAGGGAGGGGTATTCTATATTGGTACATTCTAATTATAATCTCAAAATGGTATGTACCCTGTATCAGTCCAACACATCTTATCAGTCTACTCTGGCCTACTTGGAGTACACAGTGATTGCTGTGTAATTTTTGAGCTGGAAGCGTTCATTTCAATCCTGTGTCTCCGTGGAGCATTCAGTGGAAAGAGCGTATTTCTGGTCGGTGTGAATGTTTTGGATCAGATGGCACGGCTGTACTCGGTGAAAGGAGGCACCCGCTGCTGCTTGTTGCTGTGTTCTACAACATGCTTGACTTGGTTGCTATCAACGCACACGTGTTGCTCAAGCAGTGCATGAGAGATATGAGGTCCAAGGCAGCAACAAAGATTCCACGCGAGCCGCTGCGTGAGGCAAATTGCGCACAGCTCCCGGGAAGGAGACAGTGTCAGGTGGCCAGATGAGCTAAGAACAGAACCCAAGACACCTGTGTCACCTGCAAGCCACGTGTTTGTGGGAAGTGTGTCAATCAAGTGAAAGTGGCAAAGATTTGTGTCCATTGTTTGGACAAGGGATCGCCGCTAAATGAAATCCAACTGATGCCATTGTGTGAAAACGTACACCATGTAAGCACGAGCTGACAATAATGTACTATTTTTGACTGCTGTCATATCGACACTTATATTCATTATAATGGCATTATTGCTTTTCTGCTGATTTTCACACTTGGCGCTTATAATTATGTTTAGGCTACTGATATTTTCTTAGTTTGACCTCGCTGACCATTCGTCTTTGTGGTTAGGGAATTTGTATTATTGTTGTGGTTATAAAATACGTGTTCCCCAACACCGTGTTTTACCGTGTTCCCCAACACATCCCACTGGGCACAGACATCAATTCAATGTCTATTCCACGTTGGTTCAACGTAATTTGTGTTTTTTTGTTTTTACATAATACTACAGTAACATAAACTAATGAAACGTTTTTGTATTATTCTAATGTTACCTAAGACCTTCATAAACATAGCCAAATTATTATTTTATCAATAGCATATATGACATTTATTAGAATGTTGCAGTCAAAATGACTGCTCATTAGCTTGAAGGCGGGACCCTCGAGGCTCAGCGGTTCTAGAGTTCTAGTGTTCACAAACACACCCACTCATCCTTATCCAGCTTGAAAATCCATAACCCCAGTGTTGTAACAGGTAATTGGCCACAAGGCTCTGAAAGGATGTGGAACAGAGCACATTAGTCTCAGCTTGTTGACTGGCTTCTATAAATCACCCACTGAGAAGAGGGGAGCAGCAGGACATGTAGATTCACACAACACACTGTCTGCCTGTACCAAGGAGGGAATCAGACAGGTTTGGAATACTGTATTCAGACCATGATGAATGAACGCTCCAGTGGAAAAGGTGAATGCGTTTAGTAGACATGACATTCATAGTGTTGATGATACATACATGTTTATAACAGCATTGTTAAATGATGGTGGTGCCAACAATAATGATGATGAATGATGAAGATGATGGGAATAGTTTGGGATTGGTTATTGGTTCAGTCCACAATGTCAAACTGCTGACAGGCTGGATTGGAGTGTGAGCGGGAGGGCAAAGGTCATGTCTCTTTCAGGGGTCATGGGTCATCAGCTGTGTCAGTACATGGCCTCAGAGTGACCTTAAGAGGACAGACAGGGTGAAGGAAGGTGTACAGTAGGATATGTGAGCTGCTGTCCTAATGCCTCCTCTCATGTGTTGTGTTGGTATCCGTTCCCCTGCTGTGTTCTGTTCCCCCTCTAAAACAGGAGGCACACCACTGACTCGGACCTTTCCAGGAAGTTCTTTATATTTTAATCAAACCAATGCTATCAATACTCTGGGACAAGTCATCTGAAATACCCAGCTGCTATTGATTGTTATATTATTTCTTTCTTCTGCTAGAAGCAGAGCGCTTCTTTAGACAATAACTGTATTTCTGTCCCAATAAACTGGAGTGCTTGAGAGTTGACAGACGCAGGGGTTGTGTCCAGCCTCTATGGTTGTGTCATTCTCAGAGAAGTAATTTAGAGTGCTTCAGTGTGTGTGCGTGTGTGCGTCTGTGCATGTGACCCAAAAGTAACCTCTCAAAAGTAATTTGTGAAATAGGTCAGAGGTCACTGTCCCAAAGCGGTGAATCTCTCTGCCTAATGGAGAGAGAAAACGAAGGACCGCCACAGAAAGAGAGAAAAAAGCTGAGGCGTGCAGAGAGAGAATGAGGAGAGAATAAGTATGAGAGAGAAATAGAATGGAGAAAAGAGAGAATGCAGGGAGGTGAGTTCCTAACTGGGGTGTGTCCTGTTGAGGACCCCTGTTTACCTGTATGTTAGTGTGAATTAGGGATGGGCGGTATCCAGATTTTCTTATCATCATATACCGTCCTTCTCGCATCCCYAGATTTACGGTATTACCGGCTTAGTACACAAGGGGGCGCAAAATCCCCCCGCATTGGGCGTCTATTAACAGAACGCTAACAAAATTCACAAATTTCCATGGAGGCTGCTAGCTAAATATGTTAATGAGCACAAACTAAAATAAACAAATTGCAAAGACAGGCAATCCAGCTCATAAAGTTATACATATATAGATAGGAGCTACCAAATGTCATTTTTGGTGCGTTTGGACATTTCCAAGCAAATGTGAACGAGAGACATTGAACAAAGTGAACAAAGTTTTGACTCATGTTTGTCTGAAGGAAGAACAGTACTGGCTCTGGAGCAGCATGTGTACACGCTGTGTATGTGTGGAGTCTGGAGTCGTTAGGGCAACGGGCCTTCCTGCTCTGCTCTGAGAAGATGGGGAGGAGCAGACAGGCCGAGAACAGAGAGGAGAAAGAACGCAAGGAAATCAAGATAGCAGTGGCAGCTGTACAAATACCTAACTCATCCAAAGGGCTTTAACTTCTCAAACACAGCAGAAAGCTATCACAATATGATACCCCGTAACCTTATTAATTTAGCCACTTACTTAGATACCTAGCAAGTTAAACTTAGGGGTCGCGTTAATGCAGAATTCTTCATTTTTCACACAGGAAAAAAACAAGAAATATCTTGTTGCGTTTTGTAAACGCGCATCTAAAATTCTTCTTATTGTAATTTCTGCTCGGCATCAGACACATTTTATGCTTCAGTTGCACTTCTCCACTCAGATGAGAATTCCCCAATGGCATTCTATCAGCAGACAACCCTCTAACTGATGTGTAGCTACTCCGGTACTTTTCTCAGTGTAGCCAGCCTACTTTTCTCCAGTAAAATGCAAGATTAACTTTAAGAAAAACATTAGGAAATGTAGTTGGTTACATTATTTCTATGATAAACATTAGAAATATGATGGCCATGCATCGTTTCGCAAAAAAGACCTTGCTTTTTCATTGTAAGCTCATTTACTTGTGTGGCTGCTAGCCAAAAGCGTTGCGCTTCTGTTGTCGTCTGATGACAATGAAGCTATTTTCTGCCGAATGTGTTGCACTAATGTATTTTCTGTGAAGAAAAACTAGTTGCACACCCCTGATCACTCTATTGAAGCAAAAAAAACACTGTTGACTTTCAATATAAAGCGCGACCCCTGTCAATACACAGCTGGACCCACCMGCTCCCACTTTAACTTGTTGTGCTATTTACAAACAAACACTTGACTGTTCAGGGGAACTACCGTAAGCTTCATCATGTAAAATAATGTGACAGGTGAAATGAAGAACGCAATCTGCTTTATCTCCTAACGTATCGCACAAGTTGACTGCAGTTATTTACTAAAAAGCTACAAATATATATAGATTTTTTTACTTCAAATAAGTAGTTTAAACGGTATTAACAATATTGAAAAACCATCCTGTGGTTTCCAAATACCTCGGTATACGGTATACCGCCCAAGCCTAGTGTGAATGTGTGAGTGTTTCTCCAGCTTGTGGATATTGCCTGTATGTGCAGACGGGTGTGGCAGCATGGAACAGAGTGCCCCTTCTTTCGCTATCTCTTTCCCTCCCTCTTTCTCTCTTTCTCTCTCTCTTTCTCTCTCTTTCTCTCTCCCTATCTCTCTGCTCCTTACTGGGCTGGCCAGCTGGCTCGCACCTCTTTAATCTGAAGTGTGAAGCTTTTATTGGAGCTGCTCTCTCAACAGCCAAGCAGCCACTCTCGCTCCTTCTGTCTCTCTCAATTCAATTTCAATTCAATTTCAATTCAAGGGCTTTGTTGTCATAGGAAACGTATGTTTACATTGCCAAAGCAAGTGAAATAGATAATAAACAAAAGTGAAATAAACAATTAAAAATGTACAGTAAACATTACACTTACAAAAGTTTCAAAAGTATAAAGACATATCAAATTTCATATTATGTATATATACAGTGTTGTAATGATTTGCAAATTTCCTTTTCTTGTGGCAACAGGTCACAAATCTTGCTGCTGTGATGGCACACTGTGGTATTTCACCCAATAGATATGGGAGTTTATCAAAATTGGATTTGTTTTCAAATTCTTTGTGGGTCTGTGTAATCTGAGGGAAATATGTGTCTCTAATATGGTCATAGATTTGTCAGGAGGTTAGGAAGTGCAGCTCAGTTTCCACCTCATTTTGTGGGCAGTGTGCACATAGCCTGTCTACTCTTAAAAGTCAGATCTGCCTTTGGCGGTCTTTCTCAATAGCAAGGCTATGCTTACTGAGTCTATATATAGTCAAAGATTTCCTTAATTTTGGGTCAGTCACAGTGGTCAGGTATTCTGCATTCTACTTTGCTTTGTTTTTTGGTAAATTCTTTTCAATGTGTCAAGTAATTCTCTTTTTGTTTTCTCGTGATTTGGTTGGTCTAATTGTGTTGCTGTCCTGGGGCTCTGTGGGGTGTGTTTGTGTTTGTGAACAGAGCCCCCGGACCAGCTTGCTTAGGGGACTCTTCTCTAGGTTTATTTCCCTGTAAGTGATGGCTTTGTTATGGAAGGTTTGGGAATTGCTTCCTTTTAGGTTGTTGTAGAATTTAACGGCTTTTTTCTGGATTTTGATAATTAGCGAGTATCAGCCTAATTATGATCTGCATGCATTATTTGGTGTTTTACGTTGTACACAGAGGATATTTTTTTGCAGAATTCTGCATGCAGTCTCAATTTGGTGTTTGTCACATTTTGTGAATTCTTGGTTGATGACCAGATCCCAGACCTCACAATCATAAAGGGCAATGGGTTGTATAACTGATTCAAGTATTTTTAGCCAGATCCTAATTGATATGTTGAATTTTATGTTCCTTTTGATGGCATAGAAGGCCCTTCTTGCCTTGTCTCTCAGATCGTTCGCAGCTTTGTGGAAGTTACCTGTGGCGCTGATGTTTAGGCCGAGGTATGTATAGTTTTTTGTGCGCTCTATGGCAACGGTGTCTAGATGGAATGGGAACTGGACCTTTTTTTGAACACCATTATTTTGTCTTACTGACATTTACTGTCAGGACCCAGGTCTGACAGAATCTGTGCAGAAGATCTAGGTGCTGCTGTAGGCCCTCCTTGGTTGGCCTCTCTCTCTCTCTCTCTCTCTCACTCTCTCTCTCTGCCTTTCCTTCTCTCCTCTTTTTTCCCCTCCTGCGATCCTCATCCTTTGCCTTTCTCTCTCTCCCGTCCTCTCACTAATCATCTCTGATTGTCTCCCTCCCTCATTAGTATCTCTCAACCTCTCCTTTCTCTGAGTCCAAGCCTGTTGCCATAGCTACCCTGTGTTTTGCCTTCCTCTCAACACATTCCGCAAGTCCGTGTCCAAAGGCAATGTCACTCACATGAAGGGAGAAACCACTCGAAAAAATCAGGCCTGAAACTGTGGAGAGGCAGGCCATGCAGTCACTCAGTGCTGCTTGACCAAGCGTACCTCATCCATCTATTTTGGCATTTATGCCACACCCACTCCTCTATGTATGCAGCCATGCCACACCCACTCCTCTATGTATGCAGCCATACCAGCCACACCCACTCCTCTATGTATGCAGCCATGTCACACCCACTCCTCTATGTATGCAGCCATGTCACACCCACTCCTCTATGTATGCACACATTCCACACCCACTCCTCTATGTATGCAGCCATGCCACACCCACTCCTCTATGTATGCACCCATGCCACACCCACTCCTCTATGTATGCACCCATGCCACACCCACGCCTCTATGTATGCAGCCATGCCACCACCCACGCCTCTTGTATGCAGCCATGACACACCCACTTCCTCTATGTATGCAGCCATGCCACACCCACTCCTCTATGTATGCAGCCATGCCACCACCCACTCCTCTATGTATGCAGCCATGACAACACCCACTCCTCTATGTATGCAGCCATGACACACCACTCCTCTATGTATCAGCCATGCCACACCCACTCATCTCATGTATGCAGCCATGCCACACCCACTCCTCTATGTATGCAGCCATGCCAGCCACACCCACTCCTCTATGTATGCAGCCATGCCAGCCACACTCACTCCTCTATGTATGCCACCATGCCACACCCACTCCTCTATGTATGCAGCCATGACACACCCACTCCTCTATGTAGCAGCCATGACACACCCACTCCTCTATGTATGCAGCCATGACACACCCACTCCTCTATGTATGCAGCCATGCCACACCCACTTCTCTATGTATGCAGTCATGACCACACCCACTCCTCTATGTATGCAGCCATGACACACCCACTCCTCTATTGCAGCCATACCAGCCAGACCCACCCTTTATGTATGCAGCCATGCCACACCCACTCCTCTATGTATGCAGCCATGACACCACCCACTCCTCTATGTATGCAGCCATGCCCACCCACTCATCTATGTATGCAGCCATGCCACACCCACTCCTCTATGTATGCAGCCATGACACACCCACTCCTCTATGTATGCAGCCATGCCACACACCACTCCTCTATGTATGCAGCCATGACACACCCACTCCTCTATGTATGCAGCCATGACACACCCACTCCTCTATGTATGCAGCCATGCCACACCCACTCCTCTATGTATGCAGCCATGACACACCCACTCCTCTATGTATGCAGCCATGCCACACCCACTCCTCTATGTATGCAGCCATTGACACACCCACTCCTCTATGTATGCAGCCATGACACACCCACTCCTCTATGTATGCAGCCATGACACACCCACTCCTCTATGTATGCAGCCATGTCACACCACATACTCTATTACGCAGCCATGACACACCCACTCCTCTATGTATGCAGCCATGACACACCCACTCCTCTATGTATGCAGCCATGCACACCCACTTCTCTATGTATGCAGTCATGACACACCCACTCCTCTATTGTATGCAGCCATGACACACCTACTCCTCTGTATGCAGCCCATTACCAGCCAGACCCACCCTTTTATGTATGCAGCCATGCCACACCCACTCCTCTATGTATGCAGCCATGCCACACCCACTCCTCTATGTATGCAGCCATGACACACACCCACTCCTCTATGTATGCAGCCATGACACACCCACTCCTCTATGTATGCAGCCATGACACACCCACTCCTCTATGTATGCAGCCATGCACACCCACTCATCTATGTATGCAGCCATGCCACACCCACTCCTCTATGTATGCAGCCATGACACACCCACTCCTCTATGTATGCAGCCATGCCACACCCACTCCTCTATGTATTGCAGCCATGACACACCCACTCCTCTATGTATGCAGCCATGCCACACCCACTCCTCTATGTATGCAGCCATGACACACCCACTCCTCTATGTATGCAGCCATGCCACACCCACTCCTCTATGTATGCAGCCATACATACTTGGATGTGTTTCGATCAGCATGATGTCATGATGTTCTGACTCTTGAGCCCACTGGGCACAGACGTCAGTTCAATGTCTAATTTTGATTTACATTAATTAACGTGAATTCAATGTGAAATCCACCAAAACTGTCACTGTGTCATTGGATTTAGGTTAAAAGTTGATGACTTTTTGCATATCCAATCAGTTTTCCACGTTGATTCAACGTTATCACATGACATTTTTTGGTTGAAATGACGTGGAAACAACGTTGATTCAACCACTTTTTGCCCAGTGGGCTGCCAGTTTGTCCTCTGCCCGCTCATTAGAGATTGTGGATAGCTCAAGTCCAATAGCTGGCAGAGCTCTCTCCATTGTTCTATCTTCCGGAGCTCTTCACTCTTTATGATCCATTTCCCTGTGCTCACCACACATAATAAAACCCCAATGAGCCAGCCTCCATCCATTTCCTCCTTGGCTCGCTGCCTCTGTCCAGCCAACTGACTCTGTCTCACATTCATCTCATCTCTGTTCTGGCTCTGCTCACTCAAGCAGCCATACTGGAGCATTCAAGACTGCAAATCTGCCCTGGAAGGTTTAGTTAAGGAGAGGCAAACCCCTATACTTTCACTCTGTATTCCTGGAGCGTGGTCTGCCTGGGTTGGTGGTAGTGGCCTGGTGCCGTGCCATGATAACCTAGTCAGAAAGCCAGTCTCTGGCACTGGTCACGACTGCTGGCCATCCGATGGCATCCATATGGCCTTTCATTTCACTGGCAACGGGGTTAACTTGACCAACACCCCCATCTGGGAGGCTCCAGACTGTGTGCTCCACATGCAAATATATGCAGAAGGGATCTGAAATAGACCTGGCAGCACTGACATTATAATAGGATCGGTTCTTGAATTGTGAGTTTGACTCAGAGAGAGTCACCATCTAAATAATTCCCCCAGTAGTTCTTCAGAGTCACTGACTCTGACTGAAACATGCAATTGCTCATGGCGCCATTTATTATCTTGTTTATACACTTTACCCTGTGGACAGGTGAACAGAAGGAGGAGAGGGAGAAGAGGCGGCCTCTCCAGTGAGGAGAGGGGGTGGCAGACGTCCCCAGTGGCTCATCCAGCCAGGGAGTCTGGGTGTCTGCTGTTGTTTTGGAGACGAGTGGTGTTGTGGTCTGGGGTGGAGGTCTGGAAGGGGGAGTGGTGTGATGGTTAAATTGTATAGTAAGATAAACTATAGTTTATTAGTCCATGTGAGATGGAAATGTGTCTTCTGCTTTTATCCCCCCTGCCGATATACACAGACGTACACACAAACACACATTGAAGAGATAGATTTATTTGATCATTTAAAGCACAATTCAACCACAGAAGTGGATAATGCATTTAAAGTCATTGGGCATGACACAAAAAAAGTTTGAAAATGTGTAAAAACATGAACAAACGACACAGTAGACCTAGTCTGATAGTTATACTGGGTAACAGATCTAATAATCATTCATACCTTTTTGAACATGTATAGCACTCCCTCTGCTACCTCTGGACACGACATGCAGTCCTTGGTGTAATACTTCCAAACAGATGAAACAAAAAGCCACATTATTTGAATCCAAAAGCTATCAAGTCAAAATATAGACTTTTCTCATCACGATCATGCAACTCTGAGTCAAGACCAGAGCATATAGTGATCAAACCTTAGAGCAGCCAACCCCCCCCCCACCCCCCCAAAAAAATAATGCAACAAAAAAACACTTACAAATAAATTAAAATATGTACAACATTTACAGAGGTCTCTGCCTAGGCTACCTTACGGCACAATGGGGTTGGAGAATCTGGAGCAGAATCCACCCTGCTCCCCACTGCCCCTGGATCCTGCTTGCCCTCTTGGCTGCTGACTTTTAGCTCCTGGCCCCTCCTTGCCATTGCCCCACTCCCCCGTGTTTTAGGTGGGTGGAGGGCAGAGTGGGTGCCATGCCTGGGGAGGCTGTCTATTCCCACATGTCACAGGGACACCCTGGTGCTGATAATGAGCTCACTCCTCATTAGAGGAAACAGCCACAGACACAGAGAGACAAAGGGTGAGGTAAAAACACACACACTGGCACACACACAACTCGCTCTGTCAGATCAACCCAATCCAGTCTTCATTTTGAGAGCAACTGCCTGCTCAGCCTGAAAGACGGCCCCCATATCTTTTGTATTTTGCAAACATATGTTTTATGTGCTATGTTTGTTATGAGAGCTGAGCTTTTCCGTTATCACCAATGCTTTGTTTGTGCATATACTGCAAAACCTGTCAAAATATAATTCCCTGGTATAGCCAGACTTTTGTCCCTCCCCTGGGAACACAGCCAATTTGTGTTTATTGGTTCATATATCACTGTTCTGTTGACATCCTGCCTCCTACTGAAAACCCATGCTTCGTGCCAATTGCATTGTAGGAGTTGAATTATTAGTCAAGTGTTCACCTGGAAAATGTCCTTCTGGTGTGAGTGCATGCCTGTGTGTGTGTGACAGACATGGGAGGCTATTGATGAGTGTGTGTGGTGCTTTGAAGGCCCTCTGTGGGAGTGAAAATAGTAGGGATGTAGCTATTCAACGTTACGCATCGGTCCCAGGTTRAAATGTTCACGATATGTTTACGGAGCCCAAACCGATCCAAATTAAGAACGCATTGGTTAGATGTCTTACGAATTGTTGGTTCACTAATGTTTCTTACTCATATTGTTTTATTCCGGAAATACCTCTTATCTGTTGTGACTGAAATGATGCGTCCTCTCCTTCAGTTCAGTAGCCCATCAAACTTTTAGGCAAGTAACTGCGTATGACTGTCAGATAGCAAGTGTGCACACAGTGCGGGAGCCAGCTGCTCACGCCAACAAGAGGCAGGCCTGACCCGTTCTAAGCTATTCGTACATCTGCACGGCACCTTCAGCATTCAGATGCTTGTAAAATGGCTTTCGCAATGTCAAATCATCGGCGTTATTAGTTGAGTGACAACCAACGTAATTTGCTGTGTCACTAGCTAGGTTTCCATCCAATTTGCGATAGATTTTCATGTGAATATTCAAAAATGTGTATACAACAATGGGCGCATTTTCCCAACAGATATGTGTTTCCATCAATCTGCGGTTAAATTCCTATGTACCAAATGAAAAATACAAGTTAAACGGGTTTCTACCATATTTTCAACGCTATTGATGGTTTTGTCACAAAAAGTGTTGCGTTATATAGTAAACGTCCCCACTCTGGTCTTGGCTCGTGCACTCTAGCCAACAGCTCACAGATACAATGCGGGTAGGCCACCTACATTATGAGATTGTTATGGATTAGAGCGATATTATTTTTATTTGTCAAACGGCAGCCAAGCATTGAGACCATGTCACCAGAATAAGACCCTCGATATTTAAAGAAGCATCAAACTCATCAAGTGCACTTTCACCACCCTGTGAAGTTCATCATATATTATTTCATCTGTAGCCTAATAAACTGCATGGTTTCCCGAGTCATAGTGGGAGGACCACACAACATACTCCAAGTTTACTTCGATATGATGGTTATTGTATCAATATTTGTGCATAAAGCCATTGCCGTTTCTTGCATAATTCATTTTACCGACACAAAAAGATCGCACCATGTCAAACGGCCAAATTGTCGGCATTTGTGAAATTGTACCAGCATATACTGTTTCCATCAGCCCGGTCATGACATCAGCCCGGTCCTCACAAATATATACATACACACATCAAATAAGCTACATCACATGTATAAAGACCCATATTAAGGGTTACCTCAGTAGTTGGTTGAGTGAAAATGTCCTTTCTGCTCCTTGACTGAATGAATTCTAAATGTCTGTTGTTGCTATCCTTGTGAAGCAATCTAGGTGTGCATTGGTCAGTCTGTTTTTCGGGGTTTTGTTTCACAATGTTCATTGTTATTAAAAATGTTGCTTCAAATGAATAAGTTCTGACAAAAAACTATGTCACCTTTTGCACACACTGCTTCAGAAGTGGATACTCTGTGTCTGACACAACATTCCAGAAATGGGTAACACCTGATCTTAGTTCACCTTGCAATGTGTCATTTGCCTGCAGCCTCACTATCTCACTCTCTATTCCAGCATGGTCAGGATAGAGGGCTGTGATGACTGGGGTCAGAGATGACACTGGCACATGAAAGGGGTTCTCAATGAAGTTGAAAAGTACTCCATCATATCCTTGTATCTTGACTCAAACTCCAACTTCAACTCTTCCAACACACGCACAAATGCATCATAGCTAAAATGTTGCAGTATGTCTGGGTTGGATGTGGTGACTGCTGAGTTTTTGGAAATTAACAAACTGTCTGTTAGGTATGAACAGTGTGGTGATTTTATTTTGAAATGCTGTGACCACACGCAGCATTTTGCCCAGAGTTTTAGCTTTCCCTTGGAGCTGGAGATTCACCGTGTTCAGGTGGCAGGTGATGTCAGTTAAAACAGCCAGCTTTAATATCCACTGTGGATCATCCAGCTCTGGCTCCTCTCTCCCCTTGCTTGCAACAAATTCACGGGTATGAGGGAGGAGAGAAAGAAATCTTTCCAGAACTCTGCCATGAGACAGCCATCTCACCTCATTATGAAATATCAAGTCGCCGTCTTCTGTCTGGTATTCCTCCAGAAACTCGCGGAATTGCCGGTGATTCAGTGCCCTCACAATAATAATGTTCACCACCCGCACCACTTGCTGCGTCACATTCTGTAAGTCACAGTCTTTGAATTTAGCCACAAGTGCTTCCTGATGAATGATAAAATGGAAAGTAACAAATTTGGGAATATCCTCTCCCTTTCTCATCAGGCCTATGAGTCCCTTCTCCTTCCCGCGCATGTTTGGGGCGCGTCAGTGCACACAGATACCAGATTTGACCAGTCAATATTATTATCAGCAAAACATGTAACAAGGGCTTTCAGAATATCCTCCTCGTGTTTGTCCCTGAAGGGGCAGTAAACATAAAAGTTCCTCTCTGAACAGCTAGTTTTGAGGGAAGCGGACACAAACACATAATTGGGCAATGTCACTTACATCACTGCTTTAGTCACACGCAATACTAAAGCATGGCGCCACGGATATGCTTATCGATGTCCTCGCCGATGTCTTCTATGCGTTTTGTTATGGTCGAGTCTGAGAGTTGCAGTCCCTTAATTTGCTTTAAAATAGCTTCCTTGTTTGTGAAATCAGCATACAATATTTCGGCTCAGGCCAAAAAACATTATTTGACAATCTCTGCGTCAGTGAAGGCCTTGTTTCTCGCGAGTATCCAAGCAATCTTATATGTTGCCTCGGTTGTTTTCTCTGCAACAGTGCTAGATCTGTCCATCATTGGTTGTTGTCCTTTGAGCTGTCCTTTGAGTTGAGCTATTTTGTTGTTTCTGAGGTTGCTTTGTGGCAGATATGTTTTGTCAAAGTGGGCATGGTGTGACTGGAAATGTTGCTCTAAATTTGCTCGTTTAAAAAAATAAGACAGTGATCTAGTCCCATCATGCAGTACAAAAAATACTTCTGTCCATTTCTCTTGGAACATTTCTGTGTTCTTCTTGAATCGACCTTATCCTTCTCTTAGCCACTGAAGCCATGTTAGCTACGTTAGATAGCTGCATTTCCCCGCCGCCATCTTCCTGATTTTTCCTGGTTCTCCGGTGATTGTATGTTCATAGCTGTCACGTTGTTCTCCAGCTCATTGTCAATAGATTTATGTTTCTTTTTTACAATAAATCGATCCATGTCGACCAGACTGCAAAATTTGCTAGTAGCAAACTGATATGTGTCGGTCGCTGTAGCTGAGCAGTTGTGTTCTATTTCGGCAAATGTTCTATTTCTGCCTTTCTGTTCAACAGCTGCCATCTATCTGCCATCCAGGGAACAATATATATATTCAATGAAGTGATTCAGGTCTGCTTTAAACACATTGAATTGAAATTGTATCATTGTTATGTATAATGAATGGAAAATAGGAAAATCACCGCGAGCCGCAAATGTACATATCTACCTCAAATACCTCGTACCCCTGCACATCGACCAGGTACTAGTACCCTGTGTAATAGCCAAGTTATTGTTTTCTCTACATTGTTGAGAAGGGCCCATAAATAAGCATTTCACTGTTATTCTACACCTGTTGTTTACGAAGCATGAGACAAAAAAAAATTGTATTTAAAATGAGATTTGACAGTAAGAGGGCCACTCAGTTTAGAGAAGTAATCTAAGACAGACCCAGCTCAGAGAGGCCCAGCTCCTGAACTCCAATTAGCAGCAGATATTAATTTAAAATAGAAAGAGAATGTGTTCATGCAAAAAAAAAAAGTGCATCGAATCGAATCGCATGAATTTGTTCCCCTATTCAGACCGAATTGCACCGAATCATTTCAAACTAAAAACGTATCGTTCCTGTAGTGTATCGGAGCCCATGTATCTAGATACTTATCGAATTATTCATGAAATGAGAAATGCACATCCCTAGAAAGCAGTATGGATTCTCTAACCAGGTAATGAAGGTCATTTTTTAAGAAAAAGCCCTCCACATTTTGAGGGAGCTCACGTTTGTTTTAAGTGTGTGGTGCAGCCTGCTCTAGTCCAGCAG
Organism: Salvelinus sp. IW2-2015; assembly: GCF_002910315.2. NCBI lineage: Eukaryota > Metazoa > Chordata > Actinopteri > Salmoniformes > Salmonidae > Salvelinus > Salvelinus sp. IW2-2015. The sequence goes on along the minus strand of NC_036866.1, from coordinate 20,757,751 downwards.
AGGTGGGAACCTTTCATCTGTCCTTTCCCTCCCATCCTTCCCTTCTTCCCTCCCCTCTTCTCCCTTTCGCTCCTCTGCCTTCCCATTTCCTCCTCTCCTCCCCTCTACCCTTCTATCTTCTATCTGCCAGAGAAGGTTCTAGATGTCCACAGTAGCACACACACAGTCCCTAAATTGATCCAATAGTATTTTAATCAATCAGTCAATTATCAATCACCTCTGATGTTTAGAGCAGGTTCCTGCCTCCCACTGCTTTAAGATGTTTTATTTCCTATCAAATCGTCACACACAGTTTACAGCAGGTGTTAAAGGTGCAGTGGAATGCTTGTGCCATCTCCCTCAACAATGTTGTAAAATAATCAATAATAGCTATGAAAAGAGGGTTGAGAGGGAAATCCACAGATCCTCTAATATTCAGAATAGTTTCACCCAATGTATGGAGCTCAGCTAGCTAAGCCGGTGCTGCACAGACCCTCTGACTGAGACTAATAATATTCCTCCAGAGAATGACTGGTGTTGAGTTTCTGTATGGTCATCTGGTCCCTGGTGCTCCGACAACATCGAGTCGCTGTCAGTCGATACTTGTTAAAATGTAAAATCTTAAATTCTTACCATGTACCTATTTGTCATGTGTAAAGCCGGGCCGGTCTTTATTTGCTGAAATCAATGCTTGAAAAAAAAAGGTTGTCTTTTTTATTAACCCATCCACCCCCCCTCTTCGGAGGACAAATATGTTTTTGGTTTTTTAAAAGCTTTTCTGCTACATATACATACATTTTGCATACACATTTTACATACATGGTACTTTTATTTGAAGCAATTACAAAAAAAATATTCATTACCAAACATAACTTTAATCCCAACCCTCAGCCACCCCACCTATCACCATAGACCACCCTCGTTTGGTTACCATGCGCCAGATATTTTTCAATTGTGCTGTGATGTTTTACATAATCGTATAGTATCCACAGATTGTGAGCTAAAGATGAAAACCTTTCCTACGAGTATTATTATATTATTTATTGACTGACTATGGCTATCCAAATCGCCAAACACTGCTAAGTAAATGTTGTGATTTTTTAACCATTCCTGTACCTGTGACCAGAAACAAGCTACATAGGGGCAATACCAGAATAAATTATCTCTTGATTCTGTCTCTTCGCAGCAGAATCTTCAGAGCTGAGATTGTTGTATGCCCCATATATATAGCATTCTGTTGGTGGCAAGAATTGTATATAATAATTTAAATGGAAAAACTCTAAGTGTTGAATCAAGTGGTGTGTTTTTATACCAGTTCATAAACAATGTGCCATAGAATCTGAACATCGAAAATTTCCTCCCATTTATTTTGCTGCCAACATTTTTGTCCTCTAATGAAACTGGTATATTTGTCTATTTATGCTAATTCCTTTCAGCCAATTTGTATCTTTAATATATGGCAGGCAAACAAGTTCCCTACCTTCTTCCTTTTCCACTTGTGGTAATGCTATAATCAGTTGGTTGTAAGTTTGAATTGAGCAGACATTCCCATATATTTTCTATAGCTGCATATGTGACATAACTCCACCATATCTATTCATAATATAATTCATAAATATAATAAACATTTTWAAAAAAAATTCTCATAATTAACATTTTTTTTATTAATCAGTATATTTGAGCTTAACCATAACATTTGTTGTAATATTTGTTCTATCTTTTCTGGAGGATAAAACTGACATTTTAACCAGCTTCATACAGATTGGCTTGTTTAATTAAGAAAGAGCGATACTTTAAACAAAATGTAATTTTCAATTAGTCTGAAATTATCGTTTGTAATCTGTATGAAGGCAAAAACACAATTGTTTTACCTCTTAAGGATCTCTACGGATCGGTGTCCCATCCACGGGTTGGTTGATGGTTTCCCAGGACATAGACATATCAGATATTGGCAGAATGCTTACATTCTTGTTAATCTAACTGCACTGTCCAATTTACAGTAGCTAGTGAAAGAATACCATGCTATTGTTTGAGGGGAGTGCACAGTTATGAACTTGAAAAGTTATTAATAAACCAATTAGGCACATTTGGGCAGTCCTGATACAATTTTGAACAGAAATGCAATGGTTCATTGGATCAGTCTAAATCTTTGCACATACACTGCTGCCATCTAATGGCCAGAATCTAAATTGCACCTGGGCTGGAATAATACATTATGGCCGATCTCTTGCATTTCCAAGATGATGGTACAAAAAAACAAAAGAATGGTTGTTTTATTCATTAGTATTATCTTTTACCAGATCTAATGTGTTATATTCTCCTACATTCCTTTCACATTTCCACAAACTTCAAAGTGTTTCCTTTCAAAATGGTATCAAGAATATGCATATCCTTGCTTCAGGGCCTGAGCTACTGTCACGTTCGTTGAATGGAGGAGACCAAGGCGCAGCGTGATGTGAAAACATTATTCTATTTATTAACGAAGAAACACTAAACAAACGTGACGCTAAATATAAACAAGTGCAGACACAGGCAACTAACCATAGACAATAACCCACAAACTAAACTGGAAAATGGCAACCTAAATAGGATCCCCAATCAGAGACAACGATCAACAGCTGCCTCTGATTGGGAACCAATCCAGGCCACCATAGACCTACATATGCCTAGACTAACTACACACACCTAGACATACATAAACCCTATAGAATACCAAAACCCCATAGATATATAAAACCCCTAGACAAGACAAAAAACACACATGCCACCCTCGTCACACCCTGACCTAACCAAAATAATAAAGAAAACAAAGCTAACTAAGGTCAGGGCGTGACAGCTACAGGCAGTTAGATTTGGGTATGTCATTTTAGGTGAAAATTGAAAAAAATGGGTGGATCCTTAAGGATGAGCCTTTCTTAATAATCTACTAAAGAAACATTTGGTGTTTAAGTATAACTTATGTATGAGTGACCCCCCAAACTGATATTCATTATATAAATAGGCACGTTTAATTTTGTCTGGCTAAGCATTCCAAATAAAATGAAATATRTTTTGCTCATATGATTTAAAATATGAGTTGTCTGGAGTAGGCAGTGCTATTAGTAAGTAAGTAAACTGTGATAGGACCAAAGAGTTAATCAATGTGATTTTTCCATAACTAGACAAGTATTTACCTCTCCATGGTTGCAGAATCTTATCTATCTTAACTTTCTATTGAAATGGATTGTGATAAGTTCATTTATATTTTTTGAGATGTGAATACCAAGTATGTCTTCACCATCCGCCCATTTTATTGGTACTACAAGGTAGTGTAAACACTGTGTCTTTTAACGATCCAATACGTAATATGTTATTGTCATAATTAGAGTGTGCAAGAGTGTACAAAGCTGTCATCAAGGCAAAGGGTGGCTACTTTGAAGAATCTTAAATATAAAATATATTTAGATTTGTTTAACACTTTTTTTGTTTACTACATGATTCCATTTGTGTTATTTCATAGTTTTGATGTCTTCTTCACTATTATTCTACAATGTAGGAAATAGTAAAAACCCTTGAATGAGTAGGTGTGTGTCCCAACATTTGACTGCTACTGTATATCGCAAGACCAGTTCTTTATGTCCATTACATGCAAGACATATTTCATGTAGTCCTCATTATATCCTGTTCTATTCCGACAAAAAAGGTAGAAGGAAAAAGGAACATAGATTCTCACGGCCGCTAATGACTGCCAGTAAAAATGTGTCTTAGGCATAACACTACCCATAAAGGAATACCTAAGTTGAACTTACAATCGACTCTGACACAGCTATGGCACGATAGCCAAGAATACATGCAGTACTAACAATCCAGAGCGAGTAAATCTGTAAAACCAACCCTCTCTCCACCGATACACATTTAGTTTATAATCCAGGGTCGTTGCTCTATCACCTCGGTTGTTTTACACCTAGGTCTATATCATTAGGATCAATAATTTAAAAGGTAGTGTAAATAGCTTATATAGAAATATATAATATACCTCTCGCTTAGAGAAGTGCTTCCATAAGCCAGTTATTGTGTTGGTTCTACTGTTAACTTTAATCAGTTTATCCCAGTGTTAACCAGCCCGCCACACACTCATAGAGACAACAACCCTGTTGACAATACCTAAACATTTGCCAGTGTGTATCGGAACAATAATATTTCCTTTACATTTTTATTATTGAGATTTCTTTTTTTAAATGTAAAAGGATAATGACACCAATTATTTTAGGATCGTATAGGCCTACACCAATTGAGAACCTAGGCAGGTTTTTAATTCTAGAATCCTTTATCCTAACCCTACATTAGATCTATTCATATTTATTAAGTAATCAATGCTTTTTAACAAAACTTTCATCAAATACAACCACCGACCGTTACCTAGTTTCTGTTGCTCTAAAATGTCTCTAAAATGTAGATGACCCTACGTAATCAGATTCAATTGACACATGCACATTCACGCTGAGTTGCCATTTTACAACAACAGAAACAAGAAAACGTCTGTGGTTGTATTTGATGAAAGTTTTATTAAAAATAATACATTTCAGCAAACAAAGACAGGCCCGACTTTACACAGGACAAACATACTGTAGGTACACGGTAAGGGTTTAAGATGTAAAGAAAAAAAACAAGTAACGACTGACAGCTACTCGATGTAGTCGGAGCTCCAGTCCCCCTACACTCATCACCACTCTACTCCCTTGTACAGAAAAATGAAATAATGTTCTACCTTTATTTATCCAGGCAAGTCAATTAAGAATAAATTATTATGTACGATGACAGTGTGGCAATGCACTTGTACTTGGAGAGTTGCGATTTTCTCAGCTAGGTATCAGGCACCTTCAGTGATTTTCATGGGACTCTGCGAGTGATGATGCCATGGGGATTTTAATTGGAGGGACAAAAATAAAGCGGTCAGAGCAACAAACGGTACCTCGTCCAGATGGTCTTCTGAGTGTGTGTGTGTGTGTGTGTGTGTGTGTGTGTGTGTGTGTGTGTGTGTGTGTGTGTGTGTGTGTGTGTGTGTGTGTGTGTGTGTGTGTGTGTGTGTGTGTGTGTGTGTGTGCTGTCTCTTATACACATCTAGATGTGTATAAGAGACAGGTGTGTGTGTGTGTGTGTGTCATGGTACCACTGTAGTAACCACTCTATGAAATGGAGGGTGTGGTTTTGCTTCATTTAGGAAGAGTTTTCTCTCTCTCAGATGTCTGAGCAAGAGAGAGGGATAGAGGAAGGGAGAGAGGGAGAAGCACACAGCCAGCTTTAAAGAAAGAAATACCTTATTTCTGCAGCTGTTTGATATCTCCAGTAGACTCTGTAGAATATTCTCTGTTGGCCTCCCTTCTTCACAGAGACTTGCGCTATCACCAGGCAACCACCATCCCAGGCTTAGGCCTACATCTAACCGTGTCAACCAATCAGAGGGCAGGTGATTATTCACCTCTGTGGTATGGGGTTAATGTAAAGCAGGGGTGGGCAAACTTTTTGGCTTCAGGATTTCGAAATTCAACAGTGGGTCGCACAGATTTCTTTTTTTTTACCGATTTGTTAGTCAAAAACAATTTGCGTGCCAGAAAAAGGGCAGTTATTTGAAAATATATAAGTCAATTATGATTTTACGTACTTTTTATCTKGTTTTAAATGTTCAAGTGTGGCCGAGTTCAATCCGCTTGCGGGCCGGATGTGGCCGTAGTTTGCCCACCTCTGATGTAGAGCCTTTGTGATGGGAATGATGGAGAAGGAATTACTGTAAAGGTTACCTCTAATTCATTCAACATTGGATTGCTTCCATCATTGGAGGCCTTTTGAATCTTTTCATTTTGTTTGGCCTTTCGGAATTGTATCGATACTTTGACTTCAAGTCTCTTTTGCCAATTGGCCTGGACCCTTTGCTGCCGACACGAAGCCCCGCCGATCCATCACGACTGGTCTGCCGACGTAACCGTTTGAGGGGTTTTCAACAGCCTCTCCCGTTGCGACGTCCCCCTGAGGCCCATCTGCTAGCCTGCTATCCCCGGCCTGCTAGCTGTCTGAATCGCCGTGTCTCCAGCTCGCCTAGCTACTCACTGGACCCTATGATCACTCGGCTACACATGCCTGTCCCTAATGTCATTATGCCTTGTCTATTGCTGTTTTGGTTAGTGAGTATTGTCTTATTTCACTAGAGCCTCCAGCCCTGCTCAATATGCCTTAGCTAGCCCTTTTGTTCCACCCCCCACTCATGCAGTGACTTCACCTGGCTTAAATGGTGCCTCTAGAGACAAAACCTCTCTCATCGTCACTCAATGCCTAGGTTTACCTCCACTGTACTCACATCCTACCATACCCTTGTCTGTACATTATGCCTTAACTATTCTTCCGTGCCCAGAAATCTGCTCCTTTTACTCTCTGTTCCGAATGGACTAGATGACCAGTTCTTATAGCCTTTAGACGTACCCTTATCCTACTCCTCCTCTGTTCCTCTGGTGATGTAGAGGTTTAACCCAGGCTCTTTGCCCCCAGCATCACTCCCATTTCCCAGGCGCTCTCATTTGTTGACTTCTGTAACCGTAAAAGCCTTGGTTTCATGCATATTAACATTAGAAGCTTTCTCCCTATAAGTTTGTTTTATTCACTGCTTTAGCACACTCTGCCAACCCGGATGTCCTAGCCGTGTCTGAATCCTGGCTTAGGAAGGCCACCAAAAATACGGAAATTTCCATCCCTAACTATAACATTTTCCGACAAGATAGAACTCCCAAAGGGGGCGGAGTTGCAATCTACTGCAGAGATAGCCTGCAGAGTTCTGTCATACTATCCAGGTCTGTGCCCAAACAATTTGAGCTTCTACTTTTCCACCTTTCCAGAAACAAGTCTCTCACCGTTGCTGCTTGCTATAGACCCCCCTCAGCCCCCAGCTGTGCCATGGACACCATATGTGAATTGATTGCCTCCCATCTATCTTCAGAGTTCATACTGTTAGGTGACCTAAACTGGCACATGCTTAACACCCTGGCCGTCCTACAATCTAAACTAGATGCCCTCAATCTCACACAAATTATCAAGGAACCTACCAGGTACAACCCTAAATCCGTAACCATGGGCACCCTCTTAGATATCATCCTGACCAACTTGCCCTCTAAATACACCTCTGCTGTCTTCAACCAGGATCTCAGCAATCACTGCCTCATTGCCTGCGTGCATAATGGGTCCGCGGTCAAACGACCACCCCTCATCACTGTCAAACGCTCCTTAAAACACTTCAGCAGCAGGCCTTTCTAATCGACCTGGCCCGGGTATCCTGGAAGGATATTGACCTCATCCCGTCAGTAGAGGATGCCTGGTTGCTCTTCAAAAGTGCTTTCCTCTCCATCTTAAATAAGCATGCCCCATTCAAAAAATTTGAACTAAGAACAGATATAGCCCTTGGTTCACCCCAGACTTGACCTCCCTTGACCAGCACAAAAACATCCTGTGGCGTTCTGCATTATCATCAAATAGCCCCCGCGATATACAACTTTTCAGGGAAGTCAGGAACCAATATACACAGTCAGTTAGAAAAGCAAAGGCTAGCATTTTCAAACAGAAATTTGTTTCCTGTAGCACTAATTCCAAAAAGTTATGGGACACTGTAAAGTCCATGGAGAATAGGAGCACCTCCTCCCAGCTGCCCACTGCACTGAGGATAGGAAACACTTTCACCACCGATAAATCTACGATAATCGATCATTTCAATAAGCATCTTTCTACGGCTGGCCATGCTTTCCACCTGGCTACCCCTACCCCGGCCAACATCTCAGCACCCTCTGCAGCAACTTGCCCAAGCCCCCCCCCCCCCCCCCCCCCCCCCCCCCCCCCCCCCCCCCCCCCACCACACCCCCACCCCCCCCAGCAGCCCCCCCCCCACCCCCCCCCCCCCCCCCCCGCTTCTCCACCCAAATCCAGACAGCTGATGTTCTGAAAGAGCTGCAAAATCTGGATCCCTACAAATCAGCTGGGCTAGACAATCTGGACCCTCTCTTTCTAAAATTATCTGCCGAAATTGTTGCAACCCCTATTACTTGGAAAGCTGCCACGGTCATCCCCCTCTTCAAAGGGGAAGACACTCTAGACCCAAACTGTTACAGACCTATATCCATCCGGCCCTGCCTTTCTAAAATCTTTGAAAGCCAAGTTAACAAACAGATCACCGACCATTTCAAATCCCACCGTACCTTCTCCACTATGCAATCTGGTTTCCGGGCTGGTCATGGGTGCACCTCAGCCACGCTCAAGGTCCTAAACGATATCATAACCGCCATCAATAAAAGACAGTACTGTGCAGCTGTATTCATCGACATGGCCAAGGCTTTCGACTGTCAATGACCGCATTCTTATCGGCAGACTCAAGAGAATTGGCTTCTCAAATGACTGCCTCGCCTGGTTCACCAACTACTTCTCAGATAGAGTTCAGTGTGTCAAATCGGAGGGCCTGTTGTCCGGACCTCTGGCAGTCTCTATGGGGGTGCCACAGGGTTCAATTCTCAGGCCAACTCTTTTTTCTGTATACATCAAAGATGTCGCTCTTGCTGCTGGTGATTCTCTGATCCACCTCTACGCAGACGACACCATTCTGTATACATCTGACCCTTCTTTGGAAACTGTGCTAATAAACCTCCAAACGAGCTTCAACGCCATACAACTCTCCTTCCGTGGCCTCCAACTACTCTTAAATGCTAGTAAAACAAAGTACATGCTCTTCAACCGATTACTGCAACGCACCCTCCCGCCCGACTAGCATCACTACTCTGGAAGGTTCTGACCTAGAATATGTGGACAACTACAAATACCAAGGTGTCTGGTTAGACTGTAAACTCTCCTTCCAGACTCACATCAAGCATCTCCAATCCAAAATTACATCTAGAATCGGCTTCCTATTTCGCCACAACGCCTCGTTCACTCATGCTGCCAAACATACCCTCGTAACACTGACTATCCTACCCATCCTTGACTTTGGCGATGTCATTTACAAAATAGCCTCCAGCACTCTACTCAGCAAACTGGATGTAGTCTATCACAGTGCCATCCGTTTTGTCACCAAAGCCCCATATACTACCCACCACTGCGATCTGTATACTCTTGTTGGCTGGCCCTCACTACATATTCGTCGCCAAACCCACTGGCTCCAGGTCATCTATAAGTCTCTGCTAGGTAAAGCCCCGCTTTCAGCTCGCTGGTCACCATAGCAACACCCACATGTAGCACGCGCTCCAGCAGGTATATTTCACTGGTCATCCCCAAAGCCAACACTTACTTTGGCCGCCTTTCATTCCAGTTCTCTGCTGCCAATGACTGGAACGAATTGCAAAAATCACTGAAGCTGGAGTCTTATATCTCCCTCTCTAACTTTAAGCATCAGCTGTTAGAGCAGCTTACCGATTACTGTACCTGTACACAGCCAATCTGTAAATAGCACACCCAACTTCCTCATCCCCATATTATTACTTACCCTCTTGCTCTTTTGCACCCCAGTATCTCTACTTGCAGATCATCATCTGCACATCTCTCACTCCAGTGTTAATGCTAAATTCTAATTATTTCACCTCCATGGCCTATTCATTGCCTACCTCCCTACTCCTCTACATTTGCACACACTGTACATTTTTCTATTGTGTTATTGACCGTACGTTTGTTTATGTGAACTCTGTGTTTTTGTTTTTGTCGCACTGCTTTGCTTTATCTTGGCCAGGTTGCAGTTGTAAATGAGAACTTGTTCTCAACTGTCCTACCTGGTTAAATAAAGGTGAAATATAATTTTTTAAATAAAAAAAACAGTGTAAGAGCTTTGCAATGTAGCGTTAGCTTGCGCTTGTCGTCTGTACCTGCCAGTATTTTTCATCCTATAGATTGTTCTCCAACTTCTTTTAAAAAAGTGAGCCAACATGTTTTCAGGACTTTTATTTCCATGACTGATCAAAACTAATTTTCTCGTGCTCTCTCGTCTCTCTGCATTAGACATACAGTGAACAATATGTTTAGGACATCAAATCACAATAAAATCGCAGTATCGAATCGTAATACATAGAATCTTGAGAATCGTGAGATTTGCAATCCATAGCTTATCGGCACCTAAGTATCGTGATAATATCGTATCGTGAGGTCCCTGGCAATTCCCAGCCCTAGTGGTAGACGAGACCAGGGTCTTTCTTCAATCCTTCCCCAGGCTAACAAACGTTCTGCATTAAATTATTATCCCTGGTCACCCCTAGTGCCTCTGATCTGGCGGACTCACTAAACGCAAATGCTTCATTTGTAAATTATGTTTAAGTGTTTGAGTGTTCCCCTGGCAATCTGTAAATTTAAAAAACAAGAAAATGGTGACGTCTGGTTTGCTTAATATAAGGAATGAAAAGATTTATACTTTTAATTTTGATACTTAAGTATATTTTAGCAATTACATGTACTTTTGATACTTATGTATATTTAAAACCAAATATGTTTAGACTTTTACTCAAGTAATATCTTACTGGGTGACTTTTTTTTACTTGAGTCATTTTCTATTAAGGTATCTTTACTTTTACTAAAGTATGACAATTGGGTACTTTTTCCACCACTGCACAGATACCTTGCAAATAAGAAAAAAACCTTCATTACCTTCATCAGTCAGCAGCACCTTGGCTGTGGTTGTGGTGTTATTAACTCAGGTGTAGCTGAAGGCCATGGACAGTCTGGGCCATAGTTCTGCTCCTGTGTGTCTGCTGAGTGTCTGCGTCGTGACAGGTTTGGAGTGTTGGGTTGTGGTGGGTTCAGCCCTCATTCAGAAATCAATGTGCACTTATCCTGTAAGAACAACCCCCTCCGGCTGGAGGCCAGCTTGAGTTGAATCAACTCTGACTTGTTTTTTAGGATTATTCTTTGGAGCTGCCTGAGAGACATCTTTGTCTTTGTTGCCAGGAACAACCACTCACATCATATGATCTACTCATGAAAAGTACATCCCAAGCCAATGTGGACATTCCTGCTAAAAACAGACCCCTGATGCTTTGCTCCTGTCTCTCCTTGTTTGTCAGACACAATCACAAGGTGGTGAAATTAGCTGGAGTTCACAGAGGAGAAACAGGAGGTGTTTTTTTTGGAGAGGAGATGAGAGGAAGGGAAGTTTTGGTGCCGCAGATGGTGGATGTTCTGCTCTGCTCTACATCACTCTAAATGTTTATGTGAGCCACAGTCACTCTCCACACCTTATAAGGAGGGGTATGCAAAGCTCCAAACCCTCTCAGTACAGTAACTCAGCCCACTGTAAATCAAGCCCTTTTTCACCACTGCTTTCAGCAAGGTGAGGAGCAGTATTGTAATGCAGTGGATGTTTTATTTGGGTGGTACTACGGTGCTCATTGCATGGTGATGGAAATGCCATACAAAAAAATATCACATCCGACATGGTCTAATAAGATAACTTTGGGTGAATTGCTCATATTTTCTCTAGTGTGTATTCTCAACGTCCCCCACAGAATTGTTTGGTGTCCATTTGTGATTTAAAGGTCCAATCAGCAAATAGAAGCATCTAGAGAAATTGCTTAATTAGGCTGGATCTTGTTTAGCACAGATTCTGTTTGTTTGTTGTGTTTGTTGTGACTGTGTTAGGTTTTAGTTAAGCTAGGCACGTTTCCCTTAAGGCACGTTTTCCTTATTGGGTTAAATGTGGAAGACACATTTCAGTTGAATGCGTTTAGTTGTACAACTGACTAGGTATCCCCCTTTCCATTTCCCTCCCCCTTTCCTCCTTTGACTGCTTATCTCAGATCTCTCCCCCAGGTGATGGATTCCATTCATTAGCCACCTTGGCCTTCATGTCCATGTGATTGGTTCCCTGTGTTCAGGGTCTCTGAGCCTCTCCTGTGTTTATTGCATGCCATCTATCAGTCATGTGTCCTGAGTGAGCTGAAGAGCTGCATCCTAATGGACAGCAGAGCGATGGGATGAGGGAGGAGAGGAGGTAGACTGTGGGAGGGGGRGGCAGAGTAGAGCGGGGGTGTGGCCTAACTGTCAGACACCGCCTGTTTTCCTTCTTATCTCAGTTGGTTCTTTTTTATTTCCTTGTTTACTCTGTGGCGGTGGGTTTGTTGGAGGCAGTGCTGTGGCTCAGTCTCTGAAGAGCTCTCCCATGGCTCAGTGGGCTCACAGCTCAGTCAAACCATTAGACAAGATTCATCATCACCTTTAGAGGACCCAGTCAGAGAGGATCTGGCTGTGGAAGTGTGACTGTCCAGCAAACAGGGGACGTCCTAAGGATGTCCAGGGGACAACCTCTTGACATTCCAGGGACGTCCTAATGACACATTTTTGTTTGCAGGATGTACACCTCAGCTCCTCTCCTCAGCAAATAGATGGGCCCGTATCCACTAAGTATCTCAGAGTAGGAGTGCTGATCTAGGATTGTATCCATATAATCTAAGTCATTATGATCTAAAAAGCAAAACTGATCCTAGATCAGCACTCCTACTCTGAGACGCTTTGTGGATCAAGGCCCAACTCTGTTCACCACATCACTACTATTGGGATCTCTCTGTCACCACATCACTACTGCTGGGACCTCTCTCACCACATCACTATTGCTGGGACCTCTCGTCACCACATCACTACTGCTGGGGCCTCTCGTCACCACATTCACTACTGCTGGGACCTCTCTGTCACCACATCACTACTGCTGGGACCTCTCTGTCACCACTACTGCTGGACCTGAACTGCTGGGACCTCTCTGTCACACATCACTACTGCTGGGACTCTCTGTCACCACATCACTACTGCTGGGATCTTCTCTGTCACCACATCACTACTGCTGGGACCTCTCTGTCACCACATCACTACTGCTGGGACCTCTCTGTCACCACATCACTACTGCTGGGGCCTCTGGGTGATCAGGAGGAGGAGGAGACACTTCCTGGCACTCCTTCCTTCACCCTGTCACTCATTAGACTGGAAATTTTAAGGACTTTCCAAATGATCCACATTATCATGAGTTATTAAAGTGCCGCAGGCGCCAACCCACTATGGAGTTGTAGTGTATAGTAGTGCCGCAGGCGCCAACCCACTATGGAGTTGTAGTGTATAGTAGTGCCGCANTATAGTAGTGGCCAAGCTTTAAGGTTGGTCCAGATCTATACAGAACATGATACCCTCATTATTTATTCAATGTCTCTGGCTCTGAACAGTCGATGTAGCAAATCAGACGTGGTCAGTTCTAGTATTCTGGTCATTCATAGAAGGCATGCACACAGCATCTCCGGTTTGTATCCCATGTCTGTTTCATATGTGTGGTGGGGTCTTGACGTCAGTGTGTTAGTGTATGTCAGGTCAGATACCTATGGGGAATAACATGCCATCAGGGATGGTCGTAGTTGACGACAGTCAGGGAAGGATGAACATTGCTCTCTCCCATGAGACATGGAGCTCAGAACCCAATTGGCCATTCCTCTGAAGAGTAAGGGCTTTGGTTGGGCTGCGGCATGCGTCCCAGAATTAAGTGTGCCCGGGGAACAGTACCTCATCACACAACTCTGATCCGCACAATGCTGCTGACTGGCTCTGTCATATCAAGGAGGTCAGGGGGAAACAGAGCTGTCTGCTGAACTGGATTAATCTCTCTAAAAAACAGCTGAGCCTCCATGGCTCCCACTGTTAACCAGAGCTGACAGGACAAGGGGGCCACAGTGCTCTCTCAATGGATCTACACGCTCGGCTCCACACACTGGGGACTATAGGGCCCCGCTTCTGTCTCCCTCAGCCCCAGCCATGAGAAGCCATGAGACACACAGAGAGGAGAGTTACAGAGAGGGACAGAGGAGGGGGGGTGAGAGAAGATGAGAGCAAGCAGAGGAAGACAGTGAAGGGAGAGAGAGGGAAAGAGATGATGGATGAGAGAGAAACGAGAGAGAACAATACAGTGCAGAAGACTAGAGAGCAAAACAGAGATGGATCATTGTGATCTCTTAAGTGCCTCACTGTTTGTTGTTTGTTGTTTGTTGTGTGTGTGTGTGTGTGTGTGTGTGT
>NC_036866.1:20703008-20738848 GCF_002910315.2 Salvelinus sp. IW2-2015 | reverse complement strand
GTTGGCTCCCTGTCACGGTGGCAGACTGAGTGTTCTGTCAGTCAGTAACTGTTTCTGCTCTGAAGGTTGGCTCCCTGTCACGGTGGCAGACTGAGATTTAGCAGGGCAGAGATGACTAGTTGGAAAGGTGGCATCCTATGACAGTGCCACGTTGAAAGTCACTGAGCTCTTCAGTAGGGCCATTTGACTGACAATGTTTGACTATGGAGATTGCATGGCTGTGTGCTCGATTTTATACACATGTCAGCAACGGGTGTGGCTGAAATAGCCGAATCCACTAATATGAAGGGGTGTCCACATACCTTTGTATATATAGTGTAGGTTAAACTACCAGAGATTCTCACTCTGACTATTATATTAAGCTATCTATATTACTGGGCTATATCAGCCAATAGGCTAGACCTAGTTTGAAGAGAGCACAGTTGGAGAGACTTGCACTTTCTCTTGAGATACGTTTTATATCCGACCTTTTAGGAGTGGGACGATTTTCAGGAGACAAATATGGGTGGTCAATATTTATTTCTAGGCAATGTAGTAAACTATAGCCTAATCATATTAAGGAAGTACAATTCTTTGGAAAGATAACTGCCCCGTGCTTCTCTGCCCGTGCTATAACCTACTATATTTAATTGAGACCACACGCACACCTGATCTGTCATGTTAAGGCTAGTGATCTTGAAGCAGCAAGAATGATGATAGTGGACACTTGCACTTTCTCTTGAGCTACGTTTTGCATATAGGATATAGCTAGCCTACCTTTTATGAGGAGGATTTGCAGGCAGAGACAAACAAAATGGGTAGCTAATCAATATGTATTGACATTGAGAAGGCCTTTTCCTTTTCAGTAATGATCCAAATTTTGAGCGCCCTCCACTTCTTTCCATCATCAGTATTTATTTACAGACACTGTAGTAAACTATAGTCTAATCATATTTAAGTTCATTTCCTTAGAATGATAAATGCTATGTGATTCTCCACCCATATAGGCAGCCTATACTTTATTTCATTGAGACCACACACATATTAGGAGCACTTGATCTGGCGTGCCCAACTAGGAGGGGAGGGAGGCTACTTAACTTGAAGCAGTGAATTCTGTGTGAATAAGTGTGTGAATAATGCGACAAAGATGTGCATTTAATACAATAGGTAGGCTAACGCGTACAAAGCAGAAAGACAACCGTTTCCAAATAATCTGCGGGACAACAAAAGTATTTTCATCCTGTCTGACTCTGACCACCTGCTCCCGACCGCAGCATAAAAATGCAGACAGCGCTGCAATGATCTCTGTTGGACCCGCAGATCAGACCACCTTTCTACCTAACAACAACCAGTGTATGAAGTGTCTTTCCCAAATGATGCTTAGCTGTCACCTCCCGTGCCATGACATGTCTGTAGAATAATTTGTGTGTAGAGGGTATGCAGTACAGGAGATGACTGTAGGATGAGGGTTACTCACAGGAGCTGAATATATTAACTACTAAGTAGCTGTTCCAATATTGCATTAAAAATGTAAATTATGATAATGAAAGATGATTTACCGTAACCTATATTTTCCAAGAAATGCCCTCAACCATACAGGATGTAGACACTTGCACGAGTGTTAATGTGTATCTGTGTACAGTAGGGGTGTGACCGTTTAAACAAAATTGGGATCCTTAACGTTAAGAAAAATCCCTAACGGATTTCCCCCCCCCACAAAATTTAAATCACAGTGCAGCTGGCTCACCTGCTCGTTCTCTTTGCTAATGATGCGAGTATGTGTTCAATTGTCGGTGTGTTGCGTGTAGAATATCCTAGCCTATTCATTGATGATATGCCCTGCTTTACTGACATTGCAAGCCAAGAAATTACGAAATACAGCATTTGATTGCCGATAGATAGGCGGTTCTGACTCGGTGGCCGACCTGTCTGTCCTGTGCCCCTCCCCTCTCTCTCCGTCCCTCGGTAGTTCTCTATGACAGATGTGAGTATCTGTGTTCTCGGAAGTAAAAAATAAACCACAATTCATTCATAATACTGTGAATATATAGTTTCACAGACATATTGTTGCATTTTTTTCTGGTTTGTGTGAAATCGTTAAGAATAATATAAAACCAGTCTGCACACCACGAAGGTGAATTGGTTTAGTCTTGACTCTTGGTTGACAGTGTTGCGGGATGGGTAATGTAGTCTTGACTCTTGGTTGACAGTGTTGGGGGATGGGTAATGTAGTCTTGACTCTTGGTTGACAGTGTTGGGGGATGGGTAATGTAGTCCTGAACTCTTGGTTGAGGTTGCGGGATGGGTAATGTAGTGTTGACTCTTGTTGACAGTGTTGGGATGGGTAATGTAGTCTTTGACTCTTGGTTGACAGTGTTGGGGGATGGGTAATGGTAGTCTTGACTCTTGGTTGACAGTGTTGGGGGATGGGTAATGTAGTCTTGACTCTTGGTTGACAGTGGTTGGAAGGTGTGTGACTGAATGTAGTCTTGACTCTTGGTTGACAGTGTTAGGGGTGGGTAATGTATTGCTGCTTCGTGAGTGTCCTAAACAACACACATTTGTTTCTATTTTTTGTCTTTGTTATTTCTTCTTTGATATTAATGAGTCTTATTTTTGTATATATTTTTATATTTATGTAGTTTTAAATGTTATGATTATTTATTTGTTTTCTTCCAAATGTCTGAATAAAATTACAGTTAGTGCAGAATGGGGGGTCACCCAGGGAGCCATACAAGCTAGAAACGCCTCTGCCACTCCTACACTGATTGATAGATCAGTGTCCTTGACAAAGACAACAGATTCATCTTGCCAGGATCACTTTCAGACCCTGATAGTGTTATTGAACCCCCACACTCTTTGCCCTTAGCTCTTTCTTTTGTCTTTGCTTTGGATTCTAAGCCATTCCAAATCTCCTGAACTACTCCGTTATATGGAGTTGGTCTAGTCCCTATCTCCCCTTTGCTCATCATGTCACTTAGATTTCTCTCATAGCTCAGTGGATTATACTGTACCACTTCAGCAGGGGTGCACCAATAGTTCCCTCAGATACTCTCCGTCAATGGAGATCATCTCCAAGCTGTCTGCTATGTCTAGTGTGTCTCTTATTATCCTGACACATAGTAACTTACGCACGCACGCACACACACCACACACACACACACAACACACACACACACACACACACACCACACACACACACAACACACACACAACACACCACACACACCACATTCTCCCAGCGATATGCATATTGAAAGTCTGACTGCACTGGGTAGGAGGTAGGCGAAGTAAGGGACACTATCCTCTCTTTGTAGATTGGACCAGTAGAAACATCTGCGTCTGGTTTGAGACTTAATTGAGGGGTCTTTACCATCTTCTGTGGGGAAAGAGAACTAAACATCTGCCATTTGTTAAACTTCCTTCATGATAATAAACACGTTCATTTTCCAGCCTTCCACAGGGCAGAGGTTAGAGCTCTTCCTCTGACCAGATCAGCCTGCCTTGACTTACAATTCAGCTATATTAATACGACTTCACTGGATTTTCCAATGTCAGAATTATTCATTTTAGGATGCCTTCAGTGAATCTAAACACAGGTTCTGTTGTCTTTGGGCCTGTCTTATGAGGCATATTCTGTTGTACTTATTGTTATCAAGATGTTTGTAGAGTTTCCCCGATGATACCATTAGTATGCATTGTTTCTGTTTTGTGTGTGTGTGTGTGTGTGTGTGTGTGTGTGTGTGTGTGTGTGTGTGTGTGTGTGTGTGTGTGTGTGTGTGTGTGTGTGTGTGTGTGTGTGTGTGTGTGTGTGTGTGTGTGTGTGTGTGTGTGTGTGTGTGTGTGTGTTGTGTGGTCGTCCTGCATTTGTGAGACGTGTGTGTGTGGTGTAAAGTTGATTCAGCACAGGCAGTTTAATGGATGCCTTGCCTTGTGCTACTGCAGGTAATGAACAAACTGACTCAGTGCTTTCCAAAGCCCGCTGCTCACGTCCAGAATGAGATGCAGTACTTCCCCAGAGTTAGCTCTCTATCCGCCTCACACATCATTATAGAAGCACATTTGATGGTTCTAAAGTAAGGGAGAAAGAAACAAGAATCTTCTAGCCAGCAGGAATAGGTGGGATGGGCTGAGGGAAACCGAGGGTTGGAATTTGGAACCGTAGATGAGTGGAAGTGAAGTTGCTGAGTGAAGGGTAAAATGACAGTAAAAAATAAAATAAAAAATAAAAAATGTAAAAAGGAAGGTTCTTACATCCATTGCCTGTTTGCCTGAGGCTAATGCCACYCAAGCACTCGCATTCAAGCGAGCATAGTAGACAGCTTGTTTGTGTGATTAATGTATTGTGATTGACAGTGCAAGTGATTTTTTTGTGTTATGTTAAAAAATGTGAATGTGATATGATGTGTTGATGAGCATGTTAGTATTGGTATTGTTGTTTGCTATTGTGTGTGTGTGTGCGTTCGTCCCTCTGTCCTTCTCGCTGGCGCTGCAATTAGTGGCTGCTCTTTAATAATGCATGGCCTGTGTGGCTGAGTGTAGAGCTGGTGTGCGGGTGCGCGCTGGCATTTAGCACCTAATCATTCCCCTGCGCTGCCTGGCGCTGCTAATGGAAGGTTAAGATATAACAGCAGCATGAGCCGGTGCTCACTGTGGAACAGAGCAGAACACTGCCAGCCACAGCCTCTTCCTCACTCATTCATATCCATGCCATTTTTCCTTCTGTTTGAAATCAATACATACACTGAGTGTATAAAACATTAACGACACCTGCTGTTTCCATGACATAGACTGACCAGGTGAAGCCAGGTGAAAGCTATGATCCCTTATTGATGTCACTTGTTGAATCCACTTCAATCAGTGTAGATGAAGGGGAGGAGATAGGTTAAAGAATGATTTTTAAGCCTTGAGACAATTGAGACATGGATTGTGTATGTGTGCCATTCAGAGGGTGAATGGTCAGGACAAAAGACGAGGTATGGTAGTAGGTGCCTGGCACACTGGTTTGTGTCAAGAACTGCAACGCTGCTGGGTTTTTTACACTCAACTGTTTCCCGTATGTATCAAGAATGGTCCACCACCCAAAGAACATCTAACCAACTTGACACAACTGTGGGAAACATTGGAGTTAACATGGGCCAGCATCCCTGTGGAGCGCTTTGAGGCTGTTCTGAGGGCAAAAGGGGGGGTGCAACTCAATATTAGGACGGTGTCCTCTGTGTTTTGTACACTCAGTGTAGGCTACATAGCGATTTATTTCTGGGCTACTTCACCACTGCTGGTCATGTGATCCAGGGGTTTACAAATGAATTTGACCTGTCAATTCTCTGCTGACGGAATGAGCAGAACACAGAGAATAATGATTGCTGGCTGTGATAGGACTGTTATGCTGCACGGTGTCAGCAGCAGCAGAGGAACAGATTTAAAAAAAACTGCTGCAGGTGACTGATGATTCATTCTGAGTGGTTTCCATGGCAACCACACCACCTGGGAGCATTCTCTCTCTCACCCTCCGCTTCTAGAGGGGGTCTCAGATTGGAGGGAATGAGAGAGGAGAGGAATAGAAAGAAAAATAGACAGAATGTAGATAGAGACATAGGGTGAGATGTTAAGACAAATGAACGGACCTGACTGGCCTTGTCTTTGTGTGACTAAGAGTTATGGCACAATATTTATAACTATGTGAGGTTAATCCGACAACCTATTGTCAGCATGCTGTCGTTTAGATTCAGGGTCAGTGGTGCTTAAGAGTAAATAACTGTATATCTCTCATTGTACTATTTGTCCAGGGACTAAATCATGTGTTTATTTTATCCAACCAACTACAGTGAGAATCTAGTCTAACACTCCCTCACTCTCCCACTCACAAACTGTCAGTCAACACTCACTCACTCTCCAACTCACAAACTGTCAGTCAACACTACCTCACTCACCCACTCACAAACTGTCAGTCAACACTCACTCACTCTCCCACTCACAAACTGTCAGTCATCACTCTCACACTCACATACTGTCAGTCAACACACTCCCTCACTATCCCACTCACAAACTGTCAGTCAACACTCCCTCACTCTCCCACTCACATACTGTCAGTCAACAGTCCCTCACTCTCCCACTCACAAACTGTCAGTCAACACTCCCTCACTCTCCCACTCACAAACTGTCAGTCAACACTCCCTCACTCTCCCACTCACATACTGTCAGTCAACACTCTCACACTCACATACTGTCAGTCAATACTCCCTCACTCTCCAACTCACAAACTGTCAGTCATCACTCTCACACTCACATACTGTCAGTCAACACTCCCTCACTACTTCACTCACACACTGTCAGAGTCAACACTCTCCCACTCACACACTGTCAGAGTCAACACTCCCTCACTCTCCCACTCACACACTCACATACTGTCAGAATAAACACTCCAACACTCCCTCACTCACACACTCACAACCTCACACACTGTCAGAATAAACACTCCTTCACTCACACACTCACACATTGAAAAAGAGACAGCGCATAATTGCATGGAAATGGCTGTTGTGAATTGAACCATTACAATGTTGTATAATTGGATTTGGTTAATGACTGCAGTTGCTCTTGAGATTTGGTTTCATGCATAGCTTTCAGTGTGTGATACCCCCATCCATCTGACTAGCTTGTCAACAATAGACACACCCCAGAATCATGGCTGTGAAATGCACACACTTGTACAGTGTTGTATTATGTGAAGAAAATGCAGGCGCTCACCATGACTTAACCAAGATGGGTACATTATGCTTGTTGTGTATCTGTGTGTTTATGCATGCATTTGTGTGTGTGTGTGTGTGTGTGTGTGTGTGTGGTGTGTGTGTGTGGTGTGTGTGTGTGTGTGGTGTGTGTGTGTGTGTGTGTGTGTGTGTGTGTGTGTGTGTGTGTGTGTGTGTGTGTGTGTGTGTGCCTGTGCCTGTGCCTGTGCCTGTGCCTGTGCATGTGCCTGTGTGTGTGTTTTCTGGTCTGATAACAAGCCACAGACGTATTTGCATAAGCTAGTAAATGAGGGGAAACACAGAGCAACAAAGAAGTGGAGGAGCCTCTCGTTCATTATGTGCAGCGAGTGAAATTAAAAGGGGAAATGAAACAGCAGCCAGGGAGGGGCACCATTATGAGTTGTGAGTTCTGAAGCACAATAGGTCTGCATTCCCTCTCTCACTGAGCAGGCCCCACCAGGGAGAGGCTAGGATAGGGGGCTGCTGCCGAGGCTCAGGCAGCACAGATCTACATTGGTGGGAGTGGCTTTGAATTATTAACTCAACAAAAAGCAACATCTGTTTGCAGATTAATTATTTATTCTTAAAATGTGTTTCACTGGGGAGGAGGGAGGGAGTGGCAGGGAGAGAAGAGCAGGGTGTACCAGGGGGATCAGCCAGCCCCATACAGTGCATTCAGAAAGTATTCAGACCCCTTGACTTCTTCCACATTTTGTTACATTACAACATTATTCTAAAATGGATAAAATATTTTTCCCTCATCAATCTACACACAATACACCATAATGACAAAGCAAAAACAGGTTTTTTGATTTCTTTTTCAGATTTATAAAAAAAATTATAATAATATTACATTTACATAAGTATTTAGTCCCTTTACTTAGTACTTTGTTGAAGCACCTTTGGCAGTGATTACAGCCTTTAGTCTTCGTGGGTATGACGCTACAAGTTTGGCACACCTGTATTTGGTGAGTATCTCCCATTCTTCTATGCAGATCCTCTCAAGCTCTGTCAGGTTGGATTAGGAGCATCGCTGCACAGCTATTTTCAGGTCTCCAGAGATTTTAGATCGGGTTGAAGTCTGGGCTCTGGTTGGGCCACTCAAGGACATTCAGAGACTTGTCTCGAAGCCACTCCCGCGTTGTATTGGCTGTGTGCTTAGGGTCGTTGTCCTGTTGGAAGGGGAACCTTTGCCCCAGTCTGAGGTCCAGAGCTCTCTGAAGTAGGTTTTCATCAAGGATCTCTCTGTACTTTGCTCCATTCATCTTTGCCTCGATCCTGACTAGTCTCCAATTCCTGCCGCTGAAAACATCCCCACAGCACGATGCTTCCACCACCATGCTTCACTGTAGGGATGGTGCCAGGTTTCCTCCACACGGGACGCTTGGCATTCAGGCCAAAGAGTTCAATCTTGGTTTCATCAGACCAGAGAATCTTGTTTCTCATGGTCAAACTCCTTTAGGTGCCTTTTGGGAAACTCCAAGCTGGCTGTCGTGTGCTTTTTACTGAGGAGTGGCTTCCGTCTGGTCTGATTGGTGGGGTCCTGCAGAGATGGTTGTACTTCTGGAAGGTTCTCCCATCTTCACAGAGGAATTCTGGAGCTCTGTCAGAGTGACCACCAGGTTCTTGGTCACCGCCCTGACCAAGGCCCTTCTCCACCGATTGCTCAGTTTGGCCGGGCGGCCAGCTCTAGGAAGAGTCTTGGTGGTTCCAAACTTCTTCCATTTAAGAATGATGGAGGCCACTGTGTTCTTGGGGACCTTCAATGCTGCAGAAATGTTTTGGTACGCATCCCGAGATCTGTGCCTCGACACAATCCTGCCTTGTAGCTCTACGGACTATCCCTTTGACCTCATTGCTTAGTTTTTGCTTTGACATGCACTGTCAACTGTGGGACTTTATGTAGACAGGTGCCTTTCCAAATCATGTCCAATCAATATAATTTACCACAGGTGGACTCCAATCAAGTTGTAGAAACATCTCAAGGATGATCAATGGAAACAGGATGCACCTGAGCTCAATTTCGAGTCTCTTTGCAAGAGTCTGAATACTTATGTAAATAAAGTATTTCTATTTCTTTCCAAAATTTGGCAAAACTTTGTCATTGTGTGTAGATTGATGAGAAAAATAAATGATTTTATAAATTTTAGAATAAGGCTGTAACGTAGCAAAATGTGGAAAAAGTCAAGGGGTCTGAAAACTTTCTGAATGCACTGTATACTGGATCTCCATCCATCCTTCCACCCAGCAGACAGGGAGATCTAGCGGTAGTGGTGGTAGGATCAGAGCCGACAGGGCTGGAGAAACACGTGTGAATGTTGCAGCCTTTCGTTACTGAACCCAGTAATGTTCTTCTTAGATAGGTGCTCTACTGCTCTGCTCTCACCACCAGTCCACAGCTCCACACCAAGAGAGATAMGTGCTCTACTGCTCTGCTCTCACCACCAGTCCACAGCTCCACACCAAGAGAGATATGTGCTCTAGGTCTGACTCATTTTCCAGAATAATTCAAAGGCAGATATTTGGCAGATATAATTCCCATTACCGTGTGATTAGCCAACTGTCTGACAAATACAAATGATTATGAAGCTAATTTGAGCACCCTACTGTTTGAGATAAATGACCTTGCTTGCTTATCTAAACCAGTGAACCCGGTAGATAGCCTATTAGCCGATATTGCCCTTGAACAGAATGATAAATGGTAGACTATTGATTGTTGTGGTTTGAGATAATATCAATGCTGTGTAACTGCGGAGCGGTTCACAATTAGAAAACTTGCTGGCTGCTGATTCATACACTACCACTGTATATAGTCCGTATAATTTCTCAGCATAGACAGTATACAATAACACAAACATGCTCCAATATAATCATGATGCTTCAGCAGCATTTACACTATCGTAGGCAATATTTGTATCCCTCCAGATCATCATGGACCTTTCAGTAGTGGTAATAATAATTTTTAATAGCTGTGGGAGCGTCATTCAGGATGGTGTGTGGACTCTACTCCATCTTCAGAGCTATCCCTCCCTCCCAAACCTCTTATATTATGAGCGAAATGAGCAATTAGGCCTTTCCCTGGCTCTGCTGCTTTTTCTGTTGCTATTGGTTAAATGGTAGCGTACTGTGCCTCTGGAGGAAGACTGGAGGAAGGCTGGAGGAAGGGAAGGGGTGTGTAAGGGGAGGAGAAGAGGCTGAAGGGGAAATGAAGGGGAGTGTAAGGGGAGGAGAAGAGGCTGAAGGGGAAATGAAGGGGAGTGTAAGATGACATAAGAAGAAGATGGCCCCAACATGTCTGGACTCTTAATGGAGTGCTTTTCTAGAAGTATCTTTCTTTCAATCTCGCCTCCCCTTTATTTTCTCTCTCTCTCTGTCTCTCCTATCTCTCTCTCTCTCTTTCTCTCTAATTTTTCTTTCTCTTTTTCTCATTGTGCGTTTTTTATTACACACACTCTCTGTCAACCTTCCCTCTCTTTCGTCCTCTCTCTCTCGCTCTCTCTCTCTCTCTCTCTCACCCTGGTGTTAGGCAGAACCCTCTAAACAGTGTTGATGACAGGCAGCTAGACCAGGCAGTGTCCGGCTCCTAGCCCTCAGGCCTACATTGACCTGTTTGCACTCCTATCTGAACATCCATACCACCTTTCACAGATTTCTGATGCTAGACCCCACTTGTTTACTTATTTAGATGCTGTTTGAATTATGGACG
This sequence comes from Salvelinus sp. IW2-2015, assembly GCF_002910315.2. Classification (NCBI taxonomy): domain Eukaryota; kingdom Metazoa; phylum Chordata; class Actinopteri; order Salmoniformes; family Salmonidae; genus Salvelinus; species Salvelinus sp. IW2-2015. The sequence continues at coordinate 20,728,414 of NC_036866.1, read as the reverse complement.
AGCAAATAATCAGATAGCAGTCTCCTTGAAACGGTTTATGGCGTTTGCCCAGTCTGAAAAGAATCTGACTCGTGTTGCCACCCATGGGTACCATTTAAAACACATGGAAAGAATTGGTCAACCATACGAGCCATCCATCAGCACAGTGATAGATATACAGATCTAGTCGTGGTTCAGTGGGCCGTCAATACTGCCAGCCATGGTTGAATTGTCCACTGCTCGCCAACAGACAACGATATTTATGTAAGTATGTATCCTCTCTGCCAACTTTTGGACTATAGATCAGGATAAGTGCAGTTTATGCTGATGTAGAAGCTGTATTTAAAACTTCTAGAGGAGCAGAGCAGTTCTAACACCACATCAACTCAGCCATACCCATCACTTTAAAACCAGATCCTAGGCCCTGGTGAAAACCTCAGGCACTCTACAGTATGATCTCTCTGCATTATTCAACTAATATTTTAACATTATCTTTGTCAGTTGTTCGTGCACACATCCAGTGAATTGAACAATAGCAACTGCCTCTGCAATTGTTATGCATTTGTGTGTGTGTGTGTGTGTGTGTGTGTGTGTGTGTGTGTGTGTGTGTGTGTGTGTGTGTGTGTGTGTGTGTGTGTGAAAACAGTTCCTGCCGGTAGCTATGGGTTAATGTATAACTCTTTTATCTTCTCTATCTAGCCCCCGACAGCAGTGCTCCATGCAGAGCCCAGCTGAGAGCAGACTGGATAGAGAGTGTGGGTAGCTAGTGTGAGGCCCAGGCTGAATAGAGCCGGAGTGAATGCCAGAGTGAATGGGTTGGCTGAGAAATGGAGCGGGGGATGGGGAGGAGAGGAGAGGAAGCGAAAGGACAGAAAAGGATGGAAGATGTGAAATTTGTTGGGGAGGGGTGGGGCTAGATGTCGTCTCAAAGTGCCCAGCTAGCCGGCCAGCTGGTGCTTTCTAACCATTTGCTGCAGAGAGCTGAGCCCCTGGGCTGTCTTCCAGGAGTTCTACACACACATACACTCTCTCACACTCACACACGGCCACAGACATGCACGCACACACACACAACCACATGTATGGGCGCAAACCACACATACACACATACTGTAAACACACACAGAGACAGACACACTCAATAGTTTTTGTTGGAGGGTTTTTGACCAAGCCAAATTGTGCCACTATTTCAATGAATTATATTGTGATTGGCAGCCACAGTAGATGTTATTCTGCCCACTTAAATTACTCAGTTTAAGTCATTTTCTGTCAGTATTCCAAATAATGTCATGTTTAGTAATGTTCTATATGGAAAATTCAATGGAAACATTAGAATAGCAGCAGATACAATATCTAAAGCCTCACCAGGGTCAGCTCTACTGCACCGTAACTCTCAATGGGCAGATGAGAAAAGAAGCCATCATCAGCAATCAATGAAAATCACTCCAAATGAAAAAGCAATTGCTAAACCGAAACAGTTTAATACCATCGCCGAACCCTGCTCTCATCCAGATTGAATCGAAATTGTCATCCCAAATAATCTGGCCTCTGTGTAATCAAAAGTGTTTGCAGATTAAAATAAGCATAAGGAAACAATGAATTCAATTAAATATGGATGGGATTGCCCATGATCAAGGGACAGCTCAGCTTACCATTAGACACTTAGGATCAGACAGTAGTAGTAGTAGTATTTGTAGTAGTAGTATTAGTAGTAGTAGTAGTAGGGTAGTAGTAGTAGTAGTATGCTATTAGTAGTAGAAATAGTAGTAGTAGGCTGGTAGTAGTAGTAGTAGTAGTAGTGTTAGTAGTAGTAGTATGCTATTAGTAGTAGTAGTAAGCTAGTAGTAGTAGTTGTAGTTGTAGGCTATTAGTATTAGTAGGCTAATAGTAGTAGTCGTAGTAGTAGTAGTATGCTATTAGTAGTTGGCTAGTAGTAGTAGTAATAGTAGTAGTAGTAAATAGTTGTATGCTATTAGCAGTAGTAATAGTAGTAGGTTATTATTATTAGTAGTAGTAGTAGTAAACTCAGCAAAAAAGGACCCTGTCTTTCAAAGATAATTAGTAAAAATCCAAATAACTTCACAGATCTTCATTGTAAAGGGTTTTAACAATCAAATCAAATCAAGTTTATTTTATATAGCCCTTCGTACATCAGCTAATATCTCGAAGTGCTGTACAGAAACCCAGCCTAAAACCCCAAACAGCAAGCAATGCAGGTGTAGAAGCACGGTGGCTAGGAAAAACTCCCTAGAAAGGCCAGAAACCTAGGAAGAAACCTAGAGAGGAACCAGCTATGAGGGGTGGCCAGTCCTCTTCTGGCTGTGCGGGTGAAAATTATACAGAAACTATGCCAAAATGTTCAAAATGTTCATAAGTGACAAGCATGGTCAAATAATAATCATTGAATCATTTTCGTTGGCTTTTCATAGCCGATCATTAAGAGTTGAAAATAGCAGGTCTGGGACAGGTGGCGGTTCCATAACCGCAGCAGAACAGTTGAAACTGAATAGCAGCAAGGCCAGGTGACTGGGACAGCAAGAGTCATTATGCCCGGTAGTCCTGACGTATGGTCCTAGGGCTCAGTCTTCCGAGGAGAGAGAGAAAGAAAGAGAGAAGGAGAGAATAGAGAGAGCCAAGATTTCAAATGTTCATAAATGACAAGCATGGTCAAATAATAATCAGGAATAAATGTCGTTGGCTTTTCATACCGATCATTAAGAGTTGAAAACAGCAGGTCTGGGACAGGTAGGGTTCCATAACCGCAGGCAGAACAGTTGAAACTGGGAATAGCAGCAAGGCCAGGCGGACTGGGGACAGCAAGGAGTCATCATGCCCGGTTTGCCGTGACGTATTCCTAGGCTCAGTTCTCCACGAGAGAAAAGAAAGAGAGAGAACGAGAATTAGAGAGAGCATACTTAAATTCACACAGGACACTGGATAAGATAGGAGAAGTACTCCAGGTATAACCAACTGACCCTAGCCCCCCGACACATAAACTACTGCAGCATAAATACTGGAGGCTGAGACAGGAGGGGTCAGGAGACACTGTGCGCCCATCAGAAGAAACCCCCGGACAGGCCAAACAGGAAGGATATAACCCCACCCACTTTGCCAAAGCACAGCCCCCACACCACTAGAGGATATCTTCAACCACCAACTTACAATCCTGAGACAAGGCCGAGTATAGCCCACAAAGATCTCCACCACAGCACACACCACAGCACAAACCAACAATGTTTCCCATGCTGTTCAATGAACCATAAACAATTAATGAACATGCACTTAACGGTCGTTAAGACACTAACAGCTACAGCATGGTAGCAATTAAGGTCACAGTTATGAAAAACTTAGGACACTAAAGAGCCTTTCTACTGACTCTGGAAAAACACCAAAAGAAAGATGCCCAGGTCCCTGCTCATCTGCGTGAACTTGCCTTAGGCTGCTGCAGGAGGCATGAGGACTGCAGATGTAGCCAGGGCAATAAATTGCAATGTTCGTTACTGTGAGACGCCTAAGACAGCGCGTACAGGGAGACAGGACGGACAGCTGATCTCCTCACGGTGGCAGACCACGTGTAACCAACACCTGCACAGGATCGTACATCCAAACATCAACACCTGCGGGACAGGTACAGGATGGCAACAACAACTGCCCGAGTAACCCAGGAAGCACAATCCCTCCATCAGTGCTCAAGACTGTCTGCAATAGGCTGAGAGAGGGTGACTGAGGGCTTGTAGGTTGTTGTAAGGCAGGTCCTCACCAAACATCACGGTACAACGCTGCCTATGGCCAAACCCATCGTCGCTGGACCAGACAAGGACTGGCAAAAATGCTCTTCACTGACGAGTCGCGGTTTTTGTCTCCAGGGGTGATGGTCGGATTCAGTTTATCGTCGAGAATGAGTGTTACACGAGCCTTGTACTCTGGAGCGGATCGATTTGAGGTGGAGGGTCCGTCATGGTCTGGGGTGTGTGTCACGCATCATCGGACTGAGCTTGTTGTCATTGCAGGCAACTCAATGCTGTGCGTTATAGGGAAGACATCCTCCTCCCTCAGTGGTACCCCTTCCTGCAGGCTAATCCTGACATACCCTTCCAGCATGACAATGCCACAGCCATACTGCTCGTTCGTGTGTGATGATTTTCTGCGAGACAGGAATGTCAGTGTTCTGCCATGGCCAGCGAAGAGCCCGGATCTCAATCCCATTGAGCACGCCTGGGACCTGTTGGATCGGAGGGTGAGGGCTTGGGCCATTCCCCACAGAAATGTCCAGGAACTTGCAGGTGCCTTGGTGGAAGAGTGGGGTAACATCTCACAGCAAGAACTGGCAAATCTGGTGCAGTCCATGAGGAGGAGATGCACTGCAGTACTTAATGCAGTTACTTTTGACCCCCCCTTTGTTCAGGGACACATTATTCAATTTCTGTTAGTCACATGTCTGTGGAACTTGTTCAGTTTATGTCTCAGTTTTTGAATCTTGTTCATACAAATATTTACACATGTTAAGTTTGCTGAAAATAAACGCAGTTGACAGTGAGAGGATGTTTATTTTTTGAGTTTAGTAGTCATACTAGTAGTAGTAGTAGTAGTCGTAGTAGTAGTAGTAGTAATCATAGTTGTAGTCGTAGTAGTATGCTATTAGCAGTAGTAGTTAGTAGTAGTAGTAGTAGTAGTAGGTTATTAGCACTAGAAGTTAGTAGTAGTGGGCTATTAGTAGTAGTAGTAGTAGTAAAAGTAGTATGCTATTAGTAGTAGTAGTAGTAGTAACAATATTAGTAATATGCTATTAGCAGTAGTAGTAGTAATAGTAGTAGTAGTAGGCTATTAGTAGTAGTAGTAATAGTAGTAGGATGTTAGCACTAGAAGGTAGTAGTATTAGTAGTAGTAGTAGGATATTAGCAGTGGTAGTTAGTACTAGTAGTAGTAGACTATTAGCAGTAGTAGTTAGTAGTAGTAGTAGTAGTAGTAGTAGTAGGCTAGTAGCAGTAGTAGTAGTAGTAGGATATTAGTAGTAGTAGTAGGCTAGTAGTAGTAGGATATTAGCAGTAGTAGTTAGCACTCGTTGTAGTAGTAGTAGGTTATTAGCAGTAGTAGTAGTAGTAGGCTATTAGCAGTAGTAGTTAGTAGTAGTAGTAGTAGTAATCATAGTTGTAGTCGTAGTAGTATGCTATTAGCAGTAGTAGTTAGTAGTAGTAGTAGTAGTAGTAGACTATTCGCACTAGAGGTTAGTAGTAGTGGGCTATTAGTAGTAGTAGTAGTAAAAGTAGTATGATATTAGTAGTAGTAGTATTAGTAGTAGTAATAGTAGTAACACTATTAGTAATAGGCTATTAGCAGTTGTAGTAGTGATAGTAGTAGTAGGCTATTAGTAGTAGTAGTAGTAGGATGTTAGCACTAGAAGGTAGTAGTAGTAGTAGTAGTAGTAGAATAAATAAACTATTAGCAGTTGTAATAGTAATAGTAGAATATTAGTAGTAGTGGTAGTAGTAATAGTAGTAGTAGTAGTAGTAGGATATTAGCAGTGGTAGTAGTAGTAGTAGTAGTAGTAGTAGTAGTAGTAGTACTAGTAGTAGTAGTAGTAGTAGTAGTAGTAGGCTATTAGCACTAGAAGTTAGTTGTAGTGGGCTATTAGTAGTAGTAGTAGTAAAAGTAGTATGCTATTATTAGTAGTAGTATTAGTGGTAGTAGTAACAATATTAGTAATATGAGCAGTAGTAGTAGTAATAGTAGTAGTAGTAGTAGTAGGCTATTAGTAGTAGTAGTAATAGTAGTAGTAGGATATTAGCAGTGGTAGTTAGTACTAGTGGTAGTAGGCTATTAGCAGTAGTAGTGGTAGGCTATTAGCACCACTAGAAGTTAATAGTAGGAGTAGTAGTAGTATTAGTAAAAGTAGTAGGATATTAGTAGTAGCAGTAGTAGTAATAATATGAGTAATAGGCTATTAGCAGTAGTAGTAGTAATAGTAGTAGTAGTAGTAGCCTATTAGTAGTGGTAGGATAGTAGCACTAGAAGTTAGACGTAGTAGTAGTAGTAGTACAAATAGGCTATTAGCAGTAGTAATATTATTGGTAGAATATTAGTAGTACCAGTAGTCGTTGTAGTAGTAGGATATTAGCAGTAGTAGTTAGTACTAGTAGTAGTAGTTGTAATAGTATTAGGCTATTAGTAGTAGTAATAGTAGTCGTAGTTATAGTCATAGTTGTAGTAGGCTATTATCAGTAGTAGTTAGTTGTAGTCATAGTAGTAGTAGTATTAGGATGTTAGCAGTAGTAGTAGTAGGCTATTAGCACCACTAGTAGTTAGTAGTAGTGATGGTAGTAGTAGTAAAAGTAGTAGTCTATTAGTAGTAGTAGTAAAGGTAGTAGGCTATCAGTAGCAGTGTAGTAGTAGTAGTAGCAGTGATATTAGTAGTAGTAGTAGTAGTAGTAGTAGTAACCTAGTAGTAGTAMGATATTAGCACTAGAAGTTAGGAGTAGTAGTAGTGGTAGTAATAGTATTATGCTATTAGTAGTAGTACTAGTAGTAGGCTAGRAGTAGTAGTAGTAGTGGTAGTAGAATATTAGTAGTAGTAGGCTAGTAGTAGTAGTAATAGTAGTATGCTATTAGTAGTAGTAGTAGTAAGTAGTAGTAGTAGTGGTCGTAGAATAGTAGTAGTTGGTAGTAGTGGTAGTAGTAGTAAATAGGCATATGCTATTAGCAGTAGTAATAGTGGTAGTAGTAGTAGGTTATTATTATTATTATTAMTAGTAGTAGTAGTACTAGTCATAGTAGTAGTGGTAGTATTAGTAGTAGTAGTAGGATATTAGTAGTAGTAGTAGTAGTAGTAGTTGGCTATTAGCAGTAGTAGTAGGATATTAGTAGTAGTAGGCTATTAGCAGTAGTAGTTAGTAGCAGTAGTAGTAGTAGTAGGTTATTAGCAGTAGTAGTAGTAGTAGTAGTAGTAGTAGTAATACGAGTAGTAGTAGGCTATTAGCAGTAGTAGTTAGTAGTAGTAGTAGGAGGAGGAGGATATTAGTAGTAGTAGGCAAGTAGCAGTAGTAGTGGTAGTAGTAGTAGTATGGTAGTAGTAGTAGTAGGATATTAGCAATAGTATTAGTAATCGTAGTTGTAGTAGTAGTGAGTTATTAGCAGTAGTAGTTAGTAGTAGTCATAGTAGTAGTAGGCTATTAGCACTAGAAGTTAGTAGTAGTATGCTATTAGTAGTAGTAGTAGTAGTATTAGTAGTAAAAGTAGTATGCTATTATTATTATTATTAGTAGTAGTAGTAAGCTATTGGCAGTAGTAGTAGTAATAGTGGTAGTTGTAGTAGTAGGCTATTAGTAGTTGTAGGCTATTAGCACTAGAAGTTAGTAGTAGTAGTAGTAGTAGTAGTAGTAGTAGAAATAGGTTATAAGCAGTAGTAATAGTAATAGTAGAATATTAGTGGTAGTGGTAGTAGGATATTAGCAGTAGTTAGTAGTAGTCATATTTATAGTCATAGTTGTAGTAGGCTGTAAGCAGTAGTAGTTAGTTGTAGTCGTAGTAGTAGTTGTAAGATATTATCAGTGTTAGTAGTAGGCTATTAGCACCACTAGTAATTAGTAGTAGTAGTAGTAGTAAAAGTTGTAGTCTAGTAGTAGTAGTAGTAGTAGTAGTAGTAAAAGTAGTAGGCTATTAGTAGCGGTAGTAGTCGTGGTAGTAGCAGCAGCAGTAGTAGTAGTAGTAGTAGTAATAGTAGTAGTAGTAGTAGTAGGATATTAGCACTAGAAGTTAGTAGTAGTAGTAGTAGTCGTAGTTATAGTCATAGTTGTAGTAAGCTATTAGAAGTAGTAGTTAYTTGTAGTCATAGTAGTAGTAGTAGTAGGATATTAGCAGTAGTAGTAGTAGGGTATTAGCACCTTGAATAGTTAGTGGTAGTAGTAGTAGTAGTAAAAGTGGTAGGCTAGTAGTAGTAGTAGTAAAAGTAGTAGGCTATTAGTAGCACTATTAGTCGTGTTAGTAGTAATATCAGTAGTAGTAGTAATAGTAGTAGTAGTAGCAGCCTATTATTATTATTATTAGTAGTAGTAATAATAGTTGTAGTAGGCTATTAGCAGTAGTCATAGTAATAGTAGCAATAGTAGTAGTAGTAGTAGTAGTCTATTAGTAGTAGTAGTAGTAGCAGTTGTGGTAGTAGTAATCGGCTATTAGCAGTAGTAATAGTATTAATASTATTAATAGTAGTAATAGTAGCTGGTGAACCCAAGTGCAGACTCAGACAAGGACACAGGGATAAGTTAACCAAGGTATTTATTGAAAAATGGCGGGAGCCAGGGGGAGCTCGGGCAGGTAACAGAGAACCAGGAACTGAGGCTGCGGCCGGGGCAAGGGGAGTAAGGGCAGGGTAAGCAGGTCCGGAGCGGAATCCAAGGAAGCAGTAGAGCGGGGTTCCAGGGCTGGGAAGCAGGACTGACGAGACGAGGGACTGGAGACAGGGACCAGAGTCAGAGCGGACGGAACTGTAGCGGAGAGAAAAGCAGCGTCAGGCTAGGGAAAACAGGCACCACAGGATAACAAGATCTATGCAGGAACAAACGGCTTGAAATGCAGACTGACTGAGCAGAGGCTACGATCTGGCAGTGTGGAAGTGGCAGGGCTGAGTATTTGTAGAGGTCTTGATTATGGAACAGGTTGCAGCTGGTGGGGATCTGCTCTGACTCCAGCACATCTGTCTCCACTCACACAATCAGATACACCCACACAGAGAGAGAGAGGGAGAGAGCACTGGGGGAGTGGCGGCAGATTAGGGAGACACAGGATGAGAAGTAGAGGGCGTGGCAGGGGCAGATGTAACAGTAGGCTATTAGCAGTAGTAGCTAATAGTAGTAGATGGATAATGTCCAGTGGAGACGTCCTATCCTGTCCTGTCCCCTGGTCCCTACAGTATGTTCCAGTTCAACTGGTGATTGACTGCCACAGTGTGGCTAATGCTACTTCCAGAAAAGGCAGCTGTAGCCTAGGCTAGGTGTGGGAGATGGGTGGTTGTGGCAATAACCGCTTATACTGTATTTAATTGTCTGCCTGAGAGCTTCGCAAAGGACAAGCAGGATTACACTACTTGACACACACACACACACACACACACACACACACACACACACACACACACACACACACACACACACACACACACACACACACACACACACACACACACACACACACACACACACACACACACAGGTATGCATATATAAACTTTGATTTGATTTGAGGTATGCATGTGTGTTTTAGTGTGTTTGTGTGTGGGTTACACACAGAGCACTTGGGACAATGGTGGTTTGAGTGACTACTTTTCTCAGTTTTTTATAGACGCATTAGCATTCTTACTGTAAGGGTACTGTGTGTAGTTTTTCATCTGACAAACTGAGAAAATAAGAATCTAATTCAACAGCTCTTATTTTACAGCTATCAAACTAATGCATTCAGAGCCGAGATTTATATTTAGGTCCTTGAAACAAGGTGCTCCTCTTCAGCTGATAAGCAGCAATCGTCCCTGCTGTCTGTGTGTGTGTGTGTGTGTGTGTGTGTATGTGTATGTGTGTGTGTGCCAGTTTAAGTGTACTGTGTGTCCAGTCCTCTCTTCCACACCACTGGCTACTGATGGTTTGTTAGTCTTGGGTGTGATTATGTTCCTCTCTCCACACAGAGGGAGCACCAGCTTGTTTTTCCTGGTTTGTCAGTAATACTGTGGACATCTTGTTTTCTGGCCTTCCTGCTCTCTTCCCTTCCCGCTCTCTCAGGGTGGATTTTCATTCATTTTTCCATAAGCTGTGCTGTACTGCTAGGAAACAGGCGGTTGCCACAGAGACACAGCTCATCGGACACTTGAAGAGGAACAGGAACAGTACATCTATGTGATCTCAGCCTTTCATTGGCCGGGATGGCTCTGAATAGGGCTCTGACTTTCTTTCTTTTTACATTTTCTCAGCTTTTTTTTCTTTTTCCTTCTCCCTATATAACACCATCTCTCTCAGAGGCTTAAGCGGGGGAATACTATGGCTTCCTGTTGGTGCTATTTGGAGTGGTTTAAGGGGTGGAATTGCATTGGATTTCTTTTAAATCCAAGGTTTATCCTCTGTGATCGGTACCTCAATACTTCCATACTGTACATACTGTCATGCCCTGACCATAGAGAGCCCTTGGTTCTCTATGGTGTAGTAGGTCAGGGCGTGACTAGGGGGTGTTCTAGGTTATATATTTCTATGTTGGTGCTCTTGGTATGGTTCCCAATTAGAGGCAGCTGATGTTCATTGTCTCTAATTGGGGATCATACTTAAGGGTTCCCTGTTCCCACCTGCTTTGTGGGATATTTTTTTTGAGTGTGTGCATGTTGCACCTCAGTACTGCACGGTCGTTGTTTGTTTGTTGGTTTGTTGAAGTTTCACTATAATAAAGATGTGGAACTCCAATCACGCTGCGCCTTGGTCCGTCTCTCCACACGACCGTGACACATACAGAGAATATGGGAACACATCCCTTCTCCATTTTTGCACTCGTCTCTCACCCCCTACTTTACTAATGGACCACCACTACTACAACAACCTGAGTATTAAATGAACAGTTATAGGTCAGGATGATGACAAAGCAGTAACGTTAAGACAGGAGAAGATATGGATCCTTTTGCACTCTGTCTAATTACTCCTCCTCCCTGTGTGGTGTCCCAGGGGTCTTGCCAGACGGGCGCCACTTTGTGCAACCTCCACCTGTGGGCATGTCATTTCCACCTGGCTGGGCACACAGGCCTGTCTAATTACTGGCCAGTCTGCCATAGCAATGAGCCAACGCCTTGACGCCCATGTTGTTTGTTATTTGCAGGCTTAATTTGATTTCCCCCTGCAAATTTCTCTGGGACGTCTGAGATTGGTGGGGTTAACCACATAGCCTATTGCCTGTGCAGAATGGTGAGAGAGATTGACACCTAAAAGGGCGGAGTCTCACTGAGGTTTGTTTCAGAGGGGTGGAGGTGGCAGCTTGTGTGAAGTCTATGAAGTCTCTGAGACAGAGAGGAGCTGAAATGAAAGCTGAGCAGAGAGAAGTGGGGAGGAGCGGGCCGGGCTGATGTTGTTGGAGACGGCAGTGGAGTGGAGAGACTCAGACAAGCAGAGCAGAGTGGAGCGCTCTTTAACTCTAAAAGTTCAGAGTTCCACACGTTTCTCTGTGGCATCTCATAGGTCAGGGAGCGAGCAGCAGAGCGGGCAGTAGAGCGGGCAGTAGAGCAGGCAGCATGGCAGTGTGACCCAGATCCAGATCTAGTTTCCAGCCACTCAGTGGTGTGCATGTACTGTATGTCTCTGACAATGAGGATAATGTCCCTGATTCTATTATTACAGAGAGAAAGAGACATAGATCTGACAGTAGAGGTTCAAACTCTAGGTACATAAGTGAAACGAGACATGACATGCATAGTGGAATGAACATTTGGTTAACGTTAGTATGGAAACAGAACAGCACAAAAACAGCACATCACCTGGCCTTGTGACGTTTCATCGAGGATGTTTCTAGTTTTGTTCTGGTCTGTTTGAATATGAACTTTATGTTTCTTTGATATGTTTCACTAAAACAGTCTGCAGTCATATTGGCTTCTTGATTGCTCTGATTGTGAACATCTGGCATATGGAAGACTAATTTGCCTCATGTGTTTCTATCCACCATTTAGCTTCTGTGTCTCATTTTACTAACCCTACATTATCTGGTGCCTGAATTAGCTAGAGCCACTCTTTGATATATATACCAATTATGGTAGGCACGCACAGGAATTTCTCACTACGCAGACAGGTATCATCACCACATGTCCTTTTGGTTAATGGTGTGGGGAGTGTGTGTATTCCCTGTGCTGGGTGACGTAGCAGCGGGAGGCAGGAGAAGGAGCCACCCCTGGCTGGTTAATGGTGAGGCAATGTGGGGGTTGGAGCTGGCAGTGGCTCTGGAGCTCTGTAGCTCAGCTCTGTGTATGTGAGATGAGTGGCGTCCATGGTGGGCATGGCCAATGGGCTCCACTTAGTGTGGCAACAGAGGCTGAGCCACAACGCATAGTACCCTACCGCACGGCAGGGCCTTTAAGGCCTGGCTGGCAGCCATTAGGCCACAACTGGACCATTCAGCAAGAAAGCAGAATAACAGTTAAATATTCTATCAGATCAATAATTCAGAGAGGGAGGGAGAGAAAGACAGAGAGACAGAGAGAGAGAGACCCAAGATTGCATTCCCCAGGAAGGGCCTGGTAACCATGGCAACTGTAGCTGACTGTCACATGATGCGGAGGAGTGAAGAGGAAGGCAGGGAGGGTGGAACCTGTGAGCKAGCGACAGAGAAAGAGAGACACGATAATGAAGTGAAGAGGAGGGCTGGCAGCAGCGAGGGGGGGTAGTAAATATCTGAGTTTCAATTCAGTGTCCGTTTAGAAAAGGCACTATGCCTATCTGTGAATCAGAAGCGCCCCGTGGAGTGTGATGACATAACAATCTGGTCTATCCAGAGATGATGAGAGAGGGTGGGAGAGGTGAGAGGTAAAGGGAGGGGTATATAAAGAAAGCAGAAGGGACAGGTGAAGAAGGACATGAGGGATAGAGATGAAGAGAGAGAGAGAGTGATAGAAGGAGAAAGGTGAAGAAATGGGGAATGAAGGAAGCCATTTGGTATTGTTTCAGAATTCCAGTCATGTCTCAGTGGACACAGCCTACTGTGATGTCATTATCACCATACATACATACATACATACATACATACATACATACATACTACATAGACATACATACTACATAATACATACTTGTCGACACTTGTCGTGTCTTTGCTATCGTTAAATTGAAGACATAGTTTTTATCAAAGATTCCTGTAATTAGGGATTACGCGATCACTTGAGTAATAACGTACTAATTAACTATGAATTCGAGGGCACCAGGGAAAGTTATTAGATTACAAGTTATAATTTCCCAATATAACCTTTCAATATTTTTCATATGATCAATAGTCTTCTGATTAATGATTTTTTTTTTTTTACCTCACGTTAGTCTCATTCCAAACGTCGTAAATTGTTGATTATTAGCACGAACCCAGTCTTCACTATGAGTCATCCATACATCAATTGTCTTAACTTCTTGCAACTATAGGGGTGCTGTGCCGCATTAGCATATTTGTGTCTCCAAATTAAACTGCCTCGTGCTAAATTCTTGATCGTCTCAATATGCATATTATTGTTATTATTGGATAGAAAACACCTTCTAGTTTCTATAGAAGTTGAATTTTGTCTCTGAGTGGTACAGAACAATTTCTACAGCACTTTTCATGACAGGGTTCAGATTTCAGAAATTTTTACCTCTGATCTGGGGTCTGTTTATAAGGCCACAGTGAATGCTATGAAGAAACCGACACTGCCTACGTCTTCCTCTGGGTGTCTGTACGTCATCACGTTTTCAATGAAATCGATGGGACGTTCACAGCCATTATAAATGACCAAAATGTACAGAGACCCCCCTTTCTCAACGTGCGCCTCAAGCGTGAAGGCCATCGGACCTGCCTCGTTCCAAATCGTTTTTAAACAGCAATATTTCTCCGGTCATGTTTTCAGTCGTATATGTTGTTAAAAACTCATAATGTAGTGAATTTGAACCGTTTTATAGCAATTTATATCCGTAGTGCGATTCTGAGGAATTTATTTGTCGTGCACTCTGAAAGTTTGGACACGTTTTGGGTGTCGGTCGTTGGTGGTGGACATTTCGAAGGACAGAGGACATCTATCGACCAAAAGACGTTTATACATAGAAAGGATCATTGCCCAAGAATCTGATGGAAGAACAGCTCAAAGTAAGCAATATTTAAAATGATAAATCGTGTTTCTGTCGAATATTTTAAACGCATATTTCGCCATTTTGTTTGGTATAGCTTCACTTGGCCAACCCTGTATTGAAAAGTAAGGATAATTTTAAAAATGTAAATCAGCGGTTGCATAAGAATAATTTGTCTTTCGATTGCTGTCAACCCTGTATTTTTTAGTCAAGTATTGATTAGCTTTCAATTAAACTAGATAACTCTGATAGATGACGTCAGACAATTGAGGCTTGATTTCCTAGTATTTTTATTGTGTACACGGTTTTGTATGGCTAAATATGCACCTTTTCGAACAACTGTATATGTATATTGTAAAATGATGTTACAGGAGTGTCATCGGAAGATTCTGAGAAGGTTAGTGAAAAAATTAATATATTTTTGGCGGTGATTACGTTATAGCGTCTTTGGCTGGAATCGATGCTTCTGGTAACGTTTGCACATGTGGTATGCTAACTTATCGATTTATTGTGTTTTCGCTGAAAAACGCTTAGAAAATCTGAAATATGGTCTGAAATCACAAGAACTGGGTCTTTCCATTGCTATGCTTTGTCTATTTTTATGAAATGTTTTATGATGAGTAAATTGTCATACACGTTGCTCTATCTAGTAATTCTAGTCGATTTGTGATGGTGGGTGCAATTGTAAACTGTGATTTCTACTGAAATATGCACTTTTTTCTAACAAAAACTATCCTATACCATGAATATGTTATCAGACTGTCATCTGAAGAGGTTTTTTCTTGGTTAGTGGATATCAATATCTTAGTTGAGCCGAATTGGTGATAGACCTGAAGGAGTAGAAACTGATGGAGTTAGAATAGTGGTGTATTTTGCTAACGTGTTTAGCTAATAGATTTACATATTTTGCTTCCCTGTAAAACATTTTAAAAATCTGAAATGGTGGCTTTATTCACAAGATCTGTATCTTTCATCTGGTGTCTTGGACTTGTGATTTAATGATATTTAGATGCTACTATTCTTTTGAATTATGCTAGGTATGCTAATTAGTGTGTGGGGGGTGTGGGGGCTGCTCCGGATCCGGGGTAGAGGCTCGTGAAAGGTTAAATCATTTATTTATTACTATAATTAATTCACAGAAATGCATAAACAAACAAACAAACTTAAAAATAGTTACATGAAATGATGGGAGAAATAGCCCTAGTGGGCTGAACCGGCATGGCAGCTGTTAGACAAGGAAAAATTGTTGTTCGACTAAGAAGTCACTAGAGTTCATAATTATAACAATTGACATGCTAACTCTTTACACATGAACGCTCACTCATTCGGGAACAATTGCAATCAATATATATAGTTACGCTCGGTTTGGTGTCGTTGATCGTTGGAGTGAAGTTGGTTTCTATTGGAGTTCCTTCTGTCTCGGTTATTGTGGATAGTTCAGAGTGACATTCGTTATAGAATGGATGTTTCGGCGGTTGTCTTTCTTTGGTTCAATGATACCGAATTCCTAGCTGCAGACTAGTAGTCAATATCAAAACTTGTTCTTATCTAAGAGTTTAACCAGTGGTATGGTTAAAGATTCAGCAATGGAACTTCGTTCTCCCATGGTAGATAAACATGGTCTAATGGTAATTTCTCAGAGTCGACTTTTATTCAGATAGCAGGAAGGGGCTGTCCTTGGATGTCTGACCCAACTGGCTCAGGGGCGGGTCCTCGGGTTTAGTTCAAATCAAAAAGGGATTTGTATTTTTCTTAATTAAACAGTCCAAAATCATATTACACAATTATACAAACATTATCATACTCACTCATTCATTTTATACAACAAACAGATGTAAACCTCATATCTGAGGTTATTATATAAACAGCGGTATGGTAATGTAGTCCCACAGTCTCTCATGAGTTTCACGTGGTGCCAATGGGCATGTTAATAGCTGGACTCTCACCAATCTTTTATACTTTTGGCAGGAACATGAAATATGTTCGTACCTCAAGTTCTGTGAGGTGGGAGAAAATTCCTTTGTCCTGAAAGTTTACCCTCTGTCTAATACTGTTGGGCCATGAGGAGATTCTCAGGAATTTACGACCTCTCTGTGACCACAGCATGGGTTGAAGGGGCAGGGAAAGGCAGGGAGAGGGGGATGGGGTTTGCAATACCCAAGCAGGCGACGTCATGACACACTACATGACCAAAAGTATGTGGACAGCTGCTCGTCGAACATCTCATTCCAAAGTCATGGGCATTAATATGGAGTTGGTCCCCCCTTTGCTGCGATAACACCACTCTTCTGGGAAGGCTTTCCACTAGATGTTGGAACATTGCTCCGGGGACTTGCTTCCATTCAGCCACAAGAACATTAGTGAGGTCGGGCACTGATGTTGGGTGATTAGGCCTGGCTCGCAGTCGGCGTTCCAATTCATCCCAAAGATGTTCGATGGGGTTGAAGTCTAGGCTCTGTGCAGGTCAGTCAAGTTCTTCCACACCGATCTCGACAAACTATTTCTGTATGAACCTCGCTTTGTGCACGGGGGCATTGCCATGCTGAAACAGGAATGGGCCTTCCCCAAACTACTGTTGCCACAAAGTTGGAAGCAGAGAATCATCTAGAATGTCATTGTATGCTGTTAAGTTTTCCCTTCACTGGAACGAAGGGGCGTAGCCCAAACCATTGAAAACAGCCCCAGGCCATTATTCTTCCTCTACCAAACATTACATTTGGCACTATGCATTCCGGCAGGTAGTGTTCTCCAGGCTACCGCCAAACCCAGATTCGTCTGTCAGACTGCCAGATGGTGAAGCTTGATTCATCACTCCAGAGAACGAGTTTCCACTGCTCCAGAGTCCAATGGCGGCGAGCTTTACACCACTCCAGCCGACGCTTGTCATTGCGCGGCCATGGAAACCCATTTCAGGAAACTCCCGACGAACAGTTCTTGTGCTGACTCTAGTGCTGATGTTGCTTCCAGGTGCAGTTTGGATCTTGGTATTGAGTGTTGCAACCAAGGACAGAGGATTTTTGCACGCTACGTGCTTCAGCACTCGGCGGTCCCGTTCTGTGAGCTTGCGGCTGAGCCTCTGTTACTCCTAGACGTTTCCACTTCACTTCACAGCTCTTACAGTTGACCGGGGCAGCTCTAGCAGGGCCGAAATTTGACCAACTGACTTGTTGTAAAGGTGGCATCCTATGATGGTGCCACCCTGTAAGTCACTGAGCTTGTCTATGGAGATTGCATGGCTGTGTGTTCGATTTATACACCTGTCAGCAACGGGTGTGGCTGAAATAGCTGAATCCACTGATTTGAAGGGGTGTCCACATACTTTTGAATATATAGTGTACATACAGAGACAAGGACAAACCTCCTCTTCAACATGGATGGGACAGTATTGTGTGCTTTAAGAATAACTGTAGATACTGTATGGGTCATTCCACCTCAAAAAACGCAAGAAAGAGGATTTCTACACCCACCATCTCAGATTGTTTTGAAATTGTTTCTGTTTTTGGAAACATAAGATTAGCACTCCTGCAATATTATTAAATCCAGAAAAATAACAAATATTTTGAGGAACAGAATCAGAACCGGGAACGAAAGTGATCTATAGTGTTCTAGAACAGAACAGTTATTTTAAAAGCATGGGAACCGCTTAATAAAGCTTAGAGAAGAATGGATTAACTAGTTAAGGATACTTTGGTTATCACTTTTCATATTGGGTTTATTAACTACAAAAAGGTAAGACGTGTTTATATTTCAATTCTGGTGCCACTCTGCACACACAAGCTTGTTAGCTAGCTAGCTCTGATCCAACGTTAAGCCAACTCTCCGAAGTTCAAAGACATTCAAAGTTCCTTCATAGAAGCCGCTCCTCTGTAGGTATAATTATGTGGTTTTAATTCAGATAATGCTTGTCATAACAAGATGCCCAGCGCTTCAAGAAAAGCCTCCTCCTCCACTTTCTCTCACTCTCTCCCCACCCACACAATTTCAGTCGCATCTTGCACCCTACACTTCTGTCTGTCCAATGCATGTAAACAACTATAGCTTGCCTGCTCCATAGAAAGCTACTCTATCCGCACTGATTGGTGTAGTCATTTAATGTCAAGCAAAATGTACTTTTTGGGGGATCGAACCGGATCAGAACTTTATTTGGCTGGTCGGAACAGTGGAACGGAACAAAAACATTGATGGTTCTGTTCCGAAAAAAACGGTTGGAAAATTATTTAGGATACCATGTTTCATGTGCTGAAATAAAAGATCCCAGAAATGTTCCATATGCACAAAAAGCGTATTTCTCTACATTTCTTTGTGCAAATCTGTTTACATCCCTGTTAGTGAGCATTTATATTTTCCAAGATAATCCATCCACTTGACAGGTGTGGCATATCAAGAAGCTGATTAAACGGCATGATCATTACACAAGTGCACCTTGTGCTGGAGACAATAGAAGCTCTAAAATGTGCAGTTTTGTCACACAACACAATGCCACATGTCTCAAGTTTTATGGGAGCGTGCAATTGACATGCTGATTGCGTGTATGGCGTCGTGTGTGAGTGTGTGGTTGGCTGACGTCAACATTGTGAACAGAGTGTTCCATGGTGGCAGTGGGGTTATGGTATGGGCAGGCATAAGCTACGAACAACGAACACAATTGCATTTTATCGATGGCAGTTTGAATGCACAGATATACCGTGATGAGATCCTGAGGCCCATTGTCGTGCCATTCATCCACCGCCATCACCTCATGTTTCAGCATGATAAATGGTGGTCACACCAGATACTGACTGGTTTTCTGATACTGACTGGTCTTCCACGCCCCTACTGTGACCAACAGATGCATATCTGTATATGGGTTCATCAGTCCGTGGGGGACTTTTAACCATTTCTTTGGAATCCTCGTCTTACTCATTGTTAGAAAAAAACTTTGGTCCAAATCAAAAGTTAGGGAATATATTTATTGAATATTATACGAATCCTATAAATTAAAATTGCCAATTTGGGTGCAATCAATTAGCTTAATTTCTCAGAGATCAAATTATATTTCAACAAAATAATGTTGCAGGAATGCTAATCTTATCTGTTTCTAACTACAGAAACTATTTCAGAACAATCTGACATGGTGGGTGTCATGGCTTGCTGAAATGACATGGAATGACCCGTATTCTAATGTACTGTGTTCTTTTCTATTGAATATGCTGGCTATAGGATTTCCACTCAGAGCTATTGATCAGAGTGGCCTTTCTCTGGCTTCGTGCTGGTTTACCTTCATCTACGTTCTTCTCTGCTGGATTATGCTCTACAGTTATGTGTGGCCAGGATTATTATCATAGATGTTGATACCGAATGCAGTTTTGTTTTCATATGGAGCTCTGCATTGACCTTCCTGAAGAATGCCCATTTTGTGCCCCAGGACAGCTAATGCTGTTGAGCATTGATCTTTGACCTTTTCCTCCAAGGCTAATTCAACTGTGTGTGCTGCTCACATAAAGACAGTCATTCACTGGCCTCACACTTCAGCTGTGGGGCCCTATTCACAAGCACAGAGAGGGGAATAAAGGAAAAAGACAGAGAAAGAGAAAGGAGAGTATATAGCGGTTTATGTAAATAACAGTAGTATCAGAGCTTGGTCTCAGGAAATTGAATCAGGCCACTAGTCTCTCCTGGGAGAGGCAGAGGAAGCAGCCATTTGAGCTGCCAAGTGTATGTGTCTGTCTGTTTCCTGCATGTTCTAGGTTTAGAGGCTCCCAGCCCGTCTATGGCCCATAGCTGACCCCTCTATCTCTCTGGCTCTGATTAGCCCATTATCTAATTGTAATTGTAATGTGTCATGACGGTTTGTCCACAGACTAATCATCTGTTTGTATAGTTACTGTACAGTATAGGACACAACATGTGGTAAAGAGAGAGACGTAAACTGAAGTGATCAATATTTTCCTTATCTGTTACAGGCCAATAATTACATTTACATTTACATTTAAGTCATTTAGCAGACGCTCTTATCCAGAGCGACTTACAAATTGGAAAGTTCATACATAGTTCATACATATTCATCCTGGTCCCCCCCTGGTCCCCCCGTGGGGAATGAACCCACAACCCTGGCGTTGCAAGCGCCATGCTCTACCAACTGAGCCACACGGGACCACTAATGGAGGCTCCAGGGGTTTTAACAACCTCTGCTGTGGTTCTGCTGTAATCAGAGTAGCATCTCTCCTCTGAGGAGCTCAGTGCAGGCGGCTGCCACAGTATCTCCCTGTATTGTACCTTGTGTAGGGCCATGAGGGCCAGTGATCCATGTCCATGCACAAATACACACACACAGTCATCACATCCATAATTACTGTACATCCTCTCAGGATCATCAATGGAATGGAGTGCTGTTCAGCTCACCCACCACACATACTGTTACAGTGGAACAGGAAGTTATGTAACCCAGAGGTAAAGTACTAGCCTACTAGCCTGATCCCAGATCTCTTTGTGCTGTATAGCCAAGTCCTACAGTATGGTCCTTGTTATGCCAAACATAACAGATCTGGGACCAGGCTAGTAAAGTATTGCATGTTGCCTAAAAATATCCTAAACTACATTTTACCTGCACCCCTTTATCCCCATCCCTATTCTAATCCTCTGTTTTTAGCTGTGATCAAAAGGTTTATTTTTGAAGATAACAAGATAGCAGTAGCTAAGAATGGACAGAGTAGGACACGAGGCATCGTAATGACACGGTCTGAGAAGGGATTATCATAATACCAATAAACAGGCACTTTGCGGCCTTGTTTTAATCCTAATCTGTGCTGGTGCTGGGGTGTGGTGCTGCTGGGTGAGAAGAGTAAGCAGGGAGGCACCTGTTTGATGTGGGCCCACACAAGACCAGGAGGCAGGCAGGGTGCAGGTAGCAGCCAGGCTCAGGAAGGGACCAGGGACCATATATACAGTATCTCAGCAGTAAGTAGATCGTCTCTGATGGCCCTGCCCTAATTAGGAAGGAAAGTTCGCTTCTGTCGTTGCCTCAACACCAGTGGAGGCTGCTGAGGGGAGGACGGCTCATAATAATGGCTAGAATGGAGTCAATGGAATGGTATTAACAACATGGAAACCACGTGTTTGTGTTTGATACCACTCCATTCCAGCTTTATTATGAGCCGTTCTCCCCTCAGCAGCCTCCACTGCTTAACACTAAATCAATGGAGGCTATCTTGACTAGACTGGACACATGGAGTTTATAATGCGCCACAGTTCACAGTCCAGAATTTTACATTTCAGGTTCCCTAGGTTTTCCATGCTGCAAAGGTGGGATGAGGTTTATGCATGAAGGTGCTATCAGCCTTTCCCTGTATTGGGCTATCCACGTTTCTTATTTTCACTTTGGAAAACATCCATTTAGGATTGGGGGGGAGTAAGGAATGTGGATAAATGCCCACTCAGGCTGATGTCAGTCAGGGGTCAGTGCAGTTGGTTCCTCTCAAGCCATGGGGGGTTTGTTTTTGTTTTGACTGTTGAAACCGTCTATAGTGGAAGAGGTGCGACCTACAGGGTTCCATCCAACTGAGTTCACAGGGCCTGTACTTAAAGGTTAAGCTTACTAGGAAGGAGGAGAGAGACTCTCCCCTGTCCAATCACAAACATTTTGCCCAACTCTGTCATCAATCACCATGTTGATCTGTCGAAAGACTGGGCGCTTTCGACATTGCAGTCAACTTTAAAGGTGAGTCAAATCACCTTGCATCATAAATAACTCCTCAATATTATTTGTCGATCAGTCAGTCACAATTTACCCATGATACATCACAGTTTTGATGCTCTCAGACACGTCCTGAATATATTGTATTGGCAAGCTGTATTTGAGCAGCCATCTTGGAACAGGTAATATGGTAATACAGGTAATACAGGTGGTATAATCATTTAAGCTACAACAGCAGCTTCTTGGTTTCTTAGTCTCAGTTCATCTCACAGTGAGAGGTATTTTAGTGTCAGACTTTAATGGTGATAGCAGTTCCTGTCACTTCTCCTGTGCTGGGCTCCAGATGTCTCCAGGGCTCTCATGCCGATGTGAACAATGCAGTCTCTCTCCCACCAGGGATAACACTGTATAGCATAGAGAATCTACGGAGATCACAGATTCCAACCTTATTCTCAGTTCTCTCTCTCCTATCAACACTCTATCTTCCATTTCTCACGCTTGTTTTTGTGCTGATTTGGGTTGAAGTGTTCCTCCCTCTCCCTGCTCAGTTGGCTGGCCTAGCCTCTCTCCCCCAGGTTAGGACTGCTGAGGGAGTCTGACCCTAAAACGCTGGGCTTTGTCATAGCTAAGCTGCCTGGCTCTCCTGCTTTAAGGAACAAAACACTCTTTTCAGTGCCTTGGCTGCAGACACTGCATGGCTTTGTGTTTGAGTGTAATTTTGGATCGATGCTACATAAAGAAGACTGAAGGACATTGGTGAAATGACGTAAGGAGGGGAAGTGTTGAGCAAGTGAGGAGATTAGAGGAAGTGAAAAAGAGAGAAAGAGCCATTTTTTCCATCTTTTTTTTCTGTAACATCCTCTTGCCTCATCCTCTACCATTATAGAGGAGATTGCAGCTAGAAGGTGGGTGTGTGTGCACACAACATGTGTATCCAGTGTGTAGATCATTATCAATGACTGGGTATTGATCAGCTTCAGAGCAGGAGCAGGTGGTGAAACAGAAGCTGAGAAGGGATTTCTTTTTTTCTTAGTGATGCCCAATGACCTTTGCTCTGTTGGTAACTACGCTCCTGATTGGTGCTGTGAGTGGCAGACAGGCTGGAGTAGAGCATGTCACAGGACAGACAAGTACTATGGTTGGTGTCAACTGCACATGGTCACTCAGAGAGGGCATACAGGTCAATGACTCCCTACACTCCCATGTTATCACACCCCAATACTCACTACAGAGAAACCACTGGGTTCTGATCTCAAGCCTTTGAGGAACAAGTGTCTGCCCTCCTCCAGCCTTCTCTCACTCTGTCCTCAGAGAGGAACAGAGATTACAGCTGCAAGGACACATTTTCATGTGTCCTTTATATCTGTGTATTGTGTATTGTGTATTGTGTGTGTTTGTGTGTGTGTGTGTGTGTGTGTGTGTGGACGTGTTTAACGATTCTTGTGGGGACCAGAAGTCCCTACAAGAATAGTAAACAAACAAAAAGTTGACCAGCTGGGGACATTTTGTTAGTCCCCACAAGGTCAAATGCTATTTCTAGGGGGTTTAGGGTTAAGGTTAGAATTAGAATTAGGGTTAGAATTAAGTTAAATATTAAGGTTAGGAGCTAGGGTTAGGGTTAGGAGCTAGGTTTAGGGTTAGGGTTTATGGTTTTGGATTAGGGTTAGGTTTAGGGTTAGGGTTAGGGTTATTAGGGTTAGAGGTAGGGTTAGGTTAGGTAGGTAGGGTTAGGATTAGGGTTAGGGGTTAGGGGAGGAAAATAGGATTTTGAATGGGACTGAATTGTATGTCCCACAAGGTTAGCTGTACAAGTACTGTGTGTGTGTGTGTGTGTGTGTGTGTGGTGTGTGTGTGTGGTTGTGTGTGTGTGTGTGTGTGTGTGTGTGTGTGTGTGTGTGTGTGTGTGTGTGTGTGTGTGTGTGTGTGTGTCCGGTTTTAGTGTGGACTAGGGGTCTGAGCCCACAGGAAGCGGGTGGGATTAGCAGCTGCGAGGAGAGAGGCAGAGTAGTGGGGGGCGCACACACACACACACACACACACAGGATGCCCAGCCTGTAACTGGTTATGTTGCAGGCCTCTCTGGCCAGGCAGTGGGAGGGTCGGCAATAAGGGCTAACACACCCTTTCCCAGAACCAGTGTGCAGGTCGGGGCATCGTGATAGTGTTTGGTCACTCCTTCCAGGATGCCCTCTACTGTGACCCTTGCATTTGTTGACACTAGTGGAATGAAAACGTTATTTAATTTCAGCGCCTAGATTGGATGTACAGTTGAAGTGGAAGTTTACATACACTTAGTTTGGAGTCATTAAAACTGTTTTTCAACTACTCCACTTAACAAACTATAGTTTTAGCAAGTCGGTTAGGACATCTACTTTGTCATGACACAAGTGATTCCAACAATTGTTACAGACAAATAATCTGTCTCTTATAATTCACGTACATTCCGCAGAATATCGCTAGTTACTGCTAAAAGTTAATTCGAATTTCATGGCTTTAGAAGCTTCTGATAGCCTAATTGACATAATTTGAGTCAATTGGAGGTGTACCTGTGGATGTATTTCAAAGGCCTACCTTCAAACTCAGTGCTCTTTGCTTGACATCATGGGAAATCAAAAGAAATCAGCCAAGACCTCAGAAAAATTATTGTAGACCTCCACAAGTCTGGTTCATCCTTGGGAGCATTTTTCCAAACGCCTGAAGGTACCACGTTCATCTGTACAAACAATAGTACGCAAGTATAAACACCATGGGACCACGCAGCCATCATACCGCTCAGGAAGGAGACGTGTTCTGTCTCCTAGAGATGAACGTACTTTGGTGCGAAAAGTGCAAATCAATGCCAGAACAACAGCAAAGTACCTTGTGAAGATGCTGGAGGAAACACGTACAAAAGTATCTATGTCCATAGTAAAACAGTCCTATATCGACATGACCTGAAAGGCCGCTCAGCAAGGAAGAAGCCACTGCTCCAAAACCGCCATAAAAAAGCCAGACTACGGTTTGCAACTGCACATGGAGACAAAGATTGTACTTTTTGGAGAAATGTCCTCTGGTCTGATGAAACAAACATAGAACTGTTTGGCCATAATGACAATCGTTATGTTTGGAGGAAAAAGGGGGAGGCTTGCAAGCCAAAGAACACAATCCCAACCGTGAAGCACGGGGGTGGCAGCGTCATGTTGTGTGGGTGCTTTGCTGCAAGAGGGACTGGTGCACTTCACAAAATAGATGGCATCATGAGGGAGGAAAATTATGTGGATATATTGAAGCAACATCTCAAGACATCAGTCTTGGTCGCAAATGGATCTTCCAAATGAACAATGACTTCCAAAGGTGTGGCAAAATGGCTTAAACTTCTTATAGCTGCAATCCCGCTAACAGGATCGATATGACAACAACCAGTGAAAGTGCAGGGCGCCAAATTCAAACAACAGAAATCTCATAATTAAAATTCCTCAAACATACATGTGTCTTATATCATATATTTAAAGGTAATCTTATTGTTAATCGCACCAAAGTGTCCGATTTCAAATATGCTTTACAGCGATTATGTTAGGTCACCACCAAACCACAATAAGCACAGCCATTTTTTCAGCGAAATATAGCAGTCACAAAAAGCAGAAATGGAGATAAAATMAATCACTAACCTTTGATGATCTTCATCAGATGACKCRCATAGGACTTCATGTTAACCAATACATGCATGTTTTGTTTGATAAAGTTCATATTTATATTAAAAAATCTGAGTTTACATTGGCGCGTTACATTCACTAGTTCCAAAAACATCAAGTGATTTTGCATAGCCACATCGTTTCAACAGAAATACTCATCATAAATGTAGATGATAATACAAGTTATACACATGGAATTATAGATATACCTCTCCTTAATGCAACCGCTGTGTCAGATTTTTTTTTAAATACAGAAAAAGCAGACCATGCAATAATCTG
>NC_036866.1:20635907-20702983 GCF_002910315.2 Salvelinus sp. IW2-2015 | reverse complement strand
TGAAGACGTCAGAACAATAGCCAATTAGCTGCCGTGTTGAATCAACAGAAACCAGAAAAGACATGATAATGTTTCTACTTTTGATGAACTTCATCAGAATGCAGTCCTAGGAATCCCAGGTTCCACCAATAAATGCTGATTTGTTCATAATGTCCGTTATTTATGTCCAATTTAGCTACTTTGGTTAGCGCGTTTGGTAAACAATTCCAAAGTCACAAAGCGCGTCCACTATAACGTGACGAAAATGTCCAAAAGTATCCATAAACAGTCAGTAGAAACATGTCAAACGTGTACTGAATCAATCTTTTAGAATGTGTTAACATACATCTTGAATAACGTTTCCAACCGGAGAATTAGATTGACTTCAGTTGGATAGCGATGGAACGGAGCTGCCGATCACGTGAATGCGCGTGGTCAAAGCAATGGTCAGCTCGTGGCAGTGGTGACTAATTCCTGTCTCCTTCGGCCCCCCTTCACATTAGAGTCATCAGACAAAGTTCTATTGACTGTTGACATCTAGTGGAAGCCTAGGAAGTGAAAACTCATCATATCTCGCTGTAATTTCAATGAGAGCTTGGTTGATAATCTGCCACCCTCGAAAAAATCCAAACAGAAGTGGAACTTCTCCAGGTTTTTGCCTACATAAGTTCTGTTATACTCACAGACATAATTCAAACAGTTTAGAAACTTCAGAGTGTTTTCTATCCAATACTAATAATAATATGCAAATATTAGCAACTCATGACTGAGGAGCAGGCCGTTTACATCTGGCACTCTGTGCACCCTTCATCAAGCTACTCAATACTGCCCCTGCAGCCATAAGAAGTTGACGGACGACAGAGTATGAGTTCTGTTATACTCACAGACATAATTCAAACAGTTTTAGAAACTTCAGAGTGTTTTCTATCCAATACTAATAATAATATGCAAATATTAGCAACTATGACTGAGGAGCAGGCCGTTTACTCTGGGCACCTCTGTGCACCCTTCATCCAAGCTACTCAATACTGCCCCTGCAGTCATAAGAAGTTAAGGACAACAGAGTCAAGGTATTGGAGTGGCCATCACAAAGCCCTGACCTCAATCCTATAMAAAATGTTTGGGCAGAACTYAAAAAGCGTGTGTGAGCAAGGAGACCTACAAACCTGACTGTTACACCAGCTCTGTCAGGAATGGGCCAAAATTCACCCAATTTATTGTGGGAAGCTTGTGGAAGGCTACCCGAAACGTTTGACCCAAGTTAAACAATTTAAAGGAAATGCTACGAAATAATAATTGAGTGTATGTAAACTTCTGATCCACTGGGAATGTGATGAAAGAAATAAAAGCTGAAATAAATCATTCTCTGTACTATTATTCTGACATTTCACATTCTTAAAATAAAGTGGTGATCCTAACTGACCTAAGACAGGGAATTTTTACTAGGATTAAATGTCAGGAATTGTGAAAAACTGAGTTTAAATGTATTTGGCTAAGGTGTATGTAATCTTCTGACTGTATCTATTTTCTATTTACACTGTAATTTTAGTATTTTTATCTCTGCACAG
The DNA here is from genome assembly GCF_002910315.2 of Salvelinus sp. IW2-2015. Lineage (NCBI taxonomy): Eukaryota > Metazoa > Chordata > Actinopteri > Salmoniformes > Salmonidae > Salvelinus > Salvelinus sp. IW2-2015. The sequence goes on along the minus strand of NC_036866.1, from coordinate 20,701,436 downwards.
GAAATACCTCTCTGGTTTTATTCTGTGGTATGAATACTTAATGTGAGTGCTTTGCCTCTTCCTCTCTACGGGCTGAGGTTTTCCTCTCTACAGGCTTGTGTGTATAGGTTGTACTGTAGGTGCTGTAATGTACCTGTTGTTCCTCTCCCTCCTCAGGCTGATGCTAAGCTGGTGTGTGACGTGGTGAGTCGTATGGAGGACACTGAGCCATACTCTCCTGAGCTCCTGGGGGCTATGATCCACCTGTGGTCCGACTCCGGCATCCAGGAGTGCTTCAGCCGCGCCCGAGAATACCAGCTCAATGACTCCGCCCAATAGTGAGTACTACTCTACCTCTACCATCCCTTACAGGAGGGCCGGGTGCTGCAGGATCAATACAACTCTCATTACTCTGTTCAAACGATGCTCCTGTTTGTGGATCACACATACATAAACATCATCCACTCACTCTATTCATTTGTGTCCGTGTGACTGTAGTCATATTCAACAAATATGAATTGGTATCAAACACTTATTTTGTATTTATATGTGCACATACACACAATCATGTAGGTTTTGGAGGGAGATCTTGAGAGCTTGAATTAGCATAATTTGGGATTTTCTTAAACAGTGTGTGGTTGTGTGTCAGTCAGAGAGATATTATCCCTCTCATGACACTTCAGTGAACTCTCAAAATGAGAGAGAGAGGGAGAGAAAGAAAGAGAGAGAGAGAAAGAGCTAGAGAGAATTTAGCATCAGCTATCAGCTATTATGTAGTTGATTTAGGAGCCTGTGGGGCTCCCTCTCATGACACTTTAGTGAGCTCTGAAAATGGCAGAGAGAGAGAGAACAACCACCWGGTGTGTCCATCGTCTCATCCACCCTATCCTGGGACGGCAGGTAGCCTGGTGGGTAGGAGCGTTGGGTTGGGCCAGTAACCGAAAGGTTGCTGGATTGAATCCCCAAGCAGACAAGGTAKAAATCTGTTGTTCTACCCCTGAGCAAGGCAGTGCTGTCTGTGAGTCACTGTTCCCCAGGCGCCGACGACGTGGATGTTGATTAAGGCAGCCCCCCACACCTCTCTGACTCAGAGGGTTAAATGCGGAGGACACATTTCAGTTGAATGTATTCAGTTGTACATCTGACTAGGTATCCCCCTTTCCCTTTCCCATCCCAGCTAACCCAATCTGAATCATCAATGAATGCTGCATTGAGTAAGTGCAAAACATCAGACATTTAAAGGCAGCTGTCTTTGTGAGTGTGGTGGTTCAGTAAGTCATCATGAGGACTAGTATGGAGAGCACCAGCGATACACAGTGACACTGGAGCAGGAGAGAGAGACAATGATTGTGGCGAGTGGCTCAGCTTCTCAAAGGAGGTGGGGGGCTTAAGCCCATAGTATTGCATTCCATTTTTATGAAACACATTTATTTCACATTTACATGGAACTCAAGACACACCATGTAGACTTTGATATGCCAATGTCTGGCATGATCATGTTATCGTACAGATTAGATTGGGTTGTTTTATCCCAGTCTGCTTTATGAAAACYTTGTATAACTCATTGAGTTGTATATGTCTGAAGGTAGCCCACATGACAGTCGTCTCTTCTCTGCCTCTCTCTCTGAATGGCTCTGGATATGTCCTCAGTGATGTACYGGCACGTGGATGGCCTTCATTTGTGACCCATTTATTCACAATGTGCATATTCATTAGAATGCTATTTATATGGTAGTGTGTGTCTTCTCCCCCAAGGGACCAAAATAACCCATTTGAAGATTCCCAGTCAAAAATACAGTGTTCATCTTATCAACTAAAACAATCAGCTGATACTGAAAGAATACCCATGAACAAGCATATCATAGCTCCCAACTAAATCATGCATGGCAGCCATTTTGTGCRACAGAGCTCACCACCCATCAGCTTCACTGAAGCAGTGCTGTGTTTTACCACATCAACTTTACCAGAGGCCCATCAGATAAGTTGTAACCATGTGTGGCTCACCCCCACCTCCAGCCCTACCATGCCACTGTGGTGTACCACAGGACACTTAATTATCTCTGTTCTCTCTGTTCTTCTCTTAAACTTTTTATGGCTGCAATCCCGTTAACGGGATCGATATGACAACAGCCAGTGAAAGTGCAGGGCGCCAAATTCAAACAACAGAAATCTCAGAATTAACTTCTTTGGGCTGCAAGCCCGAAGCCGGGCACAATATGACAACTGCCACTTCAAGTGCAGGGCGCGAAATTCAAAATATATTTTTTAGAAATATTTAACTTTCACACATTAACAAGTCCAATACAGCATATGAAAGATAAACATCTTGTGAATCCAGCCAACYTGTCCGATTTTTWAAATGTTTTACAGCGAAAACACCACGTATATTTATGTTAGCTCACCACCAAATACAAAAAAAGGACAGACATTTTTCACAGCACAGGTAGCATGCACAAAACCAACCTAACTAACCAAGAACCAACCAAACTAACCAAGAAACAACTTCATCAGATGACAGTCTTATAACATGTTATTCAATAAATCTATGTTTTGTTCGAAAAATGTGCATATTTGAGCTATAAATCAGTTTACATTGCAGCTACATCACAGCTACGTCAGAAATAGCACCGAAGCAGCCAGAGTAATTAAAGACACCAACGTCAAATACCTAAATACTCATCATAAAACATTTCTGAAAAATACATGGTGTACACGCAAAATAAAGACAGGCATCTTGTGATTCCAGCCAATATTTCCGATTTATTAAGTGTTTACAGGAAAACACAATATAGCATTATATTAGCTTACACACATAGCCAGAAACACAAGCCATTTTACCAGCAGCGGAAAGTTAGCGATTCGTCAACAAACCAGCAAAAGATATATAATATTTGACTAACTTGATAAGCTTCATCAGATGACAGTCTATACATCAGGTTATACATACACTTATGTTTTGTTCGAAAATGTGCATATTTAGAGCTGAAATCAGTGTATACATTGTGCTAACGATAGCATCTTTTTTCCCACAACGTCCGGATATTTTTCTGACACTCCACATATTCTGACCAAATAACTATTCATAAACATTACTAAAATACATGTTGTATAGGAAATGAAAGATACACTAGTTCTTAAGCAATCGCCGTGTTAGATTCTAAAAATAACTTCATTACGACATCCAGCTTAGTTATAGCGAGAGAGTGCCCAGAATCTGGGCGCAAACTACTAGTACAACATGTTCGACGAATATATGAAATAGCATCAATAAAATGGGATCCTACTTTTTGATGTCTCATCAGAATGTTGTACAAGGGGTCCTTTGTCCGAAACAATCGTTGTTTGGATTTAGAATGTCCTCTTTCTCCAGTCAATTAGCACGAAAAGCTAGCAAAGTGCCGCGAAGCTCTCCTTCCTCGACACATACGCAACACAAGCAACAACCAATTTTACAGAAATACTCACATAAATGTTGATGAAAATACAATTGTTACACATGGAATTATAGATATACTTCTCCTTAATGCAAACCGCTGTGTCAGATTTTAAAAAAACTTTACAGAAAAAGCAAACCATGCAATAATCTGAGAACGCGCTCAGAAAAGAAAAAAATTATCCGCCATATTGGAGTCAACGAAATCAGAAATAACATTATAAGTATTCCCTTACCTTTTGATGATCTTCATCAGAATCGCACTCTCCAGGAATCCTAGTTCCACAATAAATGTTGATTTGTTCGATAATGTATTATTTATGTCCAGAGTGCTACTTTTGTTAGGGCGTTTAGTACCACAAATCCAAACCCTCGTCGACGCAGGTCAGCCGAACGTCGACGAAAAGTTCAAAAAGTCACTACAGGTCGTTGAAACGTTTCAAACTAAGTATAGAATCAATCTTTAGGATGTTTTTATCATAAATCTTCAAATAACGTTCCAACCGGAGAATTCCATTGTCTGTAGAGAAGCCATGGAACGCAGGTCGCTATCATGTGAAATGCTGCGGTGACCAGGACCTGGCTCTCTGCCAGACCTCTGATCTCAAAGAGCTCTCATCCGGCCCCACATCACAGTAGCAGCCTCATTCAAGTTTCTAAAGAACGGTTGACATCTAGTGGAAGCCTTAGAAGTGCAACATAACCAATATCCCACTGTGTATTCAATAGGGGCTGGGTTGAAATCAACCAACCTCAGATTTCCCACTTCCTCTGTTTGGATTCTTCTCAGGTTTGCCTGCCATATGAGTTCTGTTATACTCACAGACATCATTCAAACAGTTTTAGAAACTTCAGAGTGTTTTCTATCCAATACTAATAATAATATGCATATATTAGCAACTGGGACTGAGGAGCAGGCCGTTTACTCTGGGCACCTCTGGGCACCTTTCATCCAAGCTACTCAATACTGCCCCTGCAGCCATAAGAAGTTAAAGTCCTCTACTTTCTGATCTTCCTCGTTTCTACCCGCTGTCTGTGAGTCACGCCAAATTGATGTCAAAAGTATAATTGTTTGGCATTTTAGCTAACCATAACCCTTTTCCTAACCTTAACCTAATTATCCTAACCTGCAACATTAATTATCTGCTACGTAAGGGAAGCAGCCGACAGCAGGCTTGTTGCTGAGAAGTGTTGCCAGGCAGAGCACTCAAACTGGATTATGAAGAGGAGGGGTAGGAGAGGAGGGAGGAGAGTGAGGGAAGAGGGGGGATGGTGTGTGGGAGGGGGAGGATGTTACTGGCAGGGAGCCAAAGTAGTGAGGGACAGATATGAGTCCCCCATACCAAAGAGAGAGCCCCCTTCCCTCTGCACTCCACCTCTACACCACTTGAACAGACCCCAGATGACTCAGCCTAATCCTAACAGCACAGAACCTAATTTCTATAGAACACCACTGGGTTGCAGAGCCACAGAGCTACTACATTTTTGTGACATACTACATAAAATACCAGACCTCAAATCCCCAAGACTTCCCTTGAGATTTTATTCATCATATTAGTTACTGGTGGAAAATATGGATGTTGATTTCATGAACTCCAGTAGATATTTCAAGGGAGGTTTGGCTGGAATACACTGGAGAGATAGTATTTCATTGAAGAGCACACTGATATCCAGTTGGATAGAAAATGTCAATTGTGTCATGGCAGAGGAATAAACACACTTTCTGCTGCTTACTCCTCATTGGATTGTGCCCTTTCTGTCAAAGTAAACAGAGATTCACAATTAATTTCATAACGCGCTTGCTGTAGCTGGTACTGAGACTATGACACTGTATGAGACTAGACTGCAACAGACCACTCACAGTCCTTTATGGAAATCCCCCTCTTACAGCRGGCTGAAATTTGCATTGGCAGCTCCTATTTGATGTTAAACAATACATCCCAATGGGGGAGAAAGGCAAGGCAAATACAGATAAGAGGAATGGTCAACTGGGAGAGGAAACAGAAAAGGAGAGAACATATCTGTGATGGACAGAAAGGAGAGATACAGAGAGAAAAGTGTGCTCCCTTGGAATAATGAAACAGTAAATTCAAGGAGGCACTGGAGGCTTTAACCTATATTCTCATCATGTTTATTGGATTTGGGGTTACAAGTTGAACTTCCAGAGGGGAAATTGGCTTTTTGTTTGGGCTGGTTCATATACTGTGTAAATAATATTGCTGTGTGAATTAGAGGTCGACCGATTAATCGGAATGGCCGATTAATTAGGGCCGATTTCAAGTATTCATAACAATCAGATTTTTTTTTTTACACCTTTATTTAACTAGGCAAGTCAGTTAAGAACACATTCTTATTTTCAATGACGGCCTAGGAACGGTGGGTTCACTGCCTTGTTCAGGGGCAGAACGACAGATTTTTACCTTGTCAGCTCAGGGATTCGTTTTTGCAACCTTCCGGTTACAAGTCCAACGCTCTAACCACCTGCCTTACATTGCACTCCACAAGGAGCCTGCGTGGCAGGCTGACTACCTGTTACGCGAGGGCAGCAAGAAGCCAAGGTAAGTTGCTAGCTAGCATTAAACTTATAAAAAACAATCAATCTTCACATAATCACTAGTTAACTACACATGGTTGATGATATTACTAGTTTATCTAGCGTGTTCTGCGTTGAATATAATCGATGTAGTGCCTGTTAATTTCTCATCGAATCACAGCCTACTTCGCCAAAAGGGTGATGATTTAGCACTGTCATTGCACCAAACCTAACCATAAATATCAATGCCTTTCTTTAAAATCAATACACAAGTATATATTTTTAAACCTGCATATTTAGTTAATATTGCCTGCTAACATGAATTTCTTATAATTAGGYAAATTGTGTCACTTCTCTTGCYTWCCGTGCAAGCAGTCAGGGTATATGCAGCAGTTTGGMCCACCTGGCTCGTTGCYAACTGTGTGAAGTCCATRTATTCCTAACAAAGACCGTAATTAATTTGCCAGAATTGTACATAATTATGAGATAACATTGAAGGTTGTACAATGTAACAGCAATATTTAGACTTAGGGATGCCACCCGTTAGATAAAATACGGAACGGTTCCATATTTCACTCAAAGAATAAACGTTTTGTTTTTGAAAATATAGTTTCCGGATTCGACCATATTAATGACCAAAGGCTCGTATTTCTGTGTGTTATTATGTTATAATTAAGTCTATGATTTGATAGAGCAATCTGACTGAGCAATGGTAGGCAGCAGCAGGCTCGTACGCATTCATTCAAACAGCACTTTCGTGCGTTTTGCCAGCAGCTCTTCGCTGTGCTTCAAGCATTGAGCTGTTTATGACTTCAAGCCTATCAACTCCCGAGATTAGGCTGGTGTAACCGATGTGAAATGGCTAGCTAGTTAGCGGGGTGCGCGCTAATAGCGTTTCAATCGGTGACGTCACTCGCTCTGAGACTTTGAGTAGTTGTTCCCCTTGCTCTGCAAGGGCCGCCAGCTTTTGTGGAGCGATGGGTAGCGATGCTTCGAGGGTGGCTGTTGTCGATGTGTTCCTGGTTCGAGCCCAGGTAGGGGCGAGTAGAGGGACGGAAGCTATACTGTTACACTGGCAATACTAAAGTGCCTATAAGAACATCCAATAGTCAAAGGTATATGAAATATATTGCACATATTGCACTTTTACTTTCTTCTCCAACACTTTGTTTTTGCATTATTTAAACCACATTGAATAGGTTTCATTATTTATTTGAGGCTAAATTGATTTAATTGATGTATTATATTAAGTAAAAATAAGTGTTCATTCAGTATTGCTGTAATTGTCATTATTACAAATACATTTTTTATTTTTTAATCGTCCGATTAATCGGTATCAGCTTTTTTGGTCCTCCAATAATCGGTATTGGCGTTGAAAAATCATAATCGGTCGACCTCTAGTGTGAATATGATGTGGATGTAGGGCTGGGCGGTATACTGTATTTTACGATATACCTGTATTGATGCACGGACCGGTTTGGGTTTTTACTTTACCTTCTATACCGGTATTTGAATGTTTAGTTTGTTAAATGTGATACGCCATATGTAACGTCCATTTTTATAGTTTACTTTGCTACTTGGGTCATCTCTCTCCGCTCTCAATTCAATTTAAGGGGCTTTATTGACATGGGAAACATACACTACAGTTCAAAAGTTTGGGTCACTTAGAAGTCCTTCTTTTTGAAAGAAAAGCAAAGGCATGCATCCCGGAGTCGCCTCTTCACTGTTGACGTTGAGACTGGTGTTTTGTGGGTACTATTTAATGAAGCTGCCAGTTGAGGACTTGTGAAGCATCTGTTTCTCAAATAACTACCGGGGGATATGCGTCAACAGCAACCTTGGGAAAATCCTCTGAATTATCATTAACAGTAGACTCGTACATTTCCTCAGCCAAAACAATGTACTGATCAAATGTCAAGATGGCTTTTTACCAAATTACCGTAAGACAGACCACGTATTCACCCTGCACACCCTAATTGACAAACAAACAAACCAAAATAAAGGCGATGGCACTAGAGCAGTCTGCAGCACCCGGTCTCACCCAACTAGAATCTAAAGTCAAATGTCTACTGATGATCTGGTGCTTCTGTCCCCAACCAAGGAGGAGCTACAGCAGCACCTAGACCTTCTGCAAAGATTCTGTCAGACCTGGAACCTGACAGTAAATCTCAGAAAGACAAAAATAATGGTGTTCCAAAAAAGGTCCAGTTGCCAGGACCACGAAAACAAATTCCATCTAGACACCGTTGCCCTATAGCACACAAAAAAACGATACATACCTCAGCCTAAAGATCAGCGCCACAGGTGACTTCCACAAAGCTGCGAACGATCTGAGGGACAAGGCAAGATTGGCCTTCTATGCCATCAAAAGGAACATAACCTTCAACATACCAACTAGGTCAAATTTGTCTCCACTTTTGTGGATTGGGGTGATCAGTCCTTGGTTCCAAATATTGGGGAAGATGCAAGAGCTGAGGATGATGTTAAAGAGTTTAAGTATAGCCAATTGGAATTTGTGGTCTGTATATTTTATAATTTAATTTAGGATACCATCAACCCCACAGACCTTTATGGGTTGGAGGGTTTGTATTTTGTCCTGTAGTTCATGTAATTGGAGAATCCAGTAGGTTCTGGTAGTATTTAATAGTTGATTCTAAGATTTGTATTTGATCATGTATATGTTTTTATTATTTGTTCTTTGTTATTGAGCCAAAAAGATTAGATAAGTGGTTTATCCATACATCTCAGTTTTTGATAGATAACTCTTTGTGTTGTTGTTTGTTTCGAGTTTTCCAATTTGACCAGAAGTGAACTGATTTCTGACGTGCTGTTCCTTCTTTTTCCGTAATGCATTTCTGTATTATTTTAGTGATTCACCATAGTGAAGGTGTAGGCTCAGGTTTTCTGGGTCTCTATGTTTTTGGTTGGATAGGTTTCTCAATTTCTTAGGTTTTTGCATTCTTCATCAAACCATTTGTCATTGTTGTTAAAATTCATAGGTTGCCTGCTTGAATTTTTTTGATTTGATAGGGAAGCTGAGAGGTCAAATATACTGTTTAGGTTTTCTACTGCCAAGTTTACACCTTCACTATTACAGTGAAACCTTTTGTCCAGGAAATTGTCGAGAAGGAATTTAATTTGTTGTTGCCTAATTGTTTTTTGGTAGATTTCCACCCTATTTTCCTTCCATCTATAGCATTTCTTAATATTATTCAGTTCCTTTGGCTTTGATGCCTCATGATTGAGCATAGCTCTGTTCAAGTAGAGTGTGATTTTTCTGTAATCTGATAGGGGTGTTAGTGGACTGACTGTGAACGCTCTAAGAGACTCTGGGTTGAGGTCAGTGATAAAGTAGTCTACAGTACTACTGCCAAGAGATGAGCTATAGGTGTACCTACCATAGGAGTCCCCTCYAAGCCTACCATTGACTATGTACATACCCAGCGTCCGACAGATCTGCAGAAGTTGTGACCCGTTTTTGTTGGTTATGTTGTCGTAGTTCTGTCTAGAGGGGCATATGCGGGAGGGAATGCTCTCACCTCCAGGTAGGTGTTTGTCCCCCTGTGTGCTGAGGGTGTCGGGTTCTTGTCCAGTTCTGGCATTTAGTTCGCCACAGACTAGTTCATGTCCCTGAGCTTGGACATTTTTACTCTCCCCCTCTAGGATGGAGAAGCTGTCATTGTTAAAGTATGGGGATTCTATTGGGGGGATATAGGTAGCATACATGAGGACATTTTTCTCTGTTGAGAAATAATTTCCTTATTAATTTCTAGCCAGATGGAAAATGTTCCTAATCTCTCCATGCCACTTTTCACAAAGACCTAGCCCTGCCCTCTCCCACTCAAGAAGCACATTTGTTGTTCTTTGACCACAAAACAATTGAGTTCAATCTGCATGGTCAATGCAGCACATGCAACAATGTTGATGACAACGATGCTGTTTTTACTTTGCTTCTTAATATAAATCCACTAGCGTTCTATAATTACACTATTTGTTTGTGTTTCTTAGCAGCATCTGCAAACAGCTAGTTTGTCTTTTCTTAGCAAGTTGGGCGTAAATCCTGTTAGCCCCTAATGCTATTCGCTAGCTAGCTAAATGTCAGAGCAAACGTAATTAGCTATACAGCCTGATGATACCAGTGATGGTGTAGGCCTAAATCAGCATGTTGTTTGTGCATCAGTATCTTCTAAATCAAAGAGGAATACACAAAGCAAGAATATGTTAACTACATGAAGTAGCTAAGAGTAAACATTCAATGTAGCCAAAGATTATAGGATCGCCTAGGAAACACTTATCAACACTTTGTTCCTACTCTGTCACAATAACTCCTCCCTGGCATTTTAATTTGTTGTCATGTCAAACAATACTGTATTCAAAGTGCTCACTATTATATTCTAACTATAGAATTAAAATAATTATTATATTTCCATGATTCCAACAGTTCACCCAAGTGTTTTGCTCTAAATCGGTAGTCAACATTTGGTTAAAAATAAGGCCTAGATTGTTTGCAGATATTGTGCAACCCTACGTGGCAGAGTGAAAATGATCTCAAATGAGTGCAGGAAATGCAGGAATTGAAAATGCTGAAATATTTGTGGGGTTGAATTGAACAGTATATAACAATCAGAATGGAGAAAGACCCATTGAAATCACTTACAATGTATGTGTTGCCACGCTAGGGTCACGCACTACTCATGAAGCAAATTTAGAACTTTTATTAATAAAAAACATAAAATACCGTCAAATTCAGTGATATGATATTTTGACCATATCGCCCAGCCCTATGTGGATGATGTGGCCAGAATCAAACATTCATAGGCAGTAATGACTATAACCCCAGTTGTCTTATTGTCGCCCCCTGGAGACATTGAGGTTTACTACATCTCTCTGAGCAGATGGGCTGGCCTGTAATGGCAGGGCAGGGTGAATCCATTCTCTGGAGTGGTTTCATCTGGGTTCAAATGACCATGTCAGTGTGAGTTATGGATACACTTTGTACAGATGTCACATCTCATTCTAGTTCCAGCAGTTACATCACAGGTCTCCCCCACTGCTCTTCCTCTATCTCCCTGACCTGGGCCTCTTCCTATTTTTCTCTCTGCGTCATTCTCTCTGCCCCCCTCCCTATATCATGGACAGACAGGCAGACAGTGTGGACACAGCCCAGGTCTTTAGGCACTACTGTTAATGAGCTGCATTAGTGCTTGGCACCCTGCCACCCGAACTGAGAGCTTGGCAATTGATGCAGCACATTTACCGCTGGACATGGGCTTGTTAATCATTTATCACTCATTTCACGTGTACATACATTCAAAACCATTCAGCAACATACTGCACTGTGGTTCCATGCAGCGTATGGTTGCGTTATGCAGTGTAAATGCCCCCCTCAGTTGGTTGTGTCACCAGGCTGTGGCCAGGTTGGAATGTTCACACACTGCTGCTGAATACTGCAGCTGCCAAGCAAAGCCCCTCTCAACTGGACGCAGATCAGTGAATGACACCATTACACATAAACACAGATGGCGGGAGAGAATATGCTTCTATTTGAGTGTGTGTGTGTGTGTGTGTGTTGTCTGTGTGTGTGTGTGTGTGTGGTGTGTGTGTGTGTGTGTGTTGTGTGCTGCGTTGTGTGTGTCTGCGGGTTCCCGTGCGTTCGTGCGTGCGTGGCGTGCGCGTGCTTGCCGTGCGCTTGCGATGTGTTTGTGTGTGTGTGAGAGAAACAGCGTGAGGCACTGTGAATTGTTATTGTTTTGTTATTATCCCTATGTGATTAGAAAATGAAAATAGAAAATGTTTGTAAAAAATGTGTCTCCGTGTGTGTGCGTGCGTTTGTGGGAGAAACAGCATGAGGCACTCACTGCAATGTTTTGTTGACCCCTAACAAGATGGATGTCATCATTGTCTATTTTATGATGTCATCATTGTCTATTTTCCCCCTCTTGATTGTTACCTCTCCTGCATGTGGAGCAGTAGGTTTGCACCCAGTCCTAAGCAATCCCAGCTACTCTAGCTGATGTGGGCCCATAGCTCAAATGTAGCATAGTCTTCGACATTTCCTATCCAAAATGCCCATGATGGCCCTTGTAACTGGAGTGCACTGCTCCAGCTCTTCAGATTCCAATGCCAGGTTGTCATTAGGCTATAAGCTTTTTGTCAGTCCCTCATCCAGGCTCAGGGGAGCAGGGCAGACTACTCCTTCTCCAATCGATGATTTAAGTAAATTAATTAAATTCTGTGGTGAATGAAAACCAGTGTGCACTTGCGGCCCCAGAAGAACAGAGTTCAGACCCCCTGTCTCAGTCCACAGAGCTTAGGGTTGAAAACAGAGTCCAATGCATTGATCCTAACTGGCATCTCTATCTCTCTCCCCAGCTACCTAGACAGTTTAGACCGGATCGGTGCTCCTGACTACCAGCCCACAGAGCAGGACATTCTCAGAACCCGAGTCAAGACCACTGGCATCGTAGAAACTCACTTTGTCTTCAAGAACCTGCACTTCAGGTGAGACACTAGCTCAGTGCTCCTCTTCCTCCTCCTCAAATATCCTTCTTCTGCAGGTTTCCCCAACTGGTGGCTCACGGGGGATTTTAGCAAAGAAAAAGATTTCTTAGCAAAGAAAAAATATATACACTACTGTTCAAAAGTTTGGGTCACTTAGAAATGTCATTTTTTTTAAAGAAAAGCTATTTTTTTGTCCATTAAAATAACATAAAATTGAAAAGAAATACAGTGTAGACATTGTTAATGTTGTAAATGACTATTGTAGCTGGAAATGACAGATTTTTTATGGAGTATCTACATAGGCGTACAGAGGCCCATTATCAGTAACCATCACTCCTGTGTTCCAATGGCACGTTGTGTTAGCTAATCCAAGTTTATAATTTTAAAAGGCTAATTGATCATTAGAAAATCCTTTTGTAATTATGTTAGCACAGCTGAAAACTGTGCAATAAAACTGGCCTTCTTTAGACTAGCTGAGTATCTGGAGCATCAGCACTTGTGGGTTCGATTACAGGCTCAAAATGGCTAGAACACAAATAACTTTCTTCTGAAACTCGTCAGTCTATTCTTGTTCTGAGAAATTAAGGCTATTCCATGCGAGAAATTTCCAAGAAACTGAAGATCTCGTAGAACGCTTTGTACTACTCCCTTCACAAAACAGTGCAAACTGGCTCTAACCATAATAGAAAGGGGAGTGAGAGGCCCCGGTGCACAACTGAGCAAGAGGACAAGTACATTAGAGTGTCTAGTTTGAGAAACAGATGCCTCACAAGTCCTCAACTGGCAGCTTCATTAAATAGTACCCACAAAACACCAGTCTCTGGTCGACAGGTTCTCAAGCTTCGGGTTGGCTCGTCAGGCTTCCATTGCTGAAGCTACCGGGGATGCCTCAGCTAGCTCATCAGGATTCCATTCCTCAGCTGGCTCGACAGGTTCTCAAGCCTTGGTTGGCTCGTCAGGCTCCCGCGCCTCAGCCGCCTCGTCAGGCTCCCGTGCCTCAGCCGCCTCGCCAGGCTCCTGCGCCTCAGCCAGCTCGACTGGTTCCCGCGCCTCAGCCAGCTCGACTGGTTTCCGCGCCTCAGCCAACTCGACCGCGCATCTGCAGAATCGACTGTTCTGGTCCTTCTGGACCGTCCCTTTGGCCAGCGTCCTGTGGCTGGAGCAGCTCCCCCTCTCTGGCACTCGTTGACGCCAGTTTACTCATTATTACGCACACCTGCCACCATTGTTACGTGCACCTGCGCCTCATGAGACTCACCTGGACTCGATCACCTTCCTGATTATCTCCCCTTTATCTGTCACTCCCTTTGGTTCTTTCCCCGGGCATTATTGATTCTGTTTGTGTTTCATGTCTATACGCTACTCGTGTTTGTTATATTGTCCGATGTTCCGGTTATTATTAAACTCACCACCTGCACTTGCTTTCCGACTCCCAGCATATACATTACAATACAAATTATTATGTTTTAGTCAAACATATCTGTTTGGGGTGCTTGCGGTCAATTTGCAGTCTACAAATTATTTTTTATTATGTTCTGACGATCCGCTCAAGAAGAAATCTGCCCTCGACTGAATCTAGTTGATGATCCCTACTCTACTGCAACTACTTTATTTTTTATTATATTCAACTCCTTTCAGTATTTAGGTTGATCCATTACAAAATAGATGCATTGGTTATGCTGCATTTACATTGATCTTTTCATGAAACCATGTAAAGGGAATACTTGGTAAATACAGTATGTGTGCTTAAATGGAGATTGTCACACAGTTGAAGTTGGAGGTTTACATACACTTAGGTTGGAGACATTAAAACTTGTTTTTCAACCACTCCACAAATGTCTTGTTAACAAACTATAGTTTTGGCAAGTCGGTTTAGGACATCTACTTTGTGCATGACACAAGTAATTTTTCCAACAATTGCTTACAGACACATTATTTCACTTAGAATGCACTGTATCACAATTCCAGTGGGCCAGAAGTTTACATACACTAAGTTGACTGTGCCTTTAAACAGCTTGGAAAAGACCAGAAAATGATGTCATGGCTTTAGAAGCTTCTGATAGTGCTAATTGACATCATTTGAGTCAATTGGGGTGTACCTGTGAATGTAGGCCTTGAAATACATCCAAACTCAGTGCCTCTTTGCTTGACATCATGGGAAAATCAAAAGAAATCAGCCAAGAATTCAGAAAAAAAATTGTAGACCTCCACAAGTCTGGTTCATCCTTGGGAGCAATTTCCAAATGCCTGAAGGTACCACGTTCATCTGTACAAACAATAGTACGCAAGTATAAACACCATGGAACCACGCAGCCATCATACCGCTCAGGAAGAAGACGCTCTGTCTCCTAGAGATGAACGTACTTTGGTGCGAAAAGTGCAAATCAATCCCAGAACAACAGCAAAGGACCTTGTGAAGATGCTGGAGGGAACAGTATCTAGTATTCTTATCCACAGTAAAACGAGTCCTATATCGACATAACCTGAAAGGCCGCTCAGCAAGGAAGAAGCCACTACTCCAATACCGCCATAAAAAAAGCCAGACTACGGTTTGCAACTGCACATGGAGACAAAGATCGTACTTTTTGGAGAAATGTCCTCTGGTCTAATGAAACAAAAATAGAACTGTTTGGCCATAATCACCATCGTTATGTTTGGAGGAAAAAGGGGAGGCTTACAAACCGAAGAACACCATCCCAACCGTGAAGCACGGGGGTGGCAGCAGCATGTTGTGGGGTGCTTTGCTGCAGGAGGGACTGGTACACTTCACAAAATAGATGGCTTCATGAGGAAGGAAAATTATGTGGATGGAAAATTATGTGGATATATTGAAGCAACATCTCAAGACATCAGTCAGGAAATTAAAGCTTGGTCACAAATGGGTCTTCCAAATGGACAATGACCCCAAGCATACTTCCAAAGTTGTGGCAAATTGGCTTAAGGACAACAAAGTCAAAGATTTGGCGTGGCCATCACAAAGCCCTGACCTCAATCTTATAGAAAATGTGTGGGCAGAACTGAAAAAGCGTGTGCGAGCAAGGAAGCCTACAACAACCTGACTCCGTTACACCAGCTCTGTCAGGAGGAATGGGCCAAAATTCACCCAACTTACTTTTTGGAAGCTTGTGGAAGGCTACCCAAAACATTTGACCCAAGTTAAACAATTTAAAGGCAATGCTACCAAACACTAAAGTTGAGTGTATGTAAACTTCTGACCCACTGGGAATGTGATTAAAGAAATAAAAGCTGAAATAAATAATTCTCTGTACTATTATTCTGACATTTCACATTCTTAAAATAAAGTGGTGATCCTAACTGACCTAAGACAGGGAATTTTTACTAGGATTAAATGTCAGGAATTGTGAAAAACTGAGTTTAAATGTATTTGGCTAAGGTGTATGTAAACTTCCGACTTCAACTGTACATACATGGATTCTACCCTAGGTTTTTCCATTATTGTACCATGGAAATTAAAATGTTATTTTTTATAAATATATGAGCACTGGGATCAGACAGTGCGCTGGGAGAAAAGAAGCTGTGACTGAATCTACATTTTAATTCTATGCTCTAGTTAATTACTCTAGAACTGCCAAATCTGGAGACATACTATTCAACTTTAAATCATTCAGTATTATCTGGTGTACAATAAAAAAAAGTGGGATGTGTAAAAAATAAAATCTGCAATTTACCTTGTTTAGCTTGGTGTAACACGATCATGTTACAATAAAAAAAATGTCTGTCACAAAACAGAGAGCTTGTATTTTTCCTCTGTTCCTCACAGTGGCCTGCCTGACTGCCTACTAAGTGCTAGCACAAAGCAGCTCTTTGTTCATCTCCTTCTCTCACTTAGTCAGCTGATTGAGAACAAAAAAAGACAGGATGAAAATAATGTGTTAATATAATATGTTTAAATCAGTGGTGTGCAGAGAGAGGCTGCAGGGTTGTCGGGTTGTCGTGTTCCATTCATTCCTGATCCTATGACTGTCTCTCTGACAGGCTTTTTACTAAAGCTAACATAATGTTCCGGTACTGAAGAAAAACTGTTTTAGTTTAGTGGTCCAGGACTTTTTCCAGTAACCCCAGCAGCTCGAGGTTGTCCTGACCTTAAATACTGTATATACAGCTCTGGAAAACATTAAGAGACCACTGCAAAATTATCAGTTTCTCTGGTTTTACTATTTTTAGGTATGTGTTTGGGTAAAATGAACATTTTTGTTTTATTCTATAAACTACTGACAACATTTCTCCCAAATTCCAAATAAAAACATTGTCATTTAGAGCATTTATTTGCAGAAAATGACAACTGGTCAAAATAACAAAAAAGATGCAGTGTTGTCAGACCTCGAATAATGCAAAGAAAATAAGTTTATAGTAAAACTAGAGAAAATTATAATTTTGCAATGGTCTCTTAATATTTTCCAGAGCTGTATATCTACAGTAGTAGTAGGAGACCTTCTGTGGCTGCAAACACTTTGAAACCCCAAGTTTCTTCAGATGTAGGGAGGGGCTCAAAATTGGGCTCCCAAGTGGCGCAGCGGTCTAAGGCACTGCATCTCAATACAAGAGGCGTCACTGCAGTCCCTGGTTTGAATCCAGGCTGTATCACATCTGGCCACGATTGGGAGTCCCATATGGCGGCGCACAAAGTTGTCCAGGTTTGTAAAGCATTGTAAATAAAAATGTGTTTTTTGTTTTTCTGTGAGCGTGTAACGGATGGTGTGTGTTCTGTAGGCTCTTTGATGTGGGAGGACAGAGGTCGGAGAGGAAGAAATGGATCCACTGCTTTGAGGACGTGACAGCCATTATCTTCTGTGTGGCACTGAGTGGGTATGACCAGGTGCTGCATGAAGATGAGACCACGGTAAGTCGCAAACACACCATGAATTAATTGTGTCCATATCTCCGTACAGCCCTCTACAGTGCAGCACATTCAATTCCATTTAATTTGAGTCATATATGTTTCCTTCGTTGAAGACATCAACATAATGAACAGCAGGGGCTTTGTACTGTACACATCCCTGGTTTCCTGCTACTCATGTTGAGGTTAGGGTTCACAATTACCATGCCTTTTATCCATGGATCCATCTTCCTGTACTGTAAACAGGTTTAGCTAGCTCTGCTATGAAACGCATTGAAAATGTACAGTAGCTTATAATGATATGACCATTTACATGTAAGTGTAGATTCATTTTGGATTTGAATTTTTTGATACGCAAAATATGTGAGGTGCTGTCCATAACACAACATTATACATTAGACCACACAGTTAGGCTACTTTATTTCTCTCCATGCAAACACAGCAGTCACACTTCCCATCTGGTTCCACCCAGTCCTCTACCATAACCTCTAGTTGTATCAGCTGGTGTTTGTGCTAGGGTTGGCATAACTGTATAACCGTGTAACCGACGGTTATGGTGTAAACCGTCATGGAAATAAAATAAACCGTTATAACTGTAAAAAAACATTTTTGCTGTGTGTGTATGGAACAAACGGCTGACTGAAGACGGGAGGGCCGGGCATTCGTGCGTTTGAGTATGTTTCTGTCGTAACATGGACTCTTATCAAGATGACAAAATTGTTCCTCCTCGCTGAAACAAGAAAATTAGTCTTGGGTTGCCTAGGCAACGCCCCCCGGAATGAAGCAGCAGCATCACACATATAAATAGAATTAATAGAACAGGCTTGGAACTTCTAACCCTGGCAATTTGACTGAGTAAGGTCTATCTGTAGTCCGACTGCAGTGTCAAATCGGAGGGCCTGTTGTCCGGACCTCTGGCAGTCTCTATGGGGGTGCCACAGGGTTCAATTCTCGGGCCGGCTCTCTTCTCTGTATACATCAATGATGTCGCTCTTGCTGCTGGTGATTCTCTGATCCACCTCTATGCAGACGACACCATTCTGTATACCTCTGGCTCTTCTCTGGACACTGTGTTAACTAACCTCCAGACGAGCTTCAATGCCATACAACTCTCCTTCCGTGGCCTCCAACTGCTCTTAAATGCAAGTAAAACTAAATGCATGCTCTTCAACCGATCGCTGCCCACACCTGCCCGCCCATCTAGCATAACTACTCTGGACGGTTCTGACTTAGAATATGTGGACAACTACAAATACCTAGGTGTCTGGTTAGACTGTAAACTCCTTCCAGACTCATATTAAGCATCTCCAATCCAAAATTAAGTCTAGAATCGGCATCCTATTTCACAACAAAGCGTCCTTCACRCATGCTGCCAAACATACCCTCGTAAAACTGACTATCCTACTGATCCTTGACTTCGGCGATGTCATTTACAAAATAGCCTCCAACACTCTACTCAGCAAATTGGATGCAGTCTATCACAGTGCCATCCGTTTTGTCACCAAAGCCCCATATATTACCCACCACTGCGACCTGTATGCTCTCGCTGGCTGGCCCTCGCTTCATATTCGTCGCCAAACACACTGGCTCCAGGTCATCTATAAGTCTTTGCTAGGTAAAGCCCTGCCTTATCTCAGCTCACTGGTCACCATAGCAGCACCCACCGTAGCACGTGCTCCAGCAGGTATATCTCACTGGCTACCCCCAAAGCCAATTCCTCCTTTGGCCACCTTTCCTTCCAGTTCTCTGCTGCCAATGACTGGAACGAACTGCAAAAATCACTGAAGCTGGAGACTCATATCTCCCTCACTAACTTTAAGCACCAGCTGTCAGAGCAGCTCACAGATCACTGCACCTGTACATAGCCCATCTATAAATAGCCCATCCAACTACCTCATCCCCATACTGTTATTTATTTATTTATTTTGCTCTTTTGCACCCCAGTATCTCTACTTGCACATTCATCTTCTGCACATCTATCACTCCAGTGTTTAATTGCTATATTGTAATTATTTCACCACTATGGCCTATTTATTGCCTTACCTCCCTTATCCTACCTCATTTGCACTCACTGTATATAGACTTTTTCTATTGTATTATTGACTGTATGTTTGTTTATTCCATGTGTAACTCTGTGTTGTTGTTTGTGTCGCACTGCTTTGCTTTATCTTGGCCAGGTCGCAGTTGTAAATGAGAACTTGTTCTCAACTAGCCTACCTGGTTAAATAAAGGTGAAAATTTTTAAAATACATAAAAAAAACTACATGCCATGCCCACCACGTGCCCACTGCCATTGATTGAGGCGAGGGTAGTGCCACGTGAGAGTTGGTTTGGCTGCACTAGCTAGCTAGCTAACATTACCTTCCTATCAGTAACGTTAACAGAACGGTGGGAAAGCAGTGCTCAGCAGGCGGGGCAAAGGACAATGTATACCGGGGTCCTATTTAGCTAGCTAGCTACTTCCCTCGGCATAACGTTAACAGAACTGTGGAAAGAAGTGCTCGGCAGGCAGGGGCGAAGGACACTGTGTAGCAGTGTTTTAGTTAGCTAGCAAGCAACTTCCCTCGCCGTAACGTTAACAGAACTGCAGACAGCAGTGCTCGGCAGGCGGGGTGTAAGACATGGTGTACCCGTGTCCCCTAGCTAGCTAGCAGCCTCCTTCTTCTTCTGTGTTTTTTTTTTTTTGGCGGTTTGTGCATTACCGCCACCTACTGTGCTGGAGTGTGGGCCAGAGACAGCGCTAGCAGTGGGTGCGGCATGTTGTGGGCACAGCATGTAGTAACCACTGTCTGCAGATAGACATTATTGATTTGACAGGTAAACTCATGGGTACACTTGCAATGGCTGCCTGGTATTGCGATGCAATGTTCTTTCAAATGTTAACTGATGTGGCTCATACAATTGAATGTATTTTTGTAATGGCAGTTGAGTTGAATTAAGAAATCGCAGCACATATTTCAGCTCATATTTTACTTCCTGCTTTGCTGCTATCGGTACACTTGAATGGGGATGTCCGTTGACTTGAATGGGGATGTCCGTTATATTCATTCTATTTTTATGGCAGCAAATGCAGTCAGGAGAGGAGAACGTGTGTTTCTGGGTTTATTTTTTAAATATTAATATAGCGAGGTCAAGATAATCCTATTTGAAAACACAACTAAATGTATCAGAGTAGATTCACAGACATGATAAACCAAAAAAGGAAGGCTCTATTGGCTCTGTTGAAATATGAACTATGCGTCTGACAGTCTCTATTGAACTATGCCTCTGACAGATTGACAGACTCCTAAATCAAAGTCATATTTGTTTACTCCTGGACTCATATGCACAGGCCCGCACGCGTGTGCGACTGCACACACACACACACACACACACACACAACACACAACACACACACACACACACACACACACACACTACTTCAACAAACAAATTTGCATTTATCTCTCGCTCTGCTGCTTCTTTCCTGTTTTTCTCTTCATGCAAGTACTGGCACACCCTCAAAGATGTGCACAGCAGTGCAGATTTTCTACAGCAATCTTGTCCATTAATTTGACTGCGAGGTTTGGTTTGGGTTCTTCCTGCCTGCTCTACAGTTTTTTCCTTTTCACCGTTGGGGGGATGTGTGTGTGTGTGTGTGTGTGTGTGTGTGTGTGTGTGGTGTGTGTGTGTGTGTGTGTGTGTGGTGTGTTTTTGGTGGGGGGTGTGTGTGTGTGTGTGTGTGTGTGTGTGTGTGTGTGTGGGAGCGAGCGTGTGGGAGCGAGCGGGTGCAAGCATGCATACATGCGTTGTGTTTGAGAGGGGGGAGATGAGTTGATTTGGGCTCTCGTGCATGTCCATCTCTGTTCCACTGCGCTCCCGCAACCCTCCAGCAGCTCTCTCGTCTCTCCTTCAACGTCTTCTCGTCTCAGCTCCTCTCATCTCTCGCCATCGGCTGTCCTCTCTAACCAATCGACAAATGCTAAAAACCCACCTGGTTCCACAGAGGGCCCTCCCACCAAACATATGCACAGGTATGAAACCTTTCACAAGGACAAAGAATCCAAAATCATCTGGAAAGAGTTGAAAGCAGCACTCCTTTTGGTTGTGATGTGATTATGTGTGTGTGTTCAGCATGTGTGTGTGTTTACCTGGGATTTTCACTGTGAGGATATGATTGAATGTATATGGGCGGCAGGTAGCCTAACTGTTAAGAGCGTTGGGCCAGTAACGGAAAGGTCACTGGTTGGAATCCCTGAGCTGACCAGGTGACGCATCTGTGGATGTGCCCTTGAGCAAGGCACTTAACTCTAATTGCTCCTGTAGGTTGCTTTGGATAAGAGTGTCTGTAAAAATGTATATATGACACTGTTTTATGTATGTGTTGCCTTGTTCTCAAAGTTTTACTTATCAGATGCTGATTCACCTCATGAGATACATGTATCTCCTCTCTTTCTTTGTCTTATATTTTCTACAAGAACTCCAGTCTCTGACTTATCTTATGTACTCTTTTGGATTGTTCTGTAATTGTCTCTTTCAGTGATTTCCTCTGCTCTATTTAATCTGATTGGCTCTCTCAGGGCTTTCCTCTGCTCTATTTAATCTGATTGGCTGTCTCAGGGCTTTCCTCTGCTCTTGATCTGATTGGCTGTGCGAGCCCTCTCTGGTGCTCTAATTGGATTGTAATTGGCTGTGAAGGAGGTGTCATGACTGTGTTCTCTGTCTTTTCCACTGTGATTGAGAACAAGGCCAAAATTCACTCACATCAGAGAGTGTCTGCTTTCAACTCTGAATTAACATTTAAACAGGCAAACACAATGGTGAAATAACATAAAATACCTAGAAATGTATTTGCATGCCTTCCCATCTCTGTTCTAGAGAGAAGCATACAGAGTTTGTCCTAGACTTAGGCTACCTGGGTCGTTCCACCAATTCGGTGTCTTTTGAGAAGTGTAACTTGATCAAAACAAACTTTTGATTTCACTTAATTTACTTGAATGCAAGCTTCACAAACATGTTTTATTTGTAAAACTTTTCTATCCTGTCTATCTATGGGTAACAGGGTTGACGTTTTATGCTTGACCCGCACAGTTTCCCACAACAAAACACCAGAAAATGGGCAAAAAGAGTAGAACCAGCTCACCTGCTTTTAAACTATGATTTGACTATCAGATGTTCAGTGTTTATTTAAAATAATATATTTAAAAAGGAATAGTTTCACCATATTAAAACGAGAGTTCAGTTCACGTAACAGGGWTGGCCTTAAAATGAGGGACAGACGTAAAATAATCACTAATCACATTAAATAAATTATCATCTTTAGAAATTACTTTTTCAAAGCAACACAATAAGTAGGGTGATGTTGACTTATTTTAGGATGAAGTGGGTTAAAATCTTAGAAGTGACACAGGGTTGACGGAGGGACATGTCAAAATGTTAAATTTTGGCACTTTAGCAAGCCTTTATTCTTATTAACAAAATCTGATTTATTGAATTCTCCATGTGGTCTATATTAAAGGGCACTTAATTTAATATAGCCTTTTAAAATTCAATATTGGTGCACAATTTCTACTTAAAATATTAAAGGGGTCGCAAAAGGCACTATTTTCGTGGAACGACCTACCTAATAACATTGTGCATGAACTTGGCTAACCTCCAAGGATGCTGCGTACTTGTCATACTTAACATATTGCCATGACACTGTGGCAAACAGGATCATGATAATGAAATAATGCAGACACTGTATTTTAGAATGTTCTGGGCTCTTACGGGAAACTCCTGGAAAGGGCATCTACAGTTTAGTTTCTGTTCTGCTTTGTAGTTTCCTGTCTTCACTTGATTCTTCTCTTATTTTGTGTGTGTGTGTGTGTGTGTGTGTGAGAGACATAGTTAGAAAGAGAGCCACACAGCAGACTGACTGACATGTTGTTTTCTCTACCCACAGAACCGCATGCATGAGTCTATGAAGCTGTTCGACAGCATCTGTAACAACAAATGGTTCACAGACACCTCCATCATTCTATTTCTCAACAAGAAGGACATATTCGAGCAGAAAATTAAGAAATCTCCCCTTAGTATCTGCTTCTCGGAGTACACAGGTAATTGATGAAGAGTGGAGGCTGCTGAGCTAGGAGAAAAGAGAGGGATGTAGTAGCAGCAGGAGGGACAACTAGAAGAAGGGCTAGTGTGGGAGGGAGGGATAATGTGTAGAAAGGCTTGAAGCTCAGAACAGTTACTCATCCCTTACCTGGCATGACTCCATGTTATCATCTTAGGACTTATAGTGCAGAGCAGCCAAGGAGTATGTCTGGCATGCTGTACTCTCTGTGTAAACCAAGGCCTCCCTCCGCAGTTACACGATAATCCAGCCACTTAGAAAGACATTAGGTTTTACATTAGGTGTGAAATATTTGAAAAAACTATATCTTTTTTTATCCATTCTTCAGTTTTTCTTGTCCTCATATCCTTCTTTTGTTTTGTCTGCTTTTCTTCCACTTTTATTTTCCTCTTTCTATTTATCTTTTATTTTATTCACCCCACCTTCTTTCCACATCCTGCCTCTCTCTGGTCCTGTAAATATATTTTCTCCATTTCTTCTTTCTCTTGCCCTTTCAAACCTTTTTGCAGGCGCGGACACCTTCATAGAGGCAGTGGCCCACATTCAGTCTCAGTACGAGAGCAGGAACAAGTCCCTCCACAAGGAAGTGTATGCTCACGTCACCTGTGCCACCGACACCAACAACATCCAGTTTGTGTTTGACGCTGTCACCGACGTCATCATCGCCAACAACCTGCGTGGTTGTGGCCTGTATTAACCCAGAGGATAGACCCAATGTGTCCCTGGATTGACCCTTCTCCTCCACTTTTCCCTCACCCACATATCAAATTAATTCACCTTTTAGATTTGTTCAATATTAAGACATTTTAATTCCGTTGCATAAAGAGAGACAGCTGTTTTTTTTGCCTCAAGCATTGAACACCATTAGTCGAAGTGAATACAGGAAAGACAGATAATCCTTGACTGGAACAATTAGTTTAGTGTCATAAAGAATATACATTTTGACAATCACTCACCTGCAAAACTGTTCAAGACAATCTGGACATCCATGGTGAATCACATTTCCGAAAGAAAGAATGCAGATATTATAGACATGCATTTGATACATTTGTAGCAAAGTCATGTTAGCGGTAGGTTATTTCAGAAGATATGCTGTTTTACTAAAACACTAAGGCAGTTATTGCTGTTGTGTAACCGTGTGTAAGTGGCATTGGGTCACCACCAGAGATAAACTATCATCTACAGGTTACAAGGAAAACTGCTCATCTTTACCAACAAAGTATCTATTGTAATTTGGCATTTTGCTTATTGAGTAATAGTCATCTGATATGAAAGGAATTTGTGCCTGGACGGTTTTGTGAAACACTTTTAAAGTTGGAATCGGAGTTGATGAGTTGGGGATTTGTTTGCGGCTAATGGAAGATGGTACTGTATAAATAATGTGAATTTTTGGGTGGATTTTTTTTCTTCTGTTCTGCTTATACAGTATGTCATGTAGGTTCTGAGATTTTAGTCTTGGAAGGCTTTTTTGTTGTTGTCACTACAAGTTTTGTGAGATTCAATGATTGGGTTTGAAATGTGTAAGGTTTGAAAGTACAACCAAATATTTAATTTACACTGCAGTGGCCTTACTGAAGGGTACATTTTTACTAAACAGTGTAATTGGTTAAGAAACGGAGACCATTTATAATGCAAATTGGTAGGAGTGACAATCAACGTAGTCACTGCCTGAAGTTGAGTTAGAGCTGATAGTTAGAGATGTAGAAATATTCAACTGTCATATTTAGTCTAGAATTTCCTGTTGCAGTTTAGGTGCCTCAGCAGTCTCAATCAAGCACTTGGAGTTGTTTACCTTATGGTGATTGGCCTGGCTATGTCAGTAGCTATTTTATCTTACTGGTGCCAATGCCATATTTAATGGGAGAGTCAATAGGCTAAGGAGCAGGGAGTTTCTAATGTGTGTGTTAGAGCAGATAAGGTAGTATCTGTTTGTGGTATACTGTAAGAGAGAAGATTAGGTATCTGTGGATTAATTATCCAGGAAACAGCTGTTCCATTCCTCATTACACAGACCCTCAGGGAGGACACCAAATGTCACAACACCCTCCCCTGTTCTTCTGCCAAATAATGCCAAACCACTCTAAGAAGGGTCAAAACTTCTTGGTTTCTTGCCAAATAATATGCCGCTTCCTAAATCGGGGGGTGGTCTGATACCACCCTCCTCGTTTAGCTGTACAAAAACCTGTACTCGTTTCTTGTCATGGCTGTAGGAATCTCCATCTCTTAGAAAGTACTAATTTGTCTGCTTCACAGCATCACACCCATGTAGGTGCCGGGTGAGTGGGGGTAGGGAAGATGTTACCATGATGATCGTTCTCAGCACCACGCCTGCCTTAGCTGGTAGGTGCAGCCTCGTGTGTCAGGAGACTCTGATACTCTAGTCACTGCAGTGATTCTAGGGGCTCTGTAAAATATTTGTTGACTGTACTGCTGTACACTAAAATGTCATTGCAGTAAGATACTGTGTGTTGCTTCGGTAGATGCACAGGACACGGGAGGCAAAGGCTGTGCCAACCCTCAGGCCAGTTAGTTCTCCACAACAGGACATGAACTCTAAATTGTCATGAGCAGACAAGTTCTCATTCTGTGCCAAATCTGTTGAGACAGTGTTCATGTGCTACATTTGACATTTTATGAACAATAAGAAGCAATGGAGAATGACTGCCCCCTCTCATTGAAGCCACAGAAGTTCAAGGCCGACCGTGGTACTTTGTGGTGAATCTTCATGTAAAGAAACATATATTTTTTAAGACAATCTTGGTACCAATAATTGCTTCTAATACACCAGATGTATGTCCTTGAACTGATTATTTTACAATCGCACACAGAACAAGTTATAAGTATAATTTAGTTGCTATTTGCAGCCTGCAGTACCACGGTCAACCTTCTACTTAGTGAGAGGGGGCAACACTGAGCTATCCTGCAATGTCACTTCCTGGAGTAGCTCAAACTACGCATGTCATATCTCCATGAGATGCCATCTTAATTAATGGTGTCACATGATCAATGGCTTTGTCCATTCATATATACAGTCATTGAGTATGTTTACATGCACAGTAATAATTAGATATTAAACTGATTATGGCAGTAGGCAGATTTTGCAATAGTCATGTAAACACCTTATCTTAATCGGTGTCAGGTCAAAATCGAAGTAGGCATATGCTGATTAAAACACCTGGTTTTCTGAGCAATCTTTCGAATGATTAGGACATGTAAACATCTTAATCGGCGCTCCAGCTGTGTATTTGATCTGTGCATGTTCTAGCACCTGCCGAGCGAGCCTCCCTCTTCCGCGAATGAAGTGAGCAGAACAACTGAATGTATGCGCCTTAGAAGTAGTTTTCAAATGCAAACTTTTTATGACTGAAATCAGAATAAAATATGTTTCCCAAAAATGACATGGTCACTGTGGTAGAACGTTTATTTTGATTGGCGGTTTTCTACATTTATCAGAGTGCCATCAGGTAGCCTGATTTCAGATGTGTCCATGTAAACAGGATTATTAGGGAAATCGTTCTTCTTGCAAAGCATTTAAACATTTTAATCAAACTATTATATGAATCTGACTATCCACGATAATGGAATTATTGTGTAGATGTAACCGTACTCATTGATGAGAAGCATGTCTGTGCTGCGCTGTCAGCAAGCTCTCAGATTCCCAGCTGGAGTTATAATCTCTTCTTTACCAGAGACTAAACTAAGACAGAAGCCATCAGATTCAGATTCTGGAGGGCATGTGTAAGTCCCAGAGCACCCACCACAGTCTGTCTCTGCTCATCTTATAGCCTTGCCTTAAACCTGACTGATGGCAAATAAAGCCTATGTCCAGGGCAGAGAGAACGCTGGGTAATAGAGTTTATGTCCACAGTAGTGAGACTGATGGATAATGAAGTCTTAGGGCCAAGGTAAAGAGACAGATTCGTATGTGTGTCTGTCTGCTGGAGAGAAACAGATGGGAGGTACAATATGTTGCCCTGAGTAAACTGGATCTCAGGTCTAGTGGGTACCAAGAGAGAGAGAAAGAGAAATAGTAGTGAATATCATGTACAATAGTGGAGTCCCCTGATGTAATAGAGATTAGCCTTGGTGAAGGCTGAGATGGTTCATGTACCGTAGGTACCTAGCTGTAGTACAGTTGATTGGGTGTCAGCCTCTCCGAGTCCCCAGTTTGTGAGTCCCAATCCTCACACACACACACGCACACACAGAAGAGCTCCCTATCACAGCAGGCAAAACATACCAGTATTTCGACTGCAGCCATAAATAATAAAACAGTCGGCACAATAGAACTTTGAAAAGCAGAATTCTTAAATCCTCCTTCGACTTTCCCTGAATGCATTTCACCTTGTGTTACACAAAGACTGCCTCTGCATCAGCATGGGAGGAATACATTGGAAACTATTCTCTGGAGCTTACCACAAACTCATGAAGAAATTCAATTTACACCACCCACAAGCAGCACTAGGATGCTGACAGTACAGTACGTCATGGTATGATTGAAGTACCTGTTTTCTAGTAGGTGTTGTTTGTGTCTCACTGCTGTAATTATTGTTTGCTCATTCGCTTCTTTCGTTGTTGTGATTATTTATTGAAGGGTGTGTTTATATGAAGGAAATAATAAAGCACCACATGAAACTATGTGTCTGACCCTACCTTCCCCTCTCGCTCGCTCTCTCTCTCTGATCAAGTTTGTGTATGCACCGTGCAGGGAATGTTTTGCTCTTCCTGTCTCTATCTGTCTCTCCTTTCTTTCTTTCTTTCTATTCGATTCAAAGTGCTTTATTGGCTTGGGAAATATATGTTTACATTGCCAAAGCAAGTGAAATAGATAATTAACAGAAGTGAAATAAATCATTTAAAAAACTCTCTCTCGCCCTCTGTTTTCTCTTGTCCGATGGGAATGGTACTGAACTACTGTCCTTTGCACAGCACACTCATTCAGTAACACACACTTTACACTAACACACAATGCCTCATTCAGTAACTCACACTTTACACTAACACACAATGCCTCATTCAGTAACTCACTCCTTTACACTAAACACACAATGCCTCATTCAGTAACACACTTTACACTAACACACAATGCTCATTCAGTACTCACACTTACACTAACACACATGCCTCATTCAGTAACTCACACTTTACACTAACACACATGCCTCATTCAGTAACACACACTTTACACTAACACACAATGCCTCATTCAGTAACTCCCACTTACACTAAACCACAATGCCTCATTCAGTAACTCACACTTTACACTAACACACAATGCCTCATTCAGTACACTCACACTTTACACTAACACACAATGCCTCATTCAGTAACTCACACGTTACACTAACACACAATGCCTCATTCAGTAACTCACACTTTACACTAACACACAATGCCTCATTCAGTAACACACACTTTACACTAACACACAATGCCTCATTCAGTAACTCACACTTTACACTAACACACAATGCCTCATTCAGTAACACACACTTTACACTAAACACAATGCCTCATTCAGTACACACACTTTACACTAACCACAATGCCTCATTCAGTAACTCACACTTTCACTAACACACAATGCCTCATTCAGTAACACACACTTTACACTTTACTAACACAAATGCCTCATTCAGTAACTCAGCACTTTACACTAACACACAATGCCTCATTCAGTAACACACCATGCACACTTACAGAAACACAATATTTAACTATTTCTCTCCATCCTCTGCCTTTATCTCTCTCTGTATGAATCTTGATAATATGGCAGTGAATGGATAAGTGGTCTGGTCTCTTTCTCTCTCCTGCCCCCTGTCTGTCAACAGGATCATTGTCAGACACACATCCACTGACCAAAGCAGCAGCTGCCAGCTGCCTCTCATTATGCCTCATTCTGATTCTAACTATTCCATGTTCTTTATCGCAGAGCTCAATTATTCTGATTGGTTCAACTCAGTCACATGATAGACCCATTCTTCTCCTACGTAGCAGTCTCTATCCTGTCTGGGTCCTTTGCGATGCTCACTCTCTACTGTCGGCTTACTGTCCTCAAGTCATGAAGCTTGGTTCAACTATTCCTGCTTGGTTTTTATTGCTCTGAGGCTAACCTTTCCACGTTCTCTGTTTCTCCCTCCCTCCCTCCCTCTCTTCCTCATCCTTGCTCTCTCTTCCTCCTCCCTCTGCTTCTATCCTCCTTTTCTCTCCACTGCAGAATCGCATGCACGAGTCTCTTATGCTGTTCGATTCCATCTGTAACAACAAATTCTTCATTGACACTTCCATCATTCTCTTCCTCAACAAGAAAGATCTGTTTGCCGAAAAGATCAAGAAATCTGCCTTGAGTATCTGTTTCCCTGAGTATACAGGTAAGATGTTGTACCTTTGTAAATTGGCCAAAACATATTTGCTAGCTGAAAGCCTGCTCTTTAGTCTGCAAAATCCACTTAGGTCTTGACCATGTGATGTTGAAGTGAGTTGACATTGTGGTACATACAACTGAGGGGATTAGAAATACTGTATTTAGTATCTCCTCCCTCCCCTCTCTGACAAGGAGAGAATAAAATCACAGCCATGCTTGAGCAGTTATGGAGAAGGGATGACCAGTGAGAGCTGTCCCCATCTCTGTACACTTAGCCACAGACAGACAGTCAGACAGACACCATACCATTTCCTTTCCCGGCTTTAGAGAGCTGCCCACAGGGACACATTCTGCCTTCCACATCTGACACAGACAGCCAAGCCATTGTGACTGTATCCTCATGTTAACTGAAGTCACATGGGTTACCACACCAGAATGTGATTGTAATAGAGCTAATCATTTATTTAGGAGAATATAAAACGTATTCAATGGAATTAGTTTAGGCCCTAAAAGCTCTCTTCAATTCTAAGTTTTTCCTCTTTCCCTGTTGCCTTTCTCTCCGTCCTATCTTTCCTCCTCCCTCCCTCCCTCTTTTTTCCCTCTTTCACATTCTGCATTGCCTCCCTGCACAGGTCCTAACACCTATGATGATGCAGCTGCCTACATCCAAGCACAATTTGAGAGCAAGAACCGCTCGCCCAATAAGGAAATCTACTGTCACCTGACGTGTGCCACAGATACAGGGAACATCCAGGTGGTGTTTGACGCCGTCACTGACATCATCATCGCCAACAACCTGCGAGGCTGTGGTTTGTACTGAGCCCTGACCGCCCCTCGCCTCTCCTCTGGAAATGATTCTAATTGAAAATGCAACTTGGTAAATAATAATGATTGTTTTAAAATAGGCATACGTATATATCAATATATATATACAATGTTTTTAGTTTGACTTCAAAGAGCTGCCAACAGAACTGATTTCTTATAGAAACCCAGCTTTTAAAGTTTTAGAACAAAGTTGAGAACTTGTTTAATGTTTGTTTTCTCCACTTCCCAACTGTGTCTTTTTGTTTTTAACAAAACAACCCTCACTTATTTTACATAATGTCTTTCTTTTTGTCATTTTTGTATGTTTGTTTATCATATGTATATTTATTACATGAATATCAGTCCATTGGCTGACCTGTACACGTTTGCCTGAGTACGTTACTGTAGTAATGATGTAATGACGCTAAAAAACATTTCTTGCTCTAACAATGGCTATGACAGGTATGATAGTCATGAGTACCACAGTCAAGATCAGTTGAAACAAGCTGATGTGTTTGTGTGTTTCTGTCCTCTTTACTTTCTTATGTACCAGACTTGGTTTTCATGGTAATCCTAGAAGTTCTGTTCAGCTATTTGATCGTTGAGATCAACAGAAGCACCCAGGATTGATGCGTCCTATAAGATTGTTCTTTTTTTCCCTTTTTTTTATCCAATCCCTTCCTGTCACTCCGGTGGGTTTTGCCATTGGCTTTGTGGATTTTGGAGCAGTGAGTCACAGCACGTGACCCCAAGCCTCTAAACCAATCAGATTTCTGAAAGCTGCCAACCCCCTGAAAATGACAGGTTTGGAGATGGTCCTAGGAACACTTTGTTACTGTAATGAATACCTATTAACACTATCATGTAAGGAACTTCTACTTTTTTTATTATCATTGATTCATTTATTTATTTATCGTCTGTCCCACACTCACCACACACCTTGTACTCACCACACACCTTGTACTCACCACACACCTTGTACTCACCACACACCTTGTACTCACCACACACCTTGTACTTTATTCTTCTACTTTATCATCCTTATTTTTTTTCTAGCGCCCCCATGGTTTTGTTTTGGGCAGTCCACTTGCTTGGTAGTGGTGTCCCGTCACTCCTCCTGACACAGATAGCATGACCGACCCTTCAGCCTTTGTATAAAGAGACAGTTAAACGCTTCACATAGAAAATGTTGAGATTTTTTATTTTTTATCCAACACAAAAGTCAAAGAAAATTGAAAAACTGAAGAAGAAAAAAATCGAAAGACAACAGCATCATAAAGAGACAACCATCTTATGGACTGGGAAGGGCCGAGGGAGGGAGTTAGGGAGGCGAACCAACAGCCGTGCTGACCAGTGATGTGGAGATTTGAGGTCAAGGGTCATTGGGCTGTGTTCTTTGTAGAAATCTGTAGATCCTTGGGATCTTTACAATGTAGAATTATTCAAGAAAAAATCTACAAAAAGTATGATTATGACAATAAAAACAATAATGAAAAGGACAATGATAATAATTACAATATCAATGATAATGATGATTCTGTATTATTATTAAAGTATATTTCTTGTGCTTTGTAGCTACAGAACATTTCTTTATCTCCCCCTTTAAAAAAAACTGTTTGCAAGGGTTCCCGTGATCCATTCTTGAGCTGTTCTTACTGACTTACCCATGTTTATGAACTGTACTGATTATTTTTGCCTGATCTCCATGCAGTACAGTGTCTTTACTTAGCCTGACTTATATATATATATATATTTGATTTTTATTTTGGAAGAACCACTTTGGAGCACATCCTGCCACGTTGCTTGGCGGGGTGTCCACACGGCTGTACAGATTCAAGCTCTTTCTTTTACTTTTGGAGAATTGTACTCAAACACTTTCCAGGTCTTCATAGAAAAGCACAGCTCTCACTTCACACAAAGATTTGGAAAGATGTATCTCTCCTACCTATCTGCCTTCTTGATTTACATTTTTTTTAAGAATACTGTGTATTATTACACATACCAGTTTGGCATTATTTTTCCTTTGTTCCCCTCCTTTTTTATTATCCATTATTTTTATCCCAGTGAATGCTATTCTGTGCTGCTTTTTTCTCCCTCCTTTTTAGTGAATGGTTGTTCTTTCATGTGGGATGTTCGTGCTGGAATACCAATCGAATGTAGTGTTTACATTAAAACCCACAGTTTTCATGACTACAATTTGGGGCCTTCTGATTCTTATTGTCACTCATAAGTACCACCTTTTCTTCACAGACCTGATACCTTCTGGCTACTGACACACTGCTAATAAGATATACAAAACCATGTCAAACTGAACAAGGGAGGAAAGTAGGAATGTAGGAAACTAACTAACTACCAATCATTCCACAATGTTAAACTAGGTTGGATCTGAATTTTACGTTAGAATGAGTGTGTGATGGCGGCCCATGTTCAGTGGAGTATATTTGTAGGCTGAGTAGGCTGAAGAGGGAGGGTAAAAGGGGATGAAATTATCACTTCCCCGCCATCCATTCCCCTGCTTCCTGCCCCCTGCAGGGAGGATGTCCTGCTGCTAGCTGACGTCTCTGCTGGGATGGGAGTAGAGGGAGCAAGTTCAGCCTAGGGGGCAGCAACACCTCACACATAGGCTACACACACTATGCATTACACTGACTCCCTCACACACACACACACACACACACACACGTGAGCACACACACACACACACCATCCATGAAACTAAAACACATAGACCATCCATGAGCCCAGAGTTCCCTGGTCATACATGGTAACCTAAAACACATCAACGTTATAGTATCAATTCTGCCATTTTTCATGGATGGGCAAAAGAACAAACAGCACGGCAAATCTGAGAAATTAAGTATTTAGTGGAATAAGCCAGAGAGATGCCATAAATGGGGCTCAGCTTCTGATTGGGCAGACTGCTGTGGCTGCAAGTTCAGTAGGTTCAGCCATGGCACAGAGAGAGATGGAGAGAGAGCAAATGATGGTGGCTGAGAAGAGGGAGATGGTAGATAGGAAGTGAGCGGGGATGGAGATTGACAGGGTGATTGATTGAGTGATAGATTAAATAGAGTTGCAGTTGAGTGTCTTACTCTGTTGATTAGAGACTTGAGCTTAGACAGTGCAGAGTTAAAGATCATTAATAGTTTTACCAGAAGGCCATTCATTTTAAACGCTTGACTTCACAAAAATCATCCTGGAACAGTAGATCAGCAATCTCAGGCTCCTAAACTGTGTTAGATGATGGTTTGATGATGGTGATGCCAGATAAAGGTGATGCAGTTGATGCCAGATGATGTTGATACAGTTAGCTTGCTGGAGCTGATGTTATCCTCTGCCTCTGTAGCCTGTGATGCCAGGTGATGGGGTTGGCTTGCTGGCCCGGATGTCGTCCTCAGCTCAGTCTCTCTGTAGCCTGGACTTCAAACTCCTCCACAACTAACGTGTAGCACCCACTTGGGCGATGCCTCTGCTGCTGCTACAGCGCAAAAAAGCAAACCACACATCAGTCCAGAGCAGTAGTCATCCTCACTATGAGCTCTCTGCCATTTTCATAATGCAGTTAGGTCTAATTGATCAAGAAGTGTGAAGGATGGTTTTGTTCTCTTTTTAACAAAAATATATGCCTTATAGAAATAGGACATGTTAATCACAAAACATAGCGTGACTGCAGAAAAGCTGTTGTTAATCTAGGGTGTCGACTGTGCTAACCAGAAGGTTGAGACAAGATGGAAAAATGCTGAATAACAAGAAAACAGGAACTGAGGAATGTGTAGCCACCGACAACTCAGCTCAAACTTCACAACAAACACTTCCGGATATCTGGATCCTGTGTGCTGTGAGGCTGGGACCAGCCTGGGCACCACCGATAGGCTAGCAAGTTTAAACCATGCTAAGCCTCTACTGTGACAGGCCAACTCTAAAGTTGGAACTACATCTGTCACAGTATAAAAGAAGATGTCTGTACTATTTCAGTCAGTTCTCTGCTTTACCCTGCGTGGTGATACAGTGAACCCGTATATACGAAAATTGCATTTACCATTTATCGCTTATGTTAAATAAAAATACTTAAAGTATATTCGGTGACTCTGAATCACATTTTATCCTGATACCAGATTCGATTGACGCAACCTTTTACAGAAGAGAGATGCATCTTTTAAAAGTCAACCTGCCATCAGTCCTGCAACTCCGATGCATCGTGCTTAAGAACAGCCCTTACCCGAGGTATATTGGCAATATACCACACCCTCTCAGCAGTGTTGCCAACTTAGCGACTTCGTCGGTATATTTAGTGAGTATTCAGACCCCTCTAGCGACACATTTTCACAAAAAATTGACTAGCAACAAATCTAGCGACTTTTTCTGGTGTTATTGGAGACGTTCTTCTTACTCTTCTCAACGAGCAGCGGGTGCTGCCGTGGGCCCCACCCCCGTCCCAAAGCACTCACAGGCGGCCCAGTCCTCACGCAGCAGTCAGAGCAGGAGATGTTCACCCCTCCGCTTCCAGACTGAAAATGAATCACGCATGCGGGAAGCCGCCGCTGGCTGATCCCGCCCTGGTATACATTCAGGGTGGGATGTAAATGTAAAATGTTCTTTGTCTAAAATAAATCACTGCACAAAAATAAATCACTGCATTTGACTCACACAGCCTCAGTCACTTATTCACCTTGTCCACTGTGTGTGTGCCTCTCTGTGACATAAGCTAAACATCTAGCTGGCTAGCTCATCATGTCTCAGTCTAGACTGTACACTCAAAAATACAGAAAGGAGTAGGAATCAAACCCTGAATTCAAAGGCTGGTTGAAGCCATTTATTGGAGATGATACATGGGCATACTGTAAGACGTATTGTAAGACTGATTTCTACGCCAAACTTAGTGATGTAAAAAAACACATGACAACTCAAAAACATACTCAAAAGGCAAAGCCTTTTAACAGTTCCACCCAAAACAAGCTGCCAGTCATGGTTTTAAAAAATTACTCTGCAAAAAAGGCTGAGGCCACCATGGCATTAGCTATCGCTGAACACTGTTCCATGCTGGCATGTGATCACATTGTAGAAGCATGTAGAGCTGCTTTCTCAGACAACACTGCTGCTACCCACTTCAAAAATGCACAGGACAAAGTGCACAGAAATGATTAATAGTGTTCTAGCACCATACTTTCTGAAAAAGTTGGTCGCAGATGTGGGTGACCAGCGTTTCAGCCTCCTCCTCGATGAGTCCACGGATGTAAGTGTTTCTAAGTACCTGGGGGTTGTGATAAGGTACTTTAGTGACACCAAGCAGACAATTGTATCAACATTTCTGGGGCTTGTTGAGTTGGAGGGAGGAGATGCCAAATCTATAGCCCGTGCTGTTGTGGCTTTCCTGGAGAAGTGTTGTCTTATAAAAGAGAAACTCCTAGGGATAGGGACTGACAATGCCTCTGTTATGACGGGGATTAACAATGGGGTCCATAAAGTGCTGAAGGAGGAGTATGGCCTCAAATATCTGGTTCTTATTCGCTGTGTGTGCCACTCTGCAGCTTGCTCATTTGTAGTTCTAAACATATTTAGGGTGTTTTTTACTCACTTTTTGTCTCTCCCACGACGTTATTCCTCTCTCCTACAGCGTCCATCACAATTACATGTACATGTACATGGCCAATTATGCAAATTAGGTGATGGCGTCATTTAGCGGCTTCTAGCGACTTTTAGGACAGCCAATAGCTACTTTCCTTACTGAGGAGTTGGCAACATTGCCTCTCAGGCCTTATTGCTTAATTATATAACTGGTTGTTTGGATCCTGGATGCTGATTGGAAAAGCAGCATTCCAAGCCGTGCTGTATTGGCCATCACAGACACCTATGCCTGCTAATAGTTCAATCTGAAAATGATCACTGTGCCTCCATAAGAATATCATGTTCATCTTGCTGTCCAAATAATCTATTGTATTTATCTGAACTTGCACATTATTTCCCGTTGTTTCCAGCCTAGCATTTAGTTTGGTACAGCGGGGGTTAGTTAATATAAGCCTCGCTGTCTGCCTGTCTGTAGTACTATGCATAGAGTGAACAGTTCCCAGACGAGACAACTTTTTCGGAGCTAGTCGAAATCACGCATGAACGTCATTATCATGGACATATCCAAGTAAATGCCAATAGAAAAAAACCTCAAACAAATGAAAATGCAGCTACTGTACTGTCATTCCAGGTTCAATGTTTGACGTGACCGAGTTAGCTGAAGTTGGCTAGCTAGCTAGCAAGTGACAAGAATGTTATCTAGGCTGCATAGCAACCATTTTGTTTAGAAAGTCCTTTTGTATAGCAACTATGCAAAGATAATGAAGGACTGGGTCGCATCTGTAGCAACAACCTGATATTTGTCCGGACTATATCTTCTTGTGGAATAATTAAATTGTAGGACTTATCAAAATAACGTTTTAATGAAAATACACTATATATACAAAGTATGTGGACACCCCTTCAAATTATTGGTATCGGCTATTTCAGCCACACCAGTTGCTGACAGGTGTCTAAAATCGAGCACACAGCCATGCAATCTCCATAGACAAACATTGGCAGTAGAATGGCTATCGCGTCGGGCCGATCAATTTACCTGTGACTGTATTCATGATACAGCACTGCCTCGCGTGCCTTATTACTTAATTGTGTGATGGGTGAGAAAAAATATTTAATCAATTTTGAATTCAGGCTGTAGCACGACAAAATGTGGAATAAGTCAAGGGGTATGAATACTTTCTGAAGGCACTGTATCTCTGGCCATCTTCCAATGGGTTTAGAGTGTCAAGGGGTGCACGTTTTGGTTTTTGCTCCAATGCTACACAGTTGATTCAAATTGTCAAAGCTTGATGATTAGTTGATTATTTTAATCAGCTGTGTAGTTCTAAGGTAAAAATCCAAATGTGCACCACTTGGGGTCCCGAGGACCAAGTTTGAGAAACCCTTTGCTTAGCGTGAGAGACTGTTTTATCACTGTTGGAGAGAGAGAAATAGAGAAAGAGGTGTTTTTTGTTCCACACGATTAAATTGGGGAAGAGACTTCGGATCCGTCTCTGTATATTCGTATATTCGTCACACGCGATATCTCAGAAAGCACTGGCCTGATTTTGACAAAACTTGGGTGAATGATGCGTCTTGCAATAGAGATCTTGCATTAATGAAATTACACAGATTGGCCAGATGGTGGCACTATAACAAGGGATTGAAAATGCAAACTTTGAAAAGTCACGCCCCTAACCCCGTTTGACTTGAAGTCATGAAATTCGGTACATAGGTCCCTCTCATCACAAGGAACACATTTGCCTCGTGACCCACAAGGTCCGCCATTAAAGATTTTCCACCATTTAGAATTTTATGAAAACACTTAAAATGCTACTCCTCTGGCACCGAATGATCGATCTGCATGAAACTTGATTTGTGGCATCTATGGACAAAGGTCTCTCAAGTAAATACTTTCCAGACTAGTACCTAAAACAACATGGCTGCTATTGATCAATAAACATTACTGTGGGTGTGGTCTGGCAAATAAATG
Source organism: Salvelinus sp. IW2-2015 (assembly GCF_002910315.2). Classification (NCBI taxonomy): domain Eukaryota; kingdom Metazoa; phylum Chordata; class Actinopteri; order Salmoniformes; family Salmonidae; genus Salvelinus; species Salvelinus sp. IW2-2015. Next base: position 20,663,330 of record NC_036866.1, on the reverse strand, counting down.
CATATAAATCAGTCAAGGATATTTGTATTGTAGAGACATTTGGTACACATGTTGCAAACACTGTCAAGATTCAACATATGCAAGAACATTCATATCGACTACAAGGTAGCACTATAAAGGGGACATGTTTATATCTATTGATCTGTTTGACTCAGTGAGGACATTTGGCACACATGCTCAGAAATATGAGTCTAGCTAACCTACACAATATCTCAGACAACACTGGCCTGATTTTCACAAAACTTGGGTGAATGATGTGTCTTGCCATAGAGATCCGGCATTTACAAAATGACACTGATTGGCCCAAGAGGGGCGCTATAGTAATCAACTGTACTTACGTTAGTCACACACGACATCTCAGACACCACTGATCCAATTTTTAATGAAACTTGGGTGAATGATGCATCTTGCCATAGAGATCCGTCATTTACAAAATTACACTGATTGGCCCAAGGGGTCGCTGCATAATTTGTGGAGGACAACATCTTTGCTGTTGCCTTGTTTCAAAGATGGCACTAGCAGAGGGGTGGGTAGCTTACTGTATATGGGTGCTAAGGTCTGAGCTCTGTGTAATGGATCAACTGCACCACCTTCTGGTCAAAATGGTAGCCTAATGTTGGTTTGTCACCTTACCTCTCTTGGGAGCCGATTTCGACTTAGGAATTTACACCTTTCCTATGCACACCTTCCCTACGCACTTCTCAGTATTTGGTATTCAGACTTACCTTATTCAGTTGCGAAACATGCTCTGCAGGTGTGGCTACCTTGTGTGCTCTGAATACATTTCATTCAACCACTGAAAACCCTCCGAATTTCTGGCCAACAGAGAGAACGGGTTCAGAATATAAGGAATCAATTAAAGAAAGCAATCTAAATTGTTTCAGCACCAATTGGTAGATTTAAAAATACTTTGATCTTGTAGATTATTTACTGTAGGTTTAGGAAAGTATTTATGAATCATAAAAAACTGCTTTGGAGAGCCTTTCAGAAGGAAAGAAAGAAAATTGATTGATTCTTCAACCCATGGTAATGTTGGATGATTAGTGTTTACATAGAATTATAATAGGGAGAATAGTGTACAATAGTAGGCTATACCCTTGTCTATTGCCTGGATTAACTATGGAGCTGTGTGATGACACAGCCAAGTATTGTACCATGTGTCGGGTTCAAACTTTTATGGCTTTGTCTGTGCTCCACTCCATAACGATTTCATTAGCCTACATGTCTTTTTTTATATTATCAACTGTTACTAATGATCCTCAGCAACAACCACACGGCCATGACAGCTTTTATAGAGGAAGTAAATTATCGTACTGAAACAATGTAATTAAATGGAATGATTGGCAGTTGAATATGTGTGATTATTGGGCCTACTAACAATCAATACTGATAGTGGCTAATATTTCACATGATAGAAACAGGAGACAGAGAAAGTCAGGGTAGTCTATAATTAAGACATTTGAAAGTGTCCATCCCTGCAAGTTAAAATGCCGTACAATTTAAATTATGCATAATGGCACAGAATTTCATACATTTTACAGTGGGAAAGTTGCTATGTTGATATGCTTCAGTTTGCTGCAGTATGACTTTTTGTCTCCAGCGACTATAAGGTAAAATTATTAAAAAACGAGTGTAATTTATATATACAATTCCCTTATCCAAACGGATTAATCATTTACCTAGCTCTTATCAATAACTCTTATCAATTTGTAAATTACTGTGCATGGAGAATGGTGAAAAGATTAAGTAGATGCTTTTTCCATTTGGAACCGGTAGGTTCACTAGAAATTATTCCAGGTTTCCTTGCGCGTAAAGGTAGTGGAATTATTAGGGAATTAAGTGAAGGTCAGAATACAGCATATCTGTAGATACTCCAACCCAAAGGAATAGTGAGTGGGTGAATAGCATGCTTTTCTCATGCTTAAGTCCAAGATCAGAATACGCATAGAGAGAAAAGGGAATAAAAAGGGAATTACGTTCCATGTACGCGTGCTTAACTCGGTGATGAAGTACTGTAGCTACACTACATTGCCAAAAGTATGTTGACACCTGCTCCTCGAACATCTCATTCCAAAATTATGGGCATTAATATGGAGTTGGTCCCCCCTTTGCTGCCAAAACAGCCTCCACTCTTCTGGGAAGGCTCTCCACTAGATGTTGGAACATTGCTGCTGGGACTTGCTTCCATTCAGCCACAAGAGCATTAGTGAGGTTGGGCACTCATGTTGGGTGATTAGGCCTGGCTCGCAGTCTGCGTTCCAATTCATCCCAAAGGTGTTCAATGGGGTTGAGGTCAGGGCTCTGTGCAGGCCAGTCAAGTTCTTCCACACCGGTCTCGACAAACCATTTCTGTATGGACCTTGCTTTGTGCACGGGGGCATTGTCATGCAGAAACAGGAAAGGGCCTTCCCCAAACTGTTACCAAAAAGTTGAAAATACAGAATCGTCTAGAATATCATCGTATGCTGTAGCGTTAAGATTTCACTTCACTGGAACGAAGGGGCCTAGCCAGAACCATTAAAAACAGCCCCAGACCATTATTCCTCCTCCTCCAAACTTTACAGTTGTCACTATACATCGGAGCATGTAGCGTTCTCCTGGCATCCGCCAAACCCAGATTTGTCCATCTGACTTGCAGATGGTGAAGTGTGAATTATCACTCCAGAGAACGTGTTTCCACTGCTCAAGAGTCCAATGGTTGCGAGCTTTACACGGTTGGCATTGCGAATGGTGATGTTAGGCTTGAAGCTCCTGACGAACAGTTCTTGTGCTGATGTTGCTTCCAGAGGCAGTTTGGAAATTGGTAGTGAGTGTTGCAACCAAGGACAGATGATATTTACGCACTACCCGCTTCAGCAATCGCCGGTCCCATTCTGTGAGCTTGTGTGGCCTTCGCTTCGCGGTTGAGCCGTTGTTGCTCCTAGACAATTCCATTTCGTAATAACAGCACTTACAGTTGACGGGGGCAGCTCTAGCAGGGCAGAAATTTGACGAACTGACTTATTGGAAAGGTGTCATCCTATGACGGTGCCACGTTGAAAGTCACTGAGCTCTTCAGTACGGACCATTCTACTGCCAATGTTTGTCTATGGAGATTGCATGGCTATGCGTTTGATTTTATACACATATCAGCAACGGGTGTGACTGAAATAGCCGAATCCCCTATTTGAAGGTGTGTCCACATACTTTTGGCCATGCAGTGTATGTATATCCTAGATCCTATTCACAAGGGGGAGTTCTCATAGTCTGCCATCAAAAKAATCCTCCATTTCCCACTTCTTTTGGATTATAATTAGATTGTAAGGCTCATATGAATGTCATGCTTAATATAATGTTTGTGTCATCATTGCAAATCAATTGCATTATACTTTTTTAAAAACACTTCAACCAGTAAAATGGCTGTTTGGCTAGCATATTACCAGACTATGTCAATGAGCGTTAGCATTTTGTTATAAAGTTAAAGCATGGCATTATAACAAAAACACAGTGACATACACTTTTAAAATGTGGAGCATTGCATTTACTCACCTGTCCGCCACATAACCTATATTCACGTTGTCATAGAGACATAAGACAAAGACACACACACAAACACTATGCACTCATCTATCAAGACAAGTTTGTGGTTGGAAAGGCTGAGACATCTTTGAGCTTAGGGTGGGAGGTGAAAAGTAGATGCAGTATTATCACACAGGTTGGTCCCATAGACGAGACATAACACAGTAATTCCTAACATATCATACAATTGCAAATTCCTAACATATTGTACAAATTGCAATTCGTAACATGTCATACAAATTGTAATGCGTAACATATCATACGAATTGTAATTCGTAACATATCATACAAAATGGATGATGTAAAGCTACAAAATAACACATAGGCTACCATACCAAACATAGAAATATCATACTACTTTCAGAGTCCCGGATTTTCATTTACTATGTTACATCTATCCCTAAGTTCAGGTTGCATCACATGCTATTTGAGAAAGAGCTGTTCTCTCTGGGTCTTGAGGCTCATACAGTAGGCTAGGGTTCCCTGGCAGCCACAGATGGTTTGATTTGGTCAATTTTTTTAATTTTCATGCTCGTAAAAGACTGTAAAAACAACAGGACATCAGCTCCATGTGATTTTAGTTTGGGAATCTGTTCCCAAGTATTCCCATGCAAAATAGAGACACGTGATCGTTTACAAATGTAAGCAAGGTTTGAAATGATTATGTTTTAGTCAAATATTATATCTGTTTGGGCTTCTTGCGGTCAATTAACAGTCTGCCAATTATTTGTAATTATCTTCCAGCCCCCTGACAATCAGCTCAAGAAAAAATGGTCCGACGGCTGAATCTAGCTGATGATCCCAGCATGCTGTGTCTAAAGGGAACAGTCAGAGTGTGGGGCGAGTGAATTCAGAGTCTCAGGATGCCCTAAAACTCATGTACCTCATTCCCTCATTCCTGCCCATCCGTCCGTCCCCCCGCCCCCCAGCCTTACATCACACACTAACCAACAGGATATTTATAGCACAGCAGAGCTGTCTGCCTGTTGCTAGGAAACCGCCTGCTGCAGAATTCTCAAGCAAGCAGTCCCCTTTTCGTTTACAAAATGAGATGTTCCATGAAAAATGCTACTATACCAATCATTGTATATTCTCCCGGCCCATTTATTTGTCTGTACAGTGTGAATGCATCTGAGCTGTAGGCCTATTTCTCCAAGCCACACAGGGCTTTTGCCTCAACATTCTGAACAGTAGGCTACTACATTAAAACAGTGCCTAACACTCACACAAATAAATAGATTACTGCCCACTCATGGACATGGACAGTAGTGTTTTCTCTGAAAATGGCATGTCCTGGGAGTCTTCTTAGATAGAAAGCCAGACTGCTGCCTGTAAGACTTCATCTGCTCACATGTTTACATATTTCTAGCAAGTCCCCTGTTTGTGTCATACACTATATGGCCAAAAGTATGTGGATACCTGCTCATCGAACATATCATTCCAAAATCATGGGCATTAATATGGAGTTGGTCCCCCCTTTGCTGCTATAACAGCTTCCACTCTTCTGGGAAGGCTTTCCACTAGATGTTGGAACATTGCTGCTGGGACTTGCTTCCAGTCAGCCACAAGGCCATTAGTTAGGTTGGGCACTGATGTTGGGCAATTAGGCCTGGCTCGCAGTCGGTGTTCCAATTCATCCCAAAGATGTTTGATGGGGTTAAGGTCAGGACTCTGTGCAGGCCAGTCAAGTTCTTCCACACTGATCTCAACAAACCATTTCTGTATGGACCTTGCTATGTGCACGGGGGCATTGTCATGCTGAAACAGGAAAGGGCCTTCGCCAAACTGTTGAAACAAAGTTGGAAGCACAGAATCATCTAGAATGTATTTGTATGCTGTAGTGTTAAGATTTCCCTTCACTGGAACTAAGGGGTGTAGCCGGAACCATGAAAAACAGCCCCAGACCATTATTCCGCCTCTACCAAACTTTACAGTTGTCACTATGCATTGGAGCAGGTAGTGTTCTACTGGCATCCGTCAAACCCAAATTCGTCGGTTGGACTGCCAGATTGAAGGGTGATTCATCACTCCAGATAATGCGTTTCCACTGTTCCAGAGTCCAATAACCGGCGAGCTTTACACCACTCCAGCCGACGCTTGGAATTTCGCATGGTGATCTTATGCTTGTGTGCGGCTGCTCGGCTATGGAAAACGATTTCATGATGCTCCGAGAAAAATGCATTGTGCTTATGTTGCTTCCAGATGCAGTTTGGAACTCGGTAGTGAGTGTTGCCACCGAGGACAGACGATTTGTATGCGTTACGTGCTTCAGCACTCGGCGGTCCCGATCTGTGAGTTTATGTGGCCTACCACTTCGTGGCTGAGCCGTTGTTGCTCCTAGACGTTTCTACTTCACAATAACAGCACTTACAGTTTTCCGGGGAAGCTCTAACAAGACAGAAATTTGACAAACTGACTTGTTGGAAAGGTGGCATCCTATGTATGACGGTGCCACGTTGAAAGTCACTGAGCTCTTCAGTAAGGCCATTCTACTGCCAGTCTATGGAGATTGCATGGCGGTGTGCTCAATTTTATACAGGTGTGGCTGAAATAGCCAAATCCACTAATTTGAAGGTGTGTCCACATACTTTTGGCCATATAGTGTATTTCATTTGGGGGAGGGTGGTGTCATCGTTATTGAATGATCCATGAATGAAGAGAAATGTTTATCTCTCAAGGGTCAGGGCCCTCAACCTGTGGTTGCTAGGGAAACTACCTGAATGTCAGCTTCATCCCAAGCTCAGTAGCACAATGATTGTCCTTTGTTTGTGCTGCTTGCTGCATATTTGACTGTGTGCAAAATTTTAGAATTTTACCTTTATTTAACTAGGCAAGACAGTTAAGAACAAATTCTTATTTACATGGCCTAGGAACAGTGGGTTAACTGCCTTGTTCAGGGGTAGAACAGCAGATTTGTACCTTGTCAGCTCGGGGATTCGATCCAGCAATCTTTCGGTTACTGGCCCTAACCACTAGGCTACCTGCCACCCCTTACCTCAGTAAGGTAAATTCAGTGAACAAGATTAATGTTTGTGCTGTCTCTCTCTCTCTCTCTTCCCTGCCCTCCCTCAATCTGTGCTGTATCTCCTGGGAGAAATCCTCATTGAATCCTGCTTTGAATATACATTAGTTTACATAAACAGTCGAGCTAAACTTACAATATACCTGATGAGCATAGCTGTGGGAAGTAGGGGTGCACCACCCTCTGAAAAATCTGAATACAAAAATCAGAAAAGACAAACCCACACCTCCACCCCCACCCCCAAACTACTTCCTGGAGCTATGCTCATGAGCCAAAATGACGATACTTTCCTCTTGAAATGTTGTTGCGAAGTTCTCTCTTGCAGCACAGGCCACTGGTCTATAGTTGCACAGTGGAAATAACTGATGGTATGGTTGTGTTCCCTCTGGTGGACAGAAATGCTACTACAATTCCTTACAATGAAAATATATTTATCTTAAATTCTAATGAAAATTCAGAAGTGTACAAAACAAATAATAAAGTTTACGTTTTGTGAAATAGGGTATGCATAGGGTATGCATCACTAATGATTCCTGTTATTACATTTGAACACCGTGGCCATGTTCTGTTATAATCTCCACCCGGCACAGCCAGAAGAGGCCTGGCCACTCCTCATAGCCTGGTTCCTCTCTAGGTTTCTTCCTAGGTTTTGGCCTTTCTAGGGATCTTTTCCTAGCCACCGTGCTTCTACACCTGCATTGCTTGCTGTTTGGAGTTTTAGGCTGGGTTTCTGTACAGCACTTTGATATATCATCTGATGTAAGAAGGGCTATATAAATAAATTTGATTTGTTATTTAATAAGTTTCCAAATATTGTAAAATAATTTCTCAAATAAGCATATCCACCCTATTAAATAATAATTGCACATCAACATCTAAGTCAATATTTTGATATGTAATTGATCATGATATCATGGGGAATGCAAATAGTGTATTTAGATTGGCCAATCAAATAACTTCCCAAGTTTCTTTTACAGCCATTATAGCCTACATCTATCAACATATTCTAAAAGTCTATGTCCTGTCCTAGCATGAAAGATTTCCCGCTCAAAGTCATGAAGTCCAATCTATATTTTGTATCAGTGTGTGATGTTATTTTTTGTTCTCACGAGGAGATCGTCAGACTAACAGACTGCCGCTGCGCACGACTCCAAACCCGTCCAGTCTAGCCGTCTGACCTCGAGACACCCCTTCCCTTCAGTTTCAGAGGGCACTGCTCTAGCTGCAGTTTGCGCGACTATTCTGTGCGGTGCGTGAGAGGCAGGGAAGCCGAGGAGATTCGGTAACATCATTAATTATCCCGGGCACTGACACCGCGTGATTCTCAGCCTCTTATGTAGCTCGATATGCTCGGGTTAATAACTTGTGATGCCCATGGCAGCCACAATATTCAGATGTTATCTTCATTTCCCACGTCTATCTACCATCTTGTCCTACATCAACAATCATACATGACAACAACAGTTTCATCAAGTAGAATATGACCTAAAAACTGGGCCAGTATTACTATTCACACCAACTCAATCTGCCTTTCTTACTGCAACAGTCAGGGCCAAGTGAAATATAAATAGTGAAATGGTTCCAGTAGAATGATCAGATAGACATTACTTTTAAGCCTATCTATGGAGTTCTAGGTTTTCAGGCATTTCATACTACAAAGTGAATATGACAAATATCCACTATCTTTTTCTCTTTTTTTGCCCTTTTTACCTTCCTGTTTTTATTTACAGCATTTCCCCTTTAGTTATTCTCTGCTGTCTACCTCGCGGTGACTGCAGAAGATGTGTTCAGACATGTACAGCTGAGTTTAGATCCTTTGAGTTTAGATTCAAGTTGGAGTGTTAGCAGTCAAGATACTTCAAAGCACCTCATTTCATATCTAGATTTCACATGATCATTATTTAACAGCCACACAAATACAGTACTGCTCTTTAGTTCAGTAAAGGGGAATGTGTTTAGTCAGCTCAGCTCTGTCTGTGCAGCACAGCCGCTTGCTTCACTTGACGCTATTTAATATTTAATACCAAACCTGAACTATAGTTTTTGCAAAACAAGAAAACAGGCTGTAAATATGGCCTTGAATAGCAATAAAATATGATGATAGTGAATCATTTTAATACATGTCAGAACATTTCAACTGCAGTAGGATATGTTATAGCAGAACCAGTGTATGGTCTGTCTCTCCATCTCCACCAAAGCTCTGCCTCTGTGTCCATCCTGTTGGGGAGGATTGGATCAGACACTCAGTTCCTGACTGGGAAGCCGTCTGTCAGAACGGTGGTGACCCCAGAATATTTAATTACTTAATGAGCGTTTTGTGGTGCTATTAAAGCACTCACACGCCCCATTTGGCCTGAAGCCTTTCCTTTTAACACATTTACTCACTCAGAATCTCAATCCAATGTGCATCAAATAAATTAATCTGCAATTAAAAGCAGCAATGCCCAGAAAACACATACTGTATGTGATTGGTTCAAATCGCCCTATCATAGTCAGTCTAGTTGTCTGCCACATAACTGCTTCCCCCTTGGTTAAGAGTTTTCTTTTACGTAAGTGCTAAGTATGCAGACATCACAAACCCAAGTGATGAAATGTTTCTTCATATTTCTTCAATGTTTTATAATTTATGTTGATTTTAAAGTTGGAATTATGGAATGGGCCATTCGCCATTCGCCACTGATATGTGTATTTTGAACCCATATCCTCCTCAAGGACATAGTGCTTAGTGCTCACACCAAACACACTGGACAACATCTAAACTGTTTGTCAGTGGTCAAGTTCATCATCACACTTGGAGCAAACATTGTTTTTCAAAACATTGTAACCACCAGTGTGTCCGAGGCGTTAGAGAATTAATGTTGTACAACATTGAAAGCAGTGGAAAACTTTATTTAGTGAAGTAATAACTTTAATCCTTCGAACAGGACGAGGACGTCTGTACATGGTCTCTCTTCATTGTGTTGCTCTTGCTTTCCCTCAGTGTTTTTCTCCCAATCCCTGTCCCCTCCCTCAGTCCTCAGGGAGACTAGTTAAAAACACATACTCCAAACATTTTACAACATTAGTCATCTATTTTCTATGAGTTTCTTTTAATCAGAATTATCTACATAAATGTAATGAATTAGTATATGTGGTTAAGTATAGTAATAAACTCCTCTAAGTTAATTGTTTTGTTTACAGTAAAAGAATCATGATTGGTGCTGTTTAGTAACTGGAATGACGTTTTGCTACATTTCATTTCACCGGCAAGTTATTATATGCCTTGTAGCCATTGCATAATCTTGCAATCATTCCTAAGGGAGGGCTTGAGTTTGCCAATATGTTCTACGAGATCATACAAATCATAATCATCATCATTAAGAGGACAGTAAAAACAAAGATGATATTTAGGATCATAAAGTTATGTGTGTGTGTGTGTGTGTGTGTGTGTGTGTGTGTGTGTGTGTGTGTGTGTGTGTGTGTGTGTGTGTGTGTGTGTGTGTGTGTGTGTGTGTGTGTGTGTGTGTGTGTGTGTGTTGTGGGTGTGTGTGAGCAGAGAGAGAGAAGAGAGAGAGAGAGAGAGAGAGAGAGAGAGAGAGACGAGAGAGAGAGAGAGAGAGAGAGAGAGAGAGAGAGAGAGAGAGAGAGAGCAGGGGGGTTTTAGATCACAGTGTCTCAACAGTCCCAATTGTCAACAAGAGGGTGCTGCCCTTGGCCTTGATTGATATAAGGAGAGGACTGAGTTTTCAAAACATAAGCTTTACATGCAGCAAATTTCCAGGAATTCTCATCTTCTAAGACATTAGGCTACACTCATATATGCCTTTTCATGTGCCTCCCATCAAAAAAATGAGCCTTGTATAATTGCAGAGGTTCAGAAGATTTGTCTTTTTCCAGAAGTCTTATGCCTATGGAAAAAGTTATTCACGATGTAAGCTTATGGTCCAAACAATTTACAAAGAGAGATGTGATTTGTTTTGTCTGTCTCTGGGCTAAGGAACATGAGACATGGACGCATACATAGCATGAAAGCTCTTGCTCTCTGAAGTCTTGGTGAGTTATACGCTTGCGCACTAGGGATCAGTAGTGAGGAGAATTGTGAATGGGGGGAGTATTTTTGGTGTACAGTCATAAGTCGGACTCCGAGGAGCCAGGAAGTAACTCAGAACCATGCAGCGCGACTGATAAAGTCGAGAGAGCGGGCGTTTGTTGTCAGTGGACAGGGATCATACGCTTCAGGGTGAAAGGGAATTATAGCCAATTGCGAAATTGAGCCTAATCCATTGCAGTGGCAGAGACTGACCGCTCAGTAGTTCCGATTTGAGAGCAGGGAGAGATCACCACCCTGCTTCAATAAGGTAAATATCACATTAGCACATTGCTACACACCCCATCAAAAAAGACGGAAGAGAATAAAATCAGGATTGCAAAGGTTTTTCTTTCTCACAAACAATTAATATTAACAAAAGTTTATCAGCAAAGCTTCAAGATGCCTCGGGTGGTCCCGGATCAAAGGAGCAAGTTTGAAAACGAAGAGTTCTTCAGGAAACTCAGTCGGGAGTGCGAGGCAAGTCTATTCATTGGATACATTTTATCTGGTGGCGAAACAAAGTAGCTCATAACGTGGAAATGCACGTTGCGCTGATAGAGACCCAACTCTATCTTGCCTTTTACTGAAAGATATTGATGTTTTCCAAATATCAATATGAAAGCACTGTTGATTTTATGTGATACGTTTTTTCATATTTTAATGTCTAAATACACTTTTCAAAAAAGAGGAAGGAGACAGTTATGAAATTGTGTTTCGTTTTGGTTTGTTGTAAGTCTGTCAACTCATCTGAGTCGCGTATCACAGCCCGATGCTCTGACATTCACGTTGACTGACTCATGGCTAATGTAGTTTACAATCATTTCCCATCATTTATCATTTCAAATGGCTAAATGGAGATGAATGAATTTTCTTTGATGCCTCTGGATTTAAAGACTTAATAAAAATAAAGGTGTCTCAAATTCAAAATCTTGAAAGTGAACCATGATCAATGACATTCACAGTAAAGTTTATTCTTTTTAATTAGGCCATGTGTTTTTTTTCTCTGAGATTAACTTTATTGATGCATTTGATCCTTCCTATTTTCAGATAAAATACACAGGGTTCCGAGACAGACCGCATGAGGAGAGGCAAGCCAGGTTTCACACCGCTTGTAGGGACGGTCGTTCAGAAATAGTGAGTAAACCATTTATGTTCAGCATACAACTCTTGAGATAATAACACTATAATCAGACATCATTACACTAACCTTGAGTTTATGTCAATATTTTGCGTAAATAGACACCCAGAACTAGACATTTTACATCAGCCAAAACATTACTTCCTCCTTTATTCTCTAACAAACAAAACAAAAACATCCTCTTAATATTAATTTCACTAAAATTACATTATACTATAATATGATCTGTTCACTGTCCAGAAATGTCATAAGCCTGTGTATCAGGTGTCCTACAGACAAGGCTATTAAGGTCTGCCTCTGTCTCAATAGTCTTTTGAGGAGAGAAACCGACATGGCCATTTGACAATGAGGGAAGTCAGGACAGAGCTGGGCTGGCGGGCCTGCCCGTGGCTACTTAAAACGGTCATTCTTCTCACTCCCTTTTTCAGTCGTAATATTTTCACGTTGTCTACTGTACGTGCTGTAATAAAGTAAAATGTAGTATTGATTTTATGTAGGCCTAACACTTTTATTCTTAGAGTAGCCTAAAATTACACTCTTGTTGAGTCTGATTGTTTCATATTTTTGGTAAAGTTATTCAAATCAAGGATTGTCTTTATGGCATGAAATAATAAAGTGACAAGGTAGTGTATCCAAATTCAATTACATTTTCAGACAAACAGATTCGAAAAGATATTCACAATAATAACATTGTGACTAGGCCTACTTGTAATTAGTTATTTTCTGTGATTGAAGTATTTTGAAGCATTATGTTACTGTCTGTCCAAACCTACCATTCACCCGAGTGTGTCTATTTCAAAATGATATTATTCTGACAGAGAAAGACATTAGAAATGATCATCACCGTACCTCAAATTTTAGTAAATTAAATAAATGCAAAGGACTTTGTTAATTCAATAAGGCAGAATAGTAATACACAATAGTTGTATTACTTGTATTATGAACATGTGCTATGTTCCTAAAGCCTTAGTAATTACATGGTAATGACACTGTATTTTGTGTTAGTATATGTTGTGTGCATCCTGCCCGTGTTGTGTTTTTCCTATATTATGTTTGAAGTAATGCTATGAAAACAATACAAAACATTGTGTCCATATTTGGAGCTCAGTTGTTTTAAATCTTTGTCTATGTGCCAGTAAATTCCATGACATCAACCACGCACAGGGAGCCTGGAATCATTGGAAAGCCAAGTAATGTAAAAAGCCTAATTTAATAAATGAAATCAAAATTAATCATAGGCCATTTGTCATTAGTGTCAGTGCAGGGTCTGCTTTTAAACTATTATCGATTTTCTTGTCCTGTCTTTCTTACTGTATTCCTCCTATCTCTCACTCACTCCATCTCCCTCTCCTTCAGTCTCTTTCTCTTTCCTAAAGTCAGTTCACTATAGCCCAGTATTCCAACATTGTGTTGGTAAAATAGAATCAGATGTGCGTAACTCTATACTTCAAATAGAGAAAATGATGACTCTTGTGTTTTTTCCCTTTTTTTTCTGAGTGCTGGGAGCCCTGGCCCTGGCTCCAGGCACTCGTCTCTCTGATGTGAAAAAGAAATGACGGGCTGCATAATTTATGCTCGGGCCCAGCGTTCTGATCCTGTTTGTATTGATTTCCCTCTAAAAGGCTTTTGTGGCGACGGGCACCAACCTCTCGCTGCAGTTCTTCCCAGCCAACTTGCACGGGGAGCAGAGGCAGACGCCCACACGAGAGTATGTGGACTTTGATCGGGAGACGGGAAAGGTAATCCTGACATCTCTCTCTTTTCTTTTCTCTCTTATTCTCTCTTCTCTTTTCTCCTCTCTCTAATCTCATCTGTTCATTTCTCCTGAGAGGTGATTTAGGTTAACCTCTTAACGATTTGTCTCTGACGTACTCATCCATGACACTCTTTTTATTTCCCTGGCATTTCTGTAAACTCATGTAACCACACAATAATGATCTGTAAACAGCTTGGTATAGGCATTGAGGTATTCCTAGCATTTTTCACTCAAAATTGAGGTTGAATCTCACGACAGTTTGATTGAATCCAGGCTGTTGATTCAGAGTGATATGTTCTCTGGTTGGGATAAACCCTAGGCTTTCTGTAAGATGTRATCGCTTCACATGGAGCACGCTAAACATCACCCTGCCCTGCCGTCCACTAAAAAAACGACTTTTCTCCTCAATTCAATATTTCACTGTTCCTACTTTCCTTTATTTTTTAAACATGCCCATTTTTCTCACTGTAATTCCAACACATTCTACCAACTCAATGAATACACGACTACAGTATGTGGTTTCTTTCAAAGCCATAGGGATGGAAGATGGTGACAATGTTCCAACCATAGAAATACAATCCTATAGTAATCATATAGTAATAGTATAGTACAATATATGTATAGTAATTATATAGTAAAGCCTTGCTGCTCCTGTGATTCAGATACTACTACAGGCGTGTTAAGGTGATACTGCCATGACACCTGAGAGCCCATGGGACTTTCTCCAGGTCCTGCCAACTCTGTTAGTGTCACTAAAGAACCGAATAAAGTGGGTCATAAATTGATTATCTGAACCATTAAACACCCCTGTCTGATCACATCCCTTCCATTTCCCAGAGAGAGCTCAATAAAACTATGGAAATGCTTAATCTTTTAGCCCTGAAAATTTTACTAGTCATTGTATAAAGATGACCTAAAGCGATAACATTTTAGATACAAATATTTACCAAAAGTTTAGATATGGACTCTTAAAACTTGAATTCCCCCTTGACACCTTTGTTTTAATGGTGCAGTGTTTAGAAGGATTGTATTTTTTGTTACTGTTTTGTTTGTGTATTAATTTGGTCCCCTGGAGACCTCGTAGTTGTTGCCGTACGTATGGTGTGCCAGAGGCCCCTGTTCACGGACAGTGCCTCGCTGAAATGTGCTCATTAAAAATGCATCCTTGGGAAATCGATGGACCTTTCGGCCCAAGGCTGACGGACTAATCTTTGCCCGTTAATTATTTAAAAAGGCGTGACGGGGAGTTGTCAGGCATGCCGGGCACTTTACAGATGACGCGCTGGGTGTACGGGGCAGGGCCTGATAGTAATCCTATCCCTTGTCACCTCTAGCAGGCTCAGGGCCATGCAGCTTTAATGAGCCCTGGGCCCTCCGTCCCTCTGCCGCTCCGCATCCAACATAAACCCCACGGAGCTCCCAGTCACACCATCACTGTCACCGTACACACACAAGCACACACACAACACACACAAACCCAAACCACCCACACACCACCACACACACACACACACACACACACACACACACACACACACACACACACACACACACACACACACACACACACACACACACACACACACACACACACACACACCACACACACACACACACACACACACACAAACACGCACACAAGCACACAAGCACACACAAACACACACACACACACCCACATACACAAACACAAAACACACACACACATATGCACACACACGCACTTACCCCCAACAGCACATGGCTGATCCTTTGCACCTCCATCAACATTTCAGTATCCAGTGAACTATCAGCACGCGTCGTATTCTCATGTTGCAACATTGGAGAACAGGGCTCAATTATTAGCTTGGATTTCTTCTCGACCCTTTCCACAATGCTGTGTAGTCATCAGGCTTCTTCATTTAGGTAGTAAATCCCTAGACAGGTGCTACTGCTCTGCTCGTTGACATGAATACTTATCTTTAGGAACTGAGGTGGAACTTATTTGGAGAACTTCTGATTTTTCTCTGGGCTCCCCCCCATCCCTCCCTCTCTCCCTCTRTCTAACTCCCTGCAGACCAGTGGTG
This sequence comes from Salvelinus sp. IW2-2015, assembly GCF_002910315.2. Taxonomy (NCBI): domain Eukaryota; kingdom Metazoa; phylum Chordata; class Actinopteri; order Salmoniformes; family Salmonidae; genus Salvelinus; species Salvelinus sp. IW2-2015. Next base: position 20,647,721 of record NC_036866.1, on the reverse strand, counting down.
TCAGGCTGGAAGAGATGTTGCGTACGCTGCAACCTCTGCTCTTAATTACTCTGATTGTTAACCTTTTACACAAACACATCTCACACTGCCTGGCTAGGAGATGTTAATAGACTGAATGAAAACCCCAAAGAATGTCTGCAGTGAAAGTGAAAGTGTGTGCCGTGGGGTCGGAAGAGGAAATGTGACATTTTACTGAAATATACCAGGTCAACAGGCCTGCGTCTGTTGCTCTATGAATTGAATCAATTGAAAAAAGTCTGAAATAAAATAGAAAATTGTAGAGGCGAAATATTGAAGCTAAGTCCTTTAGCTAGTGGAATCTGGACTGTATGATTTGGCAAAGCATCCTTGCCAAGCTGTTTTCATGAGGGAACTGTCCAGGTGTAGCCTATGGATACATCAGCCATGTCTCACTATGGCATGATCCCCCTATTCCCAGTTGAAGTGTGAGGTCCATAAAGAGCATATAGCATACAGCTCTTTCCTCACCGCCACCCAACGCCAGTCCAGAGTAACAGATGAATAGGGAACAGTTATAATAATCTTTCCATGAAAAGTGAGTGATTTTATGGGTCTTGCCATTTTTGATTGATGGAGTCAGAACCAACCCCAGCTCAGTGTGAGCCCTGGGACTCGCTGTCTCTGTCTGTCTCCTTTCTCTGGGACCCTCTCCCTCTCTCACACACACTCTCTCTCTCTCTCTTCTTGTCCCTCTCACTCTCTTTTTCTCTCTCTCTTTCACTCTCTTTCTCACTTTCACTCTCTCTTGGTCTCTCTTTAGGTCTCAATCTCTCTCTTCTGGTCTCTCTCTCACTTCGCTTTTTAGGTCTCTCTCTCTCATTTCTCTCTCGTGCGCGAGTGAATAAACCATTGCGTTCCTCCATCCTTCCCCCACACCCCCTCGTTCTCCTCCTCCCTCATTTGAAAACACAGGCGGTGCCAGCGGAACGGGGCCAGTTTAAACTTGGCCGCTGGCGGGGGACAGTAGTATTATCTGAGTGGGGCGGTGAGCCCTGCTCCACTGGAGCCCCCGCAGTAGAGCTTAAGTACAGGCTCCGAGTGTCACTACAGGCTAATGGGAACCAGCTGTGTGGGAGGTTAATTTTAGCGGTAGCTAGCAGGGACCGGGGAGGAGCAGTTAACTCTGTCCCAGCCAGGGGCTCCCGGTTGTGGACTGCCTCGTACCGGGTCACTGGTCAGTCCCATGAATCTTCCACACTGCCCTAATGGCCATGGACTCTGACTCTGAGTCATGGCCATACAAGTCCTACCTTAAATTCATTAGATTGGAGGGACAAATGATAGCTAACAGTGCCTTTAGAGAATCATCAGACAGAAATGAATACACAGCAGCATACTGTTCAAAATTCACAGAGCAGAACAGGAAGTTGTATAACTGCCACAGGAACATTGAGAGAAGGCCAGTGGAGTAGAGTCCTTAAATCAGGTTTTCTTACTGTGACAGGCAGCAGAAGTGCAGAGCGTTTGAACTGCTACAGTAGCAGACAGGAGGAGGGGGATGATTCATTGTGTCTRAGTAAATTATTAATCTGCTCCAAGTGAAGTTTGCTTAGCTCAGACAAGAGCTCAGAGAGGTAGTGGGTCTCTGATGAAGATCCTCCATTTGTGCTTTGTTGTAATGGAACTCCATGGATACTGATGACTCACCATGGGATTGAAGAATATATTTGTCAAGAACCTCTACACAGAGTACAGTGAGTACCTGGACTGAAGTCCTGCCCATTTGATGTAATAGGGTTTTTACTGTAACAGAGAGAGAAGGCAATACAGACTCTTATACAGTGGCGATTTTAGCACGTACATCCTGGTGGGGCAAACAAAAACTAAAATTGGGGTATGCATGCCAAGAAAGCCACTACACAACACAACACTAAACAATACATTAATTACACTATAACGGTGACAAATGGTGCCCACAAACTGTTAGAGCCTACATAAAGCTGTCCCAACAGCAGTCCCAACACCTTACCACTGCTACACCTGGCTATCAGTGGAGCCTTGTCTGGCAGCGAAYCAGTTCATTCAGCCTCATTTACTGCCTTTAAAAAAACATGGCTGATATGGTTGATCCTCTTAAGGATCGGACCCTTTTTTCAATTTTCATCTAAAATAACATACCCAAATGTAGGAACCCAGGTCCTACATTTGAATATAAAAATTGATTTTATCAAACAAAACTATGCTACATTTAATCTCTGGAACCCTCAGGATGACAAATCAGAGCAAGATTACTGAATGTAAGTACATTATTTACCTTCAGAGGTGAATGTATCAAACCAGTTGCCGTGATACAAGTTTTTTGTTGTTGTGCACTCTCCTCAAACAATAGCATGGCATTTTTTCACTGTAATAGCTACTGTAAATTGGACAGTGCAGTTAGATTAACAATAATTTAAGCTTTTTGTCCATATAAGACATGTCTATGTCCTGGAAAGTTTGCTGTTACTTACAACGTCATTCTAGTCACCTTACCGCACATTAGCAACAACTGTCCCGGTATAAGGGACACCTATCCCATAGATCCTAAAGAGGTTTTAAACAAATGTGGTTTCTACTGACAATTGCGATGTACAAACTATGGCATAAAGGAACGACAAGTGGATAAGAGGCAATCCGTAATTTTGATTAAGACATTAATGAGCGAGCTAGGATGGACGTAGTCAATATAACTATTAGTTCAGCACTTTTGAAACGTACAGCGACAGAATTCAGAACATGGGCCGTTCTTACAGTGTTCTCCCTGTACGCCAAGTCAGAACCGTAGGATAAATAAAGGGGGCACATAAGCAGACAATGAAAGCTCTTACAATATTCAATGATTACATTTCTCTAAAGCAGGTTATAGGCTACATGTGCACCACCAAGTCAGAACAGTAGGCGAAATTAGGACGGGAAACGGGACCAAATTATTAGGGTGAGGCACATGGGCTACTAACAGCTTACTACACAACATACACTTAGTATTACTTTCTTAGCTACAGTATACATATCTCCCTGGCATATTACATAATTTATGCAGCAGCATACAAGACATATTTGGACTCACCTTGTTGTGCTGTGCTCACTTGAACAGGAAGGTGGCGCGGTGGTACTACTTGGGCAAATTTTGTCATCAAACTTTGTCATCAAAGTCTGGCATTCTCTGCATTTATGTTGCTTTCAAGACAACTGGGAACTCTGAAAAAAACAAGGTTGAATCATGATGATGTCAGTAATCTTCAGGTCATAGCTCTAGAAAGAGGCCCGAGTTCCCGACTTACAATTCCGAGTTCTGCCCCTCCTGTCCTGAAATACGGGTCGCCACTGCTCTTATATATGAACACTCCTCAACTTTAACTCAATCTTGTTGAAATTGGAGACTTTTAGGGTTTTGGAGCAGGGTTCAGCTGTAATGGTTTAAGAGATCTGGTGTTTGGCCTCTTCTCCATATCCCCCTCTGCTCTGTTCATCCGTAGAGCTTGTGTGTGGTTTCCTTTTATGCAAAGCAGAAATTGGGTCCATCTGCATGGCCATGCCAGAAAGTTGGTTTTGGCCCCCCCCCCCCCCCCACTGATTGGTTGAGAGCTCCTGATATAGTCTCCTTGTTACAGACCCTCCAGAGTGTCTGCTACTCTATTATATTGTGTTAAGAGCTTAAAGCACAAATACATGAAGAAGTCGTAGAATGACTCCTAAACCTTTCAGCTACAGCCTGGTAAATGTGAAAGTCACTTCTGCTGGTTAACAGCAGTAATGCATAGCGGGATTGTGTAGGTGTGTTGTTATCTGACATGGGGCCAGAACTGAGAAGAGAGCGAGCAGGCCCTTAACGTGGACCGATACGAGGCAGGGCCTCAGAGGCAGCAGACTATAAATCTTCGGCCTGTCTCTGGATGTAAGAATGTTCGCTCGGGGCATATAGCACAGGGAAGATTCACAGTAAATTAATCCATTATGAAAGGGACTTCAGTCAGAGCGTCACCACAGGAATTGCAGTTTTAATAGTTTTGTGTTAAAGCTTATTCCCAAGACCAGCCAGTGTGTTTGTGTGTCTGTGTATGTGTGTGTGCGTATGTATGTGTTTGTCTGCCATAGCACTGCACTTACGGAGCCAATCTCCATATTAATGACGCGTCATGTGCCACAAAACATGGTCTTGAGCTGCATGGCGCCAGCTTGACAGTTAACCTTGTTACAGAGCAGAGAGGGGGGAACAGCTGACAGTTAAACCTGTTACAGAGCCAGAGAGGGGGGAACAGCTTGACAGTTAACCCTGTTACAGAGCCAGAGAGGGGGAACAGCTTGACATGTTAACCTTGTTACAGAGCCAGAGAGGGGACTAGCTTGACAGTTAACCCTTGTTACAGAGCCAGAGAGGGGGAACAGCTTGACAGTTAACCTGTTACAGAGCCAGAGGGGGGGGAACAGCTTGACGTTAACCTTGTTACAGAGCCAGAGAGGGGAAAGCTTGACAGTTAAACCTTGTTACAGACCAGAGAGGAACAGCTGACAGTTAACCTTGTTACAGAGCCAGAGAGGGGGAACAGCTGACTGTTAACCTTGTTACAGAGCCAGAGAGGGGGGAACAGCTTGACAGTAACTTGTTACAGAGCCGAGAGGGGGGAACAGCTTGACAGTTAACCCTGTTACAGAGCCAGAGAGGGGGGAACAGCTTGACAGTTAACCTTGTTACAGAGCCAGAGAGGGGGGAACAGCTTGACAGTTAACCTTGTTACAGAGCCAGACAGGGGGGAACAGCTTGACTGTAACCTTGTTACAGAGGCAGAGAGGGGGAACAGCTTGACAGTTAACCCTTGTACAGAGCCAGAGAGGGGGGAACAGCTTGACAGTTAACCTTGTTACAGAGCCAGAGGGGGGAACAGCTTGACGTTAACCCTGTTACAGAGCAGAGGGGGGAACAGCTTGACAGTTAACCTGTTACAGAGCCAGAGAGGGGGAACAGCTTGACAGTTAACCTTGTTACAGAGCCAGACAGGGGGGAACGCTTGACTGTTAACCTTGTACAGAGCCAGAGAGGGGGAACAGCTTGACAGTTAACCCTGTTACAGAGCCAGAGAGGGAACAGCTTGACAGTTAACCTTGTTACAGAGCCAGAGAGGGGGGAACAGCTTGACAGTTAACCCTGTTACAGAGCCAGAGAGGGGGGAACAGCTTGACAGTTAACCTTGTTACAGAGCAGAAGGGGGGAACAGCTTGACAGTTAACCCTGTTACAGAGTCAGAGAGGGGGAACAGCTTGACAGTAACCCTGTTACAGAGTCAGAGAGGGGGAACAGCTTGACAGTTAACCCTGTTACAGAGTCAGAGAGGGGAACAGCTTGACAGTTAACCTTGTTACAGAGTCAGAAGGGGGAACAGCTTGACAGTTAACCTGTTACAGAGTCAGAGAGGGGAACAGCTTGACAGTTAACCTGTTACAGCGCCAGAGGAGGGAACAGCTGACAGTTAACCTGTTACAGAGCCAGAGAGGGGGAACAGCTTGACAGTTAACCTTGTTACAGAGTCAGAGAGGGGGAACAGCTTGACAGTTAACCTGTTACAGAGTCAGAGAGGGGGAACAGCTTGACAGTTAACTGTTACAGAGTCAGAGAGGGGGAACAGCTTGACAGTTAACCTTGTACAGAGTCAGAGAGGGGAACAGCTTGACGTTAACCCCGTTACAGAGTCAGAGAGGGGGAACAGCTTGACAGTTAACCCTGTTACAGAGTCAGAGAGGGGGAACAGCTTGACAGTTAACCCTGTTACAGAGTCAGAGAGGGGAACAGCTTGACAGTTAACCCTGTTACAGAGTCAGAGAGGGGGAACAGCTTGACAGTAACCCTGTTACAGAGTCAGAGAGGGGGAACAGCTTGACAGTTAACCCTGTTACAGAGTCAGAGAGGGGGAACAGCTGACAGTTAACCCTGTTTACAGAGTCAGAGAGGGGGAACAGCTTGACAGTTACCCTGTTACAGAGTCAGAGAGGGGGAACAGCTTGACAGACCCTGTTACAGAGTCAGAGAGGGGGAACAGCTTGACAGTTAACCCTGTTACAGAGTCAGAGAGGGAACAGATTGACAGTTAACCCTGTTACAGAGCCAGAGAGGGGGAACAGCTTGACAGTTAACCTTGTTACAGAGTCAGAGAGGGGGAACAGCTTGACAGTTAACCCTGTTACAGAGTCAGAGAGGGGGAACAGCTTGACAGTTAACCTTGTTACAGAGTCAGAGAGGGGAACAGCTTGACAGTTACCCTGTTACAGAGTCAGAGAGGGGAACAGCTTGACAGTTAACCCTGTTACAGAGTCAGAGAGGGGAACAGCTTGACAGTTAACCTGTTACAGAGTCAGGGGGGAACAGCTTGACAGTTAACCTGTTACAGAGTCAGAGAGGGGGAACAGCTTGACAGTTAACCCTGTACAGAGTCCGAGAGGGGGGAACAGCTTGACAGTTAACCTTGTTACAGAGTCAGAGAGGGGAACAGCTTGACAGTTTAACCCTGTTACAGAGTCAGAGAGGGGAACAGCTTGACAGTTAACCTGTTACAGGCAGAGAGGGGGGAACAGCTTGACAGTTAACCCTGTTACAGAGCAGAGAGGGGGAACAGCTTGACAGTTAACCTGTTACAGAGTCAGAGAGGGGAACAGCTTGACAGTTAACCCTGTTACAGAGTCAGAGAGGGGAACAGCTTGACAGTTAACCTTGTTACAGAGTCAGAGAGGGGGGAACAGCTTGACAGTTAACCTTGTACGAGGTCAGAGAGGGGGACAGCTTGACAGTTAACCCTGTTACAGAGTCAGAGAGGGGGAACAGCTTGACAGTTAACCCTGTTACAGAGTCAGAGAGGGGAACAGCTTGACAGTTAACCCTGTTACAGAGTCAGAGAGGGGGAACAGCTTGACAGTTAACCCTGTTACAGAGTCAGAGAGGGGAACAGCTTGACAGTTAACCCTGTTACAGAGTCAGAGAGGGGGAACAGCTGTACAGTTAACCCTGTTACAGAGTCAGGAGAGGGAACAGCTTGAGTTAACCCTGTTACAGAGTCAGAGAGGGGGAACAGCTTGACAGTTAACCCTGTTACAGAGTCAGAGAGGGGGAACAGCTTGACAGTTAACCCGTTACAGAGGCAGAGAGGGGGAACAGTTGACAGTTAACCCTGTTACAGAGCAGAGAGGGGGAACAGCTTGACAGTTAACCTGTTACAGAGTCAGAGAGGGGGAACAGCTTGACAGTTAACCCTGTTACAGAGTCAGAGAGGGGAACAGCTTGACAGTTAACCTTGTACAGAGTCAGAGAGGGGAACAGCTTGACAGTTACCCTGTTACAGAGTCAGAGAGGGGGAACAGCTTGACAGTTAACCCTGTTACAGAGTCAGAGAGGGGGAACAGCTTGACAGTTAACCTGTTACAGAGTCAGAGAGGGGAACAGCTTGACAGTTAACCCTGTACAGAGTCAGAGAGGGGGAACAGCTTGACAGTTAACCCTGTTACAGAGTCAGAGAGGGGAACAGCTTGACAGTTAACCTGTTACAGAGTCAGAGAGGGGGAACAGCTTGACAGTTAACCCTGTTACAGAGTCAGAGAGGGGAACAGCTTGACAGTTAACCCTGTTACAGAGTCAGAGAGGGGAACAGCTTGACAGTTAACCTTGTTACAGAGTCAGAGAGGGGGAACAGCCTGACAGTTAACCCTGTTACAGAGTCAGAGAGGGGGAACAGCTTGACAGTTAACCCTGTTACAGAGTCAGAGAGGGGGAACAGCTTGACAGTTAACCTTGTTACAGAGCCAGAGAGGGGGAACAGCTTGACAGTTAACCCTGTTACAGAGTCAGAGAGGGGGAACAGCTTGACAGTTAACCCTGTTACAGATCGAAAAGGAACAGCTTGACAGTTAACCTGTTACAGAGCAGAGAGGGGGAACAGCTTGACAGTTAACCCTGTTACAGAGTCAGAGAGGGGAACAGCTTGACAGTTAACCCTGTTACAGAGTCAGAGAGGGGGACAGCTTGACAGTTAACCTGTTACAGAGCAGAGAGGGGGGAACAGCTTGACAGTTAACCCTGTTACGAGTACAGAGGGGAACAGCTTGACAGTTAACCCTGTTACAGAGTTCAGAGGGGGAACACTTGACAGTTAACCCTGTTACAGAGTCAGAGAGGGGAAACAGCTTGACAGTTAACCCTGTTACAGAGTCAGAGAGGGGGAACAGCTTGACAGTTAACCCTGTTACAGAGTCAGAGAGGGGGAACAGCTGACAGTTAACCCTGTTACAGAGTCAGAGAGGGGAACAGCTTGACAGTTAACCCTGTTACAGAGTCAGAGAGGGGGGAACAGCTGACAGTTAACCCTGTTACAGAGTCAGAGAGGGGGAACAGCTTGACAGTTAACCCTGTTACAGAGTCAGAGAGGGGAACAGCTTGACAGTTAACCCTGTTACAGAGTCAGAGAGGGGGGAACATTGACAGTAACCCTGTTACAGATCAGAGAGGGGGAACAGCTTGACAGTTAACCCTGTTACAGAGTCAGAGAGGGGGAACAGCTTGACAGTTAACCCTGTTACAGAGTCAGAGAGGGGAACAGCTTGACAGTTAACCCTGTTACAGAGTCAGAGAGGGGGAACAGTTGACAGTTAACCCTGTTACAGAGTCAGAGAGGGGGAACAGCTTGACTGTTAACCCTGTTACAGAGTCAGAGAGGGGGAACAGCTTGACAGTTAACCCTGTTACAGAGTCAGAGAGGGGGAACAGCTTGCTGCTGCTGGTGGTGGTTATTGAAGGGGGGAAAATGAGGAGCAGATGAATCTCTCCCATCTTCAGCCCCAACATGAAGCAGGGTGTGGTGCTTGGGAGGGGCTCTGAATTATCTCACAGAGCCACACAAATACACATTAATTGTTTGCTAAGTTTAAAGGTTATGAACTTAATGTCATAAAGCTACTATAGTTACTCCATATTCAGTTAATGTAGTTTATACTCAAGTCTAGCTGAAGTGAACCTGGTAGTAATGTGTGTATGATGGGGGAGGGGGTAGGGAAGCATCAGCCCTCACTCCTGACACTGATGAGGAGAGAGGCGACTGGGCAAAGGCCAGGGTGGAGGGAGGATGATGGACGAGCATTTCTGTGAGGAGCGCAGTGGTCCGGCTCGTTTTGCGGTGGGGGCTGTTGTTTCCATCTCCCTCAAACGGAAGCCGCTCCACTGGCAGATGACTTGTCAATGACATCATCAAAGTGAGCCCACTAATTGATTCCTGCTGCTCTGTCATGCCCATTGTTCACTGAGCCCTCCTCGTGTTCCTCTCATCTGATGTTGATTGTTTGATGTTTGTTAAAAAGAGGGGTTCTTTGTGTCCTTGGCTATGCCATGTCCTTTTGTTGAATGTTTTTTTTACAGAAATGCTCCTCTTTTGACTGTCTGTTGGGACAGAACTGTCTCTGCTGGGGAAAGAGAAGCTTTGTTTTTCCCAGCACTAGTCAATCATACTCCTGCCTCTATTTTTGCCATAGGGTTTTCATTATAGCTCCCAGCTCAAATTTCCACTTCCTTTATCCCAGGCCTCAGATCAATGACCACTCCCACGCTTTATTGTGGGGTACAAATATACTGAATGTCACATGGCTTCCTGAAAATGTTAATCTTACAGTAAAATGAAACAGTGGAGCTCTGGTTGTGCCCCCGAGTGGCGCAGTGGTCTAAGGCACTGTTTCTCAGTGCTAGAAGCGTCACTACAGACCTGGTTTGATTCCAGGCTGTATCACAACCGGTCGTGATTGGGAGTCCCATAGGGCGGCGCACAATTGGCCCAGTGTCGTCCGGGTTAGGGCTTCGCGGGGTAGGGCATCATTGTAAATAAGAATTTGTTCTCAACTGACTTTCCTAGTTAAATAAAGGTAAAAAATATATATTATAATAATAATACAAAAATACAAATACTACTTTCTAAGGATAAATGTGACATTTCACTATGATTTACGGTTCTGCTACCTACAGTAGCAATGTTAATTTCACAATGAAATGAGAGAGTGTGTTCACTCATAACTGGAGGAAGAATCTTTCTGCACCAGGAAGTAGTTTTTTTCAACGCTTCTAAATGAGCTCATATTTTATTAACAATGTGAAACTGATAAAAACTGAGGGCTGTTAATGTGCAACAAACAGCCTCTCAGCCCATAAAGCAGCAAGCTGTTTGAGACATCATCGGTCCATACAGACCCCATAAAGTCTTCAAACATCTATCTCTCAGTCTGAGGGTTAGCTAATAGCGAGAGTTACTAGACTTCTTGATTTTGTTTGTTTTCTTTATGCAGACATCACTCTTTTCCACCAGAAGTGATGACATTGCAGATGGAGTTGTTTCAGTTGACCACTCTCACCCCTTCCTCTCCTTCTCTCTCTCTCTCCTCCTGCCAATTAAAACATTTGATTTAATTTGTTTTCCCTTCACCTTGCCCTCCAGAGTAATAAACATTCCATGATGCTGTGGAATTACTCAACTGATTCTGATTCATGGGAGTTTGGAACATGGGGACTTGTTGTAAATCACCTAACAGGATGGTGATGTTGCATCTGAGCAGATCACTTATTCACCATTTCATGAAGGGATTAAATATGAATTACACTAAATTGTTCCTCCGTAAATGTAATGGATGGATAGTCCAGATGAGTAGGTGAAAGACTTCAGTGTCTGTGTTTGTACTGAAGTAAGTCTGAGACTCCCCACCCTTCCTACATCCCACTGAGTGGGAGCAGTCAGACAGTGTTGTCTAGGAGGGAGGAGAGGGAAGCATCCTGCTTGGGGATTTGATTCTCCAGGACTGTCAGGACACAGGTGAGAAATACAGCGTGTATGTGCCGACTGCATTCCTGGTCACTATTCCAGGAACTATGTTCTCTCCCGGCCGCAGGGGGGGACAAGTGTGGTCACCTGGCCCGGAGGACCGTCTCTCTGCCTCCAACCTGACTGTGATGGGTGCCTCAGTGGGAGGGGCCAAGGGCCCCCCTACAACCCAGTATTTCCTGTACAGAGGGAAAATGGCAGATGTGAAACTTGACTTGGGTCCAAGTATAGCTAGAGGGCCTGAGAATTCAAGTCCCTTAAGATGCTCTTGGCAAGCCTGCCGATTCTTTATTTTGTCTGTCCTCACCTCTTCCCATGAAAACTGAGCCATCACTTTCTTTTGAAATGATAATATTCTTCTTGTGTATTTCTATCCAGTATATTATTAATTTGTTCATTTATTGTTGTAAATGTAGTTAATTAATTACTTTTAGATTATAACAATTCCATATTCAAAATATATGTTTATATTAGTGTCTGTGACTATCTGATGTGACTTCTCAACGTCCTCTGGGGTTTTGTAGACTCAGCCATTTCTCCCCTGCAGCCTCTGCAGTATGTCCCAGCAGCCCCTGCACTATGTCCCTGCTCTCCCATTCTCCTGTGGTTAGAAACTTCATCCAAATGCTGGATTTGCCTTTGCATGATATTTACTTAAGTTAATGTATGTCTTTACTGCCTCAGAAACCCGGATCCGGGAGCACCCCCCACCCCCACACACTAATTAGCATACCTAGCATAGCTTCAAAAGTAGATAGTAGCATCTAAATATCATTAAATCACAAGTCCAAGACACCAGATGAAAGATACAGATCTTGTGAATAAAGCCACCATTTCAGATTTTTAAAATGTGTTACAGGGAAGACAAAATATGTAAATCTATTAGCTAAACACGTTAGCAAAATACACCACTATTCTAACTCCATCAGTTTCTTACTCCTTCAGTGCTATCACCAATTCGGCTCAACTAAGAATCTCTCTG